>NW_027481451.1:0-532411 GCF_050403205.1 Rhodotorula paludigena | reverse complement strand
CCCCCCCCCCCCCCCCCCCCCCCCCCCCCCCCCCCCCCCCCCCCCCCCCCCCCCCCCCCCCCCCCCCCCCCCCCCCCCCCCCCCCCCCCCCCCCCCCCCTCTAGCTGTCTAGCGCCAGCGACGCCACGCCATCCTCGACTCGCGGCAGCGCGTCCCTCGTCTCCCTCTCGACGCCGATCTCAATCTCCGGGTCGCCGCGCGCCGCGCGCTGCTCTTCGACGCCCTGCTGCGGCCCGTCGCAGCCGTTGAGCGCCGCTTCTTCCTCGGCGGCGATACGGCGGTCCTCCTCCTCGTCCTTGAGGCGCTGCTTGATCTGCTTCCAGTCTGGATGGAGGTCGCGCCAGCTGCACCGGCTCAACAATTGCCAGTCAGCTCGTCTATTCCTTGCGAATGAGTCAGGCGACCCAGGAGGGGCGGGAGGCAGCGCACCTCTTCTCCTCCTCCCACCACTTGTTGACGACGCACTCGAGCCCGCACGCCGAGTCGCAGCACTCCCACGGTGCCGGCTCGCGCGGTGGCTCGTCGCGCTGTGCCGCGCTGCGGATCGCGGCGAGGCGGTCGGGCGGGTGCAGGGAGCGGGCGACGAGGCGCTGGAAGTAGGCTGAGCGGAGGAGCGGGTCGGACGTTGGGGTAGGGTCGGACGATGGGACGGGTTCAGACGCGGATGTTGAAGCGCTTGCAGGCTTCAGGGCGGGGCTCGATGACGAGGTGAACGAGTCGGGGGCTGAGGCGGAATCCGCCGTGCACTCGAGCGTGTCGGTCGCGGGCTTTGTTGGGGCGGTGGACCCCGTCAAGGAGCTCAGTAAAGAGCTCAGCATCGCCTTCGTTGCGCCCTGCGGTCCGTCTGGGAGGAGCGTGACGCTGAAAGGCGATGCTGACCGGCTGCAAGGTGTTCTGGTCGAGCGCGAGGCGTAGCAGCCGTGGACAACTCCCGTGGTCTGTGTGCAGACTTGCTCAACGCCGGACGAGCGTCGTGCCGAACATGGCGGCAGCGTGTCAAGGGCGAGAAGCTAAGGGAGATGAAGCGGAAACGGGGAGGACGTGGAGCACGCAAGCAGCCGGGTTGAGTCCAGAGCGGACAGCGCGGTCTGAGAGAGAGCAGAGAGCGGGTTTATGGCAGAACCAGAGCTTCGGAAGCGAGGGGACGAGCCGACAGAGCGTCCCAAGGTTGATCGCCTCCTCGCTTCTTTTTACATCGCACTGCTCGCGCACACTCACTTGTACAGCTCGAGACTCGCTTGGACTGCGCTTAACAGACTCCCAGACTGCGTGTCAGACTCGCTGCATGCCTCCCCGATCGCAACGTCTTCCGACCCTCACCCTCTTCGGCAAGACCAAGAACTGTTCGCTCTGCGACGTCGCAAAGGCAGACCTCGAGGACGTGCGCAAGGTTGTCCCTTTCCACTGGAATTTCTACGACATCGCAAAGCAGGGGCCGGACGACGATCTCGAGTACGAGCGCACCGCTTGGCGACGACTGTACCAGGTTCGCCTCGTCTCCCTCGCGCTTGCATGGCCAGCCCCGGTTGTTGCGGTGCTGCGGCGAGGAGTTCCCGATTGACTCTCTCCTCCCACCGCAGTACGACATCCCCGTCCTGCACTTGAGCGCAGACGACTCGCTCGACTCGCTCGCGGGCAGGAAAGGCTACGGCGGACGGGTGATGAAGCACCGCATCGACAAGGACAAGCTCGCTCAACTCGTGCGCGAATGGACCGAGAAGCTCAACCAGGAGAAAGCACCGAAGCAACAGATCATGAACCGGTAGCAGCAGGTGCGTTTGTCCATCATCCTGAAGTCGCAGCAGCTCGCTCACCGTCACGCCCGCAGCCAAGCGATCTGCGCCCGAGCAAACGACAAGCGAGTGCCGCAAGCGCGTGCGCACCGCTTCTCCGGAACCATCGAGACCTCGGTCCGCCTCACCTCCGCTCTATCTCGAAACCGCCTCTCCCTCTGCAATCGTCGACGATTCGCACTACGCCTCTTTCGGTCTCGGCTTCTCATACGACTACTTCTCCTCGTCCTTATCCTCGCACCTCCCTATCCTCGGCGAGGCGCGCACGCCCTCGCCCCCTCCTTCCGATGTCGCAGCCCCCACCAACCTGAATCACCTCATTCCTCCGCGGACGTGCTTCAACTGCCTCTCGCCCGACCACAGCCTCCAATCCTGCCCCTTCCGCCACGACCCCATCTCCATCGCCGCCCACCGTGCGTCGTACCACGCACAGCGCGCCTCGGCCCTCTCGTCCACACGCGCGACCTCGGGATCTGGCACGCCGCAGCGACTCACTGCGGGCCCCTCGGCGCCTTCTGCGCGCTCGCGCGCGCTCGAGTGCTGGGCGCGGTTTCGTCCGGGGGTGGTCGGGCCCGAGTTGCGCGCGGCGGTTGCGGGCGAAAGGGCGTTCGAGACGGACGAGTGGGAGTGGGTGAGGAGGATCTGGACGTTCGGGTACCCGCGCGGGTGGACTATGGAGGAAGGAGGAATCGGTGCGGTCGAGTCATCCGCTGCGAGAACGCAACGCCGCGTGCTGATACCCGCCTGTCCGTCGCTTGGTGTGCGCTGCAGACCCGTTTACGCGCATGCGTGAGCGTATACTAGCGCTCACGCAGGATGAGGCGGACGACGAGATCGAAAATCTAGACGACGTCGACGACCTCGAGATCTACGGCGTCGGCGGAGCCTCTGCGCTTCCCGACTCTGCCTCTAGGACCCTCGCAGCTCCTCTGCCCATTGCTGCGCCCGAACCTGCTGTATCTCCACCATGTGCCAGTCCTTCGGCATCTTGTACGCCACCTCCGCCACCTCCTGCCGAACTCCCTCCTCCACCGCCTCCCCCCTCCGATCCTCCGCCGCCTCCCCCCTCCTCTCCTCCGCCGGCCCCGCCGCAATCCGCCCCACCGCCGCTCCCGCTTGTTCGCCTCGCAGACTACCGCACGCCGCTCTTCTCCTCGTCGACGCACTTCGTCGCGCCCTCGCGCGCGGAGACGTGGGAGGCGATGCACGAGGCGCTCGCGAGGGTTCCGCCGCCGCGGGACTTGGTCGAGCGGAGGAGGGGGGAGTGGGAGCGGTGGAGGAAAGAGAAGGAGGCGTGGGAGAGGGAGCTTGGTGCGCAGAGGAAGCGCGCGAACGAGGACGAGGAGGAGGAGGAGATGGAGCTTGCGAGCGCGAGTAGCGAGGCGGGCTGAGTAACTGGCTTTGCGCGCGACTCTGCCTGGCACGCTTACGAGTGAGTGGCAAGAAAGGGGCACTGATCACTGCAAGCTGGCGTTCCCTCCTACTCGTGACTTGACAGGCGATGCGACTCCTCCCGACCTGTCCCCCTCCTCAGCTGCCTCACGCCACCACAGCGGTCCACACGCCGACGACCCCGCCCGCGCCGATGAGTGCAGCCCTGACGGCGTTGTAGGCGCCGAACTTGCGCAAGAGCGTCACGACCTCGTCCTGACTCGGCTCGCGCGCGGCGTCCTTCTTCTTGTTGACGCGCTCGTCGAGCTCGATCAGCTTAGCGTTGACGGCGGGGAGCATGACGGCGACGGTGAAGGGGAGGATCGAGGCGGTCAGGCCCGCGGCGAGGCTGTAGCCGGTGCGCGCCGCAGACGCTGCCGACGACGAGTAGGCGGAGGAAGCGAAGTGCGCGGCCGCGAGCGAGGCGAGCTGCGGAAAGACGTGCGACCCGGACGAGAAGAGTGCGCGCAGGTCTGCGAGCGAGTCTGGGACCGAGGCGCGCTTCGCGAGCGAGCTGAGTAGCGGCACGGACGAGTACGAGAGCGAGGCGATGCCCCCGGCCGTCGCGAGCGTGACCGAGCAGGCGAGCGTGGTGCACAGCTGCGAGGCTGACATGCTGTCCCGAGGGTCTGCTGGCGGCTCCACGGTCTCTGGGACGGACGACGTCGAGGTGAGAGTCGCTCGGCGCAGCGGGTGCGCTCCGGTCCAGACGGTGACGTCGCTGTCGCTCTCCTTTCTCTCGCGTTCGTTCGCTCTTCTGAAGCAGTCGCAAAAGACTGTCAGCAGTGGTGCTTCCTGTAAACCTCGCGCAGCCGAAGAATGGCGTTGCCGCGCGCACCTGGCCTTGTCCGCCCCCGCGCAACCGGCGTCTTGCGCGCGCCGGGCGCTCTCGGGTGGTTTCGCTCTCCTCTTTTCGGCGCCACTGTCGTCCTTCGCCGGACACCGCGAGGCTGCCAAGGCATTCCGTGCCCGTCTGGGGTGACGCCAGACTGTCTATCGCGCTCGTGCGGGGCAAGGGAGCGCGCCTCATCCCCCTCACCGCCCGCTCGAACTTTGTCGTACTGCACCTGATTTTGGTCTCCGGCGTACGGTCTGCACCCAGGGCGCCTTGTGCTGCTTTCGGACCGCTGCATATGGCTGGATCGTCCCGCGAGGGCTCTCCCCTGGTCCGCGATTGGACCCAGCCGGGCGGGTCTCTCCTTCGTGGCTCCCGATCACAGTGAACGTTCGTGCGCGACCTCTTGGCGCCCCGCTCCTGCTCTCCGACTGGCCCCGCTTTGTGCACGCTCCGTTGGGGCAAAAAAGACGGGCGCCCGCTGCGCTCGTCTCCTCGCTTTCTCTCCCCTGCATCTTGCTCGAGGCGTCGCTCATCTCGCGCACTTCATCCGCTCTTGCGCCTTCTACACTTTCAAGCGCAATCAGCATGTCGTCTCCTAACGGCTCGTCGCTCCACCACCACCACGACCTGGAGAAGAGCGCTGGCGCCCCGAACGCAGGCCAGTCCTCGTACGCTTCGAATGAGGGCGGCGCGCCTCTCAACCTGCGCAACATCACGCCGGGTGGACACCCCCTTGACCAGGTTCGTCTCGCCTGCGTTGTCGTCTAAGCGGAAAGGGTCACATGAGGTTTACCTATCTCGACCGTCGCTTGCCTTCGAACAGAGCCAGCCCGCCTTCCCCGTTTATCACCGCAAGTTCGCCAACCCGGCGCCGCTCGGACTGTGCGGCTTCGCGCTGACGACCTTTGTCCTGTCCCTCATTAACGGTACGTCCCTTCTCCTTCGCCGGGTCGACGTGATTTCGCGAGTTTCCCGGGGTCATCCACGCTGGAATCGGAATCGCTGCGACGTCCCGCTCGAAATCACAGACTCTCGGCTCCCGCTGTGCTCCAACATCCAGTGGATTGCGCTGATCAGGCCTTCGTTTCTTTCGTACGACAGTTCGCGCTCGCGATGTCTCGGTCGCTAACGTTGTCGTCGGTCCCGTGAGTTGTCTCACCATCACAAGGCAGACCGAGATCGTCACTAATATGGCCACTCGGAGAGCAGGCTCTGTGGTACGGTGGTCTCGCGCAGCTGCTCGCTGGGAGTGCGTCCCTTTTTTCTGCCCGAACTCGCACCGATGCGACTGTCCCTCCTTTCGCTCGCTCAAGACATGTTCACTGACCTGTCTGCTCTCACCGCATCGCAGTGTGGGAGTTCGCAGTCGGGTCCGCCTCTCGTTCTGCACCTTGTTGAGAAGGCCATCGTTTTTGACGCGCTTGACTGGCTCGCAGCAACACCTTCGGAGCGACCGCCTTCTCGTGGTACGGCGCATTCTGGCTGTCCTGGGCTTTCGTAAGTTGGGCAGACCCCAAGGTTCCGGGAAGATTGGGAAAGACTGGGACAAGCTTGCTGACTCGGCGCTTGCTGCTATCCTTCTGCAGATCACGTCGCCGTGGTCCGGCATCAGCGCTGCGTACTCTTCCGACCCGCAGATGCTGACCACCGGCGTCTCGTTCTTCCTCTGGGGCTGGTTCATGTGGGTCCCGGTTGTTGCTCCGGCCAAGTTTTGCCTTGCCGTGCTGACTTGCGGTTCGCCACCACTTAGCTTCACCTTCATGATGTTCATCGCGTCGCTCCGCTCGTCAATCGCTCTCTGCTCTGTCTTCTTCTTCCTCACAAGTGCGTGTTTCCCTCAGCCTCGCTACCGCCCGCTGCTCACGCCCGCAACCGTGTCACAGTCACCTTCCTCCTCCTCGCCATTGCCGACCTGCACGTCGGCGCGTGGGAGACAATTCGCACCGCTGGCGGCGCCTTCGGCATCATCGTGCGTCAAGGTTCGCTTAAAACCGTGACCCACTCCCGCTGACCTCGCCTTGACAGACCGCCTTCCTCGCGTGGTACGTCGCCGCGGCGAACCTGATCACTCCCGACACCTCTTATGCGAGCTTGCCGGTCGGGTCTCTCGCGCGCAAGGACTGAGTCGGTCGTTCCCGCCTGCCGGCCTCGTCCCTTCCGTCTCTCCCGCCTTTTTGTCTTGCCCAGTCTCTGTAGAGTCGTTCGTTCCGCAGCGGTGCCGGACCCGCCAGTCGAGGCATCGTCAATGCGACCCACGTTGTTGGCCATCTTCTGATCCCGCCCGCACCCGCTCCCTGCGCTCCCCACTTGGGTTCTTCGGCTTCATTTGTGGCTGCTCAACCCTGCGCGCTGCTTCACCCGCAGCGACGCAGAGGGTTTGCGAGACAGCGATTGGCTCGATTGGACCCGGGGACTCGGCTCTGCGGAGTCCGGGCCTGCTCACGAGGCCCCCGCGATTTTCCGACGTGCCCCGCTCTGGCCAGGCCCGAATGGGCAAGTTTGGCATCGCTCGCGCGCGTCGTCCGTTTCTGCACTTCCCAACTTTCTCGTCTTTCTTCTCCTTGCCGGCACGCTCTTGCTTCAGACTCGCCGCTTCACCACCGCACTCTACTCGCACACTCTTCTGCCATGGCCTCGACGAACGGCTCCTCGCTGCACGGTGGCACGTCGCCGCACGATCTCGAGAAGAACACCCATGCGGCGGGCGCGCCCAACGCAGGCCAGTCGTACTCGTCCGAGGGCGGCGCACCGCTCAACCTGCGCAACATCACGCCCGGCGGGCACCCGCTCGACCGCGTGCGTCCTGCGCCTACGCATCGAGCCACTGCAGGGAAGTGCACCTGCTGACCCCTTGAGAGGGAATCGATGACGCCCACAGAGCCAGCCTGCGTTCCCCGTCTATCACCGCAAGTTTGCGAACCCGGCGCCGCTTGGCCTCTGCGGTTTCGCCCTGACGACGTTCATGCTCTCGCTCATCAATGGTGAGCTCCTGCCGTTGGGGCGGAGATGGAGGGGGCGCGAGCGCGGAGCTCCTGTTTGCCCGCGCGGCCCTCCGCTCGGCGCTCGTCTCTTTTTCCTATGCTGGCTCAGTCTGGCAGCCTGCCGGCGAGCTTTCTCACGTGCAGAACCATCGCTAACAACTTGCCCGGACTGGTTCCCGCACGCAGTCCGCGCTCGTGATGTCTCGGTTCCCAACATTGTCGTCGGTCCTGTGCGTCTCCTTTCGCCATCTTTGCTGGTGACGGTCATCCAGACTGACTCAAAACCGCACATGCAGGCCCTGTTCTACGGCGGCTTGGCCCAGCTCCTTGCCGGCAGTACGTTTCGAGCCTTCTCCCCTCCTTCTCGCGGTTCTCTTCGCTTTCTCGCGCTTCTTTCGCGCACTCCGATGCTCACTCTTTTGTATTGTATTGGGTCAGTGTGGGAATTCGCCGTCGGGTATGTTGGACTTCACTGCAGTCTGTCCAAAATTCCCCGAGACTGACCTCACTCCCTGCGCGCACAGCAATACGTTCGGTGCTACCGCCTTCAGTTCGTACGGCGCCTTCTGGCTCTCGTATGCCTTCGTAAGCACTCGCTGTCGACTACCGCCTTGACAAGCATGTCGCTGACGCTTCGCTCGGTCCTCCTCGTCTCCGAACAGATTGTCTCGCCCTGGTCCGGCATTGGCTCGTCCTACGAGGGGCAATCACCTGCGAACATGGAGGCGTCGGGCGTGTCGTTCTTCCTCTGGGGCTGGTTCATGTACGTTTGCCTACGCGCGTTCCCACCTCTTCCGGAATTTCTCCCACTGATCCGGATCGATGCCACAGCTTCACTTTCATCATGTTCCTCGGCTCGCTGCGCTCGTCAATTGCGCTCTCGGCGGTCTTCTTCTTCCTGACGAGTACGCCGTCTTCGTGTCCTTCGCCAGATCTTCTCGCCGCTCACGCTCGATACCTCCGCAGTCACCTTCATGCTCCTGGCCATCGCCGACCTCGGGACCGGCAACTCCGACGCGATCCGCACCGCTGGTGGCGCGTTTGGGCTTGTTGTGCGTTGAAGTGTCCGCCAAGCCTTGCTCCGGCTCTTTGCTGACCCATATTTGCAGACCGCCTTCAACGCGTGGTACGTTGCGGCAGCAAACTTGATCACTCCAGACACGAGCTACGCCGTCTTGCCCGTCGGCTCGCTTGCCCGCAAGGACTAAATGCGCCGCCGTCCTCTCGGGCCGCGTCAAGCTCTGTCGCACCCCGCCCGCATGCTGTCTCGCCCCACCTGTCGGATTTCGCCTCTTCTGCACTCTCTTGTACATCCTACGATCCACCCTGGCCCTAATCTCGCCGTTGCCGGCATCGGGTCCGCCTAGGTGTCGCAGCTGGCCGTCGCTTTCACCCCGTTCGTCCTCGCAAATTGCTCGACAAGATCCCCTCGATTCGATACAACTCCTTACACCCCATCCTGTGTTGCTCCCTTGCCTGCCCAATGACAACAAGTCTGTGTACGCCGTTCCTGCCGGTGCCTCGGGTTCCGTGACTGTCTGGCTTTCACTTCAGTCGAGCTATCCTGCAGGCTCTCGCTTCTGATGTCGCTCGCTAGTGTCGCGCTTCACTTCAAAGCGATACTGCAAAGCGATATTGCATTTTTGCTGTTCTGTGCTCGACGTATCTCGCGCTAACGAGAGGACCTGGTCGAGGCGGCCCTACTTTGCCGTCTTGGCGGCCTTTTCCTTCTCCTGCTCCTCGATGAGCTCGCTGAGCACGTCAACGATGACCTGGTGATCGTCCTCCTGCTTGAGTCCGCTGCGCGCGACGTGTAAAGACCGCGCCGTCAGCATACCGGGTCAGGGTGGAGGCGACGAGGAGACGCACGAGACGCAGATGACGCCGACGAGCGGCTCGACGCCCTGTACGCGGATGGGGAAGCCGCCGCCGTGGCACGCGTACTGCTCGAAAGAATGCCCACAAGAAGAGAAGCTGCGTCAGCGATCAAGTGGAGGGTGGTCGAGGAGGCGCCGACGTCTCTGCGGGCGCGGCGCAGGACAGCACAGGGCAGCAGCTGGACAGGGAGACGCACGTCGTCGGCGTTGATCCCGTAGTGCGCGGGGATGTTGCCGCCGTTCGTCTTGATGTTCATGCTCGCCGTGCTCTTGCCCCACCGCAGGACGACGTTGCGCTTGCGCTGCGCCCACCGCATCTGGTCGAGCATCGACCCCTCGGCGCACGTCGCAAAGAAGTACTGCTGCTCGGACGCCGCCGCGCGGATGTCGATGATGGCCGGCTCGCCGGGGAATTTCGAGCGCAGGTACTCGCGCAGCCGGACGCCCAGCGTGAAGGCCACCTCGGACGAGAAAGTCACGAGGCGCAGCTCCTCGTGCTTGGCAACAGCAGCAGCGTCGTACGACATGATTGACGAGGAGAGGGAGAGGGAGAAGGACAAGGTGGGGCCGCGCTCTACTCTCAAAGGACGATCGAAGCCAAGGCCCGGGCCATTAGCACTCAGCGAGACACACGGACCTTCGGCAGCCGCACCGGGCATTGCCTCGCTCCGACAGAGTGCTCCTCGTATTGCAGGGTAGACCGCACCGGCTAGGCATCTACTTGCCGCCCGAGCTGCCGAGCTTCCAGCGCCCGCTGCCCTGCCGCTTGGGCGGGTTGCTCGCTCCCGCCGAACTCGTCTTCATCTTGGCCGCCGCAACGACGAGGTCCTGTGCACGCAGCAGGCAGCGTTAGCGGAGCGCTCACCCACCATCAAAGCAGCAGCAGCTGCACAGCATTCTGACGACAGAGAGCCAACAGGGGAAGCACAAACGCACCTGGATCATCCCGTTGTACACCTCCTTGTCCTGCCCCTCCTTCTCGCGCATCATGAGCGCATGCGTGAGCACGCCGCTCGCGTCTACGCTGATGCGCTCCATCTCGTCGCTGAGCGCCTGCAGCTTTTGCAGCGAGAGGAGTGTCAGGTCCTCCTCCGAGTAGGCGAGGAGCGCCTCGGCGCGCGCGCGGTCCAGCGGCGGAGGCGCCGAGGGCGCGGTCGAGGCGGGTTGGAAGCCCGGCCCGCCGAAGCGCGACGAGGGCGTGACAGAGCGCGAGCCGGCGGGGGAGGAGGAGAAGGGGAGGGAGCCGCCGATCGGCGGCGCGGAAGAAGGGCGGTTCGGGTTGAAAGACGAGGCGCTGAGCGAGAGGGCCGAGACCTTGGGCTCGGACTGCAGGATGCGCTTCTTCGGTCAGTGTCGCAGTATGCCGGATGCAGAGCAGCAGAACCGACCTCGTCGAGGTTGACGGGGATGCCCATTGCGACGAGGTGCTCTCTCCGCACGCGTGATCTCCGCCAGTCGAGCGGCCTCAGCGCGGGCAGCGTCTCCAGCTCGGCTAGCAACTTCCGTCTGTGCCCGTCTCGAGCTTCGTCAGCGAGAGAGCAGTGCGCTAGAACCGCACGCGCGATGGGATCGAAACGCACGAAGATTCCGTCACGAGCACCTGTGCCGGCCCTTCGACCTGCCTCTCTGGCTCGTCGTTGACCGCGAGCGCAGCGCGAGGCCACGCCTGCTCGAAGAACTCGCGCAGCTGCGGTGCCACCGCCCGTCGTGTCGGGGTCGAGAGGTCGAGCCGCAGGGGCGGGTGTCCCGAGGTCGACGCAACCGGAGCTGGCGTAGGCGCAGGCGCAGGCGCGGGCGCAGGAGCGGGGACGGGCTCGAACGCCGAAGCGTCGGCCTCGCCAAAGTCGCCAAAGTCGCCAAAGTCGTCCTCGCCGCCGTCTGCTCCTGCGCCGGCGCCGCCAACCTCGCCAAAGTCGTCGAACTCCTCCCCCTCATCCTCGTTTGCAAGCTCTGCAGATGCAGGCGCGTCGAAATCGTCGTCTGCAGGTGCGTCGCTAGCAGCTGCTGGGGCAGGAGGGGCGGGAGCAGGCTCGTCGTCGTCCGTGTTGGCGTCAAAGTCGTCCATCGGCGGGGGTTCGTAGGGTTGCTGGGCGTGCGTAGGCGGTACAGGGGGTGGTAGAGATACTTCTTCGTCTTCGTGCGAGTCAGGGGAAGCAGGTGCGGCGGGTTGATCGGGAGAGCCAGCGTCGGGAGGAGGAGGCGAGTCTGGTGCAGCGGGCTCTGCGGGTGCTGCGAGTGCGGGCTCGCCCTCTGCCGGGTCCTGTGCTGCTCCGTCCGTGTCGTCTTGCCCCGCTTCCGGCGGTGCTGCCCGCTCCCCCTTGTCCTCGTCGTCGCTGTTCGCCGTCACCTCGTCCTCGCCCTCCTCGTCGCGCGCAGCAGCAAGCGGGGCAGGAGACTCTGCCGTGCCCCACGCAGGCGAGTCCTCCCCATCGTCGCTCGCCTCGAACGAGACGCGCTGCGTCTCTGCGCGCGCACCGTCGTCGCTGCCGGGCGGGTGGGGCGAGGGCTCGGACGCGCCCCAGGGGTTCTCGTCCATCGCAGGGAGCGCACAGCGAGACTGTCAGGTGAGCAGACGGGCACGCGCAGGCTCTGGCACAGCTCGAGCGCGTCGTGGGGCGCGAAGTGGCCTTGACGAGCGCTTGCTCCAACCCGGCTCTCGCTTCGACCGCTACGGACCTCTCGCTCTGCTGCAGCTGGATGAGCTCGTGGGTTTCGTTTGCAGCTCTGACGCGATCCTTGTCCACCTGAGCTTGAAGCATGACCTCGAGCCTGCTTGTCTCGGTCAACTCAGCTGCCTGTCGCGAGTCTTGTGCGGCCTGCGTTGCTGACTGGTCTTTCGCGGAGTGCATTGGCGTGCACTCGTCAGAATACCTGTCCACGAGACTGGAGGACTACGTCGCGACGCCGCTAATCTTTGCAGGGGTAGGCCGGCCCCGGATTTTCGTCGAGTTCGCCGCAGGCCATGCGCTCGCCGCCGCTCCAATCTTCGGCGCGGCACCGCTCTTCCCGCCGCTGCTTCTCCTTCGCTCCCTCCTCTCCCGGTTCGAAGCTTGACAGCTCGTGCTTCTTTGCTGCCTCGTTCCTGATCTGTCCCGACCAACATGAGCCTCGACCTCGACCTCATCATCCGCAACGGCATCGTCGTGACGGCCGCCGACGAGACGGCATGCGACATTGGCTGCAAGGACGGCAAGGTCGTGCTTCTCATGGCCAACATGCCCGTCCCCGAAGGCTGCAAGGTCATCGACGCCGAGGGCGGCTACGTTACTGTGCGCCTTCCGCTTTCTCTCAGCTGCATTCCTACCAGCCCACTGACGCGCTTTCTTGTTGCAGCCTGGTCTCGTCGACTCGCATGTGCACATCGCGCAGTCCGCGGCAAAGTCGCTTGGCGCAAAGTCGGCCGACGACTGGACCACCGCTTCCCGTTCCGCTGTCGGAGGTGCGTCTTCTTGATGCTTTTGACATGAGATTCTTTCAGCGACAGGAACTGACGTTTGACATGATTGCACAGGTGGCACGACCACCGTCATCGCTTTCGCGGTGCAGAACCGCGGCACCTCGATGCAGGCCGCCGTCGATGCGTACCACGAGCTCGCGACCGGCAATGCCGTCTGCGACTATGGCTTCCACGTGATTGTCACCGACCCGAGCGAGGAGCAAATGCACGTGGAGCTCCCCAAGCTCATGGCAGATGGCATCACCAGTGCGTTCCGCTTCCGCGTCCACTCTCCGGAACACAGGTGCTGATTTCAAGCCCACAGGTCTCAAGATCTACTCTACGTACCCGGCACTCAAGCTCAACGACGAGCAGATCATGGACTGCCTCTTCGCTGCCCGCCAGTACGGCGCCACCGTCAGTGCGCAGCCTTCCCATCCGCGCTCCTCCTTTACACCCGCTCACTCGACCTTCCTTCCTTCTCAACAGTGGTCCACGCCGAGAACTCGGACATAATCGCCTGGATGACCAAGGACCTCGCCGCACGGGGCATGACCGCGCCGATCCACCACAGCACGTCGCGGCCGCCGATCGTCGAGAGCGAGGCGACGAACCGCGTGCTTGCCATCTCGGAGATCATGGACTGCCCCGTCCTGTTTGTGCACGTCTCGGCGCCCGACGCGTTCAAGGTCATCCGCGAGGCGCAGACTCGCCTTTTGAGCGTCTACGCTGAGACGTGCCCGCACTACATGCTCCTCACCGCCGACGAGATGCGCCGGCCCAACTTCGAGGGTGCGTCGACATGCTTCATGGGGATGAGCGCGAGCACGGCGAGTGCTGACTCCACATTTCGCATCTTCAGGCGCCAAGGCCTGCTGCGCCCCTCCGCTGCGCGAGAACCCCGAAGACCGCGAGCGCGTGTGGGACTACACGGTCAACGGTACCGTGACGGTGCTCTCGTCGGACCACGCGCCGACCAACTTTTACGACGCCAACGGCAAGCAGCTCGGGCTCGCAAAGGCGCCGGGCAAGCCCGAGGGCGACTTCCGCTTCATCCCCAACGGGTTGCCCGGAGTCGAGACGAGGGGCCCGCTCATGTGGAGCGAGGGTGTCTGCAAGGGTGCGTTGTGCATTTCGCCTGCATGCGTTCTCGGAATTCGCCGGCTGACTCGCTTGCGATCGTTCATCTAGGCCGCATGTCGCCGTCCAAGTTCGTCGAACTCAACTGCACGTCTGCCGCGAAGCTCTACGGCATGTACCCTGCCAGTGCGTCTATTCAACCAGCTGTCGTCTCGATGAACCGGTCCGATGTTGACTTTCGACCTTCTCCCTTGCAGAGGGCACAATTCAGCCTGGTAGCGATGCCGACTTTGTGGTCTGGCGCAAGCCGTCGGCTCGTGCGGCGTCGAAGGTGACCGTCAAGAACGTGAGTCTGGCCTGCGCTGCGCTGCTCTTGCATTGCATGAACGCCCGCTGACCTACATCCCTTCAGCTGCACTCGGCATGCGACTACACGCCCTTCGAGGGTCACGACGTCCAGGACTGGCCCGTCCTGACGATCCTCCGCGGCCAAGTCGTGTACGACGGCACGACGAACGAGGTCGTCGCCGAGCCCGGGTACGGCCGGTTCCTCAAGCGCGGCAAGAGCACGCTCCCCGGGCCCCGGAACAAGTGGCTCAGCGAGTGGAGGCCCAAGTACGTTGAGGATGCCGAGAAGCAGGCCAACGGGCAGTAGAACGGCTCAGGGATATAGCTGGGTTAGATGTGCCTTCGTGTGCGCTGTGTCGAGGTCTGTTGTTTTCTCTTTGCGCTTATCACACTCTGCAATGTCCTCGTCGTTCAATACATGCTTAATGGAGTCTCAAAGTCAAATGTCAGTGCTTGAACGGACAAGCTCGCCGTCTCCTCCCCTTGCAGCTTTGAGCCAGAGGTGCAGTGCTGTCTGCCTGTTCTCTTTGCTCCTGGACAGCGTCCTCGCATTCTTAAGGACGAAGGGGACAATGCAACCAATCTACAAATGTCTAGAAAAAAAAGAACCGAGGAGGGGACACTACAGCTTGGCGCGGATGAGCACGCCCGGCTGACCCTTGCCCGCCTTGCGCACCTCTTCACCGACGATCCTCGCAGCCTCTTCGGCGCAGCCCCACATGCTCTGCCACCCGTATCCGCCGTGCCCGTAGTTGTGCACGACGATCTCGTCCTTACCCTCGAGCGCAACCTTCTCCGCCTCAAGGCGGATACCGGCGTCGCGCGTCGGGCGGAAGCCGACGACCTTACCCGTGATGAGCGACTCGAGGTTCACAGGCTCGGTCGAGCCAGGCGGGCGTGCGAGGCTCGGGCAGATCTCGAGCGCGCGGCGGATAATGTCCTGCGTCGTCGCGTCGCGCGGCTGCGTCTCCCAATCGTCGACCTCGCGCGTACCGCCAATGATGACTTCGCCGCTCGCGCGCGGGATCACGTACGTCCGCTCGCCGCCCTCGCCGCCGGCGAGAGAGCCGACCTGCCGCGTCCAGCCGGTCTTGATCCACGGAGCGCGGAGGGCCAGAACCTGCCCGCGGACGGGGTGGACAGTCTTGTCCTGGACCTCGGCGAGCTGTTTGAGGGAATGCTAAGGGCGTCAGGATACCAGTCTCTTGGAGTTGAGCACTGCGGCGTATGAGGTCCGCATTTGGGAAGGCTCTTCGCTAGGCAACGCAGGTTCGCAAGGGGGACACGAGACGCACGTCACGTGCACCGATACCAGTGCAGTTGACAATGGCTAGCGGCGCCTTGGCGTACTTGCGGGCGTCGGCAAGCGAAGCGAGACGAGGCACGCGCTGCATGATGCCGCCGAGCGAGGTGAAGGTGCGGACGAGGTGAGGCTTTCCACCAGGATTTGTCAGTCACGTGCTGGAGTGCAAACTCATAGCGCGACTTCACGTACAAGATAGCGAGCGGGTTCAATGGTCATCGACGAGAACGAAACGACGTGGTCGATCCTATGTAGAGGAGACGGCGTCAGCAGACCGCCACAAGGCATTCACTTGCAAATCTCACCCTTCCGGAACAGAGGCCGCATCATGGATACGGAACTGTGGCGGTCGAACCTGGTCAGACTGGCTGAGGTCGTGCAGGAAGCGGAACCCTCGTAACGCACATCGGGAAGCTCCTCAAGAAGGCGCAGATGCAGGTCACCGCGGTAGCTGCAAGGTACGGAACCGTCATCAGCATCATTCTGACGAGAAGCAGAACAGGTCAAGACGCACAGCTCCGTCTGGGTGAGCCGCATCACTCCCAGCTTCTCTCCCTCCGCCGCATCTGCGCTCTCGCTCCATCTGTTCGTGCAGAGTCAGCTAAGAGCTCGCGCCACGCTCCTGATCTGCACGCACAGCCGCTCAAACGTCTTGATGTCAAAGTACCGCTGGCGCCAGTCGCTCGCGTCGGCAAAGCTGAGGTGGTGCGCTCCGGCCGCCGTCGAGGCAAAGTCGGGCGAGAGAGCGTCTCCAGGCAGCTGATGTGCGAGCAGCAGCACCGGGTAACCGCGCCGGAGGAGCTCGACGCCCGTCGACAGGCCAATGCACCCTGCGCCGACGACAACGACGGGGGAGGGGAGCGCGTGCGCGAAGCCGGACATTGACGGTTGCTTGTTGTGACGGAGAAGATCCTTGCAGCAAGAGAGCTACGCTCGCCGAGATTCACCTACACGCACCTTGACTTTGCCCGCCTGATTGCGCGCCCCGCGCCGCCCGCAGCGAGACGGCCGCCGGCGGCCGGCACGGCGCGCCCAAGTCGCGGGGCGATCGCTTTTCTCGGCTCGTCGCCTGCTGTTCGCTGTGTCCTTCTCTGTCCTGCCTGTTTCCTCTCCAATCGACTTCGTTGCTCAGATCATGGTCCGCACTCTCCGCGTCGCTGCTGCCCAGGTCGGCCGCGTCGATCGTGGCACTCCTCGCGCCGCCGTTATCGCTCGTCTCAACGCCCTCCTCGACCAGGCGGCTGCTCAGCGCGTCAAGCTCGCCGTCTTCCCTGAGACGACCTTCTCGACCTTCTTCCCGCGCTACTGGATCGAGGACCAGGCCGAGATTTCGTCGTACTTTGAGAAGGAGCCGGCGAGCGGCATCGCCGACTGCGACTCGGTCAAGGCCTTCTTTGACAAGGCCAAGGCGCTCGACATCGACGTCGCCATCGGCTATGGCGAGGAGACGCCGGAGGGCACGCGCTATAACACCGCTTCGTACGTCTCGTCGGGCAAGACGGTCGGCAAGTACCGCAAAATCCACCTCCCCGGGACCTTTGAGCCGTTCAGCAAGGAGGAGGGCGTCACCAACCAGCTCGAGAAGTACTACTTCAAGCCGGGCGACCTCGGCTTCACGGCCTTCCGCGCCCCGTCGCTCAAGAAGGTCTGCGGCGGCGAGAAGAGCCCCATTGTCGGCCAGCTCATCTGTAACGACCGTCGCTGGGCCGAGGGCTGGCGCGTGTATGGACTCCAGGGTGTCGAGATCATGTGCATCGGCTACGTGAGTCATCTCTTTGTTCATCACCTTGCTCCCGACCGCTTCCGTCTTCAACCTTCGGTTGCGCCGGCTATTCAGACGTGCTGACGTAACGTATGCGCACAGAACACGACCGCATGGGCACCACAGCTTTGGGGAATCGACCCGGACTCGATGACGCGCGAGGAGGCGTACAAGGATGCGATGTTCCACCACAAGGTCGTATGCCAGGCTCACGCCTACACCAACGCGAGTGCGTTCTGCTCTCCGTACTGCCTCGGCTGTGAGCGCAAGCTGACATCCGGAACGCTCTCCGCAGCCTTCCTCATCACGACTGCTCGCTGCGGTGTCGACGACGGTCTCCACCCCCTCATCTCTGGCTCGATGATCGTCGACCCGGAAGGCCACATCGTCGCCGAGAACAAGACCGAGGAGGACGAGCTCGTCGTCGCCGAGATTGACCTCGACGCGTGCCAGCAAGGGAAGAACAAGACGTTTGCGTTCGCCAAGCACCGCCGGCCGGAGCACTATGGCCCGATTTGCGAGCGCGTGGGTGTGATCGAGCCCGAGGAGCCTGCAGAGCAGTAGACGCCGCGCAGAGTGCTGTAGCATTTCCGTCGATAGATTGCATTGTCGTTCCGCCCTGGTCTCTTGCGTCCAGGTTCAGCTCATGCAAGGGCCGCTTGTATGTAGGTTCTACTGTGCCTTGCAGATTTCCTCAAAGCGACTGAATGGCCAAGCATTCACTGGAGAAATGGAGAGCGCGGAAATGAATGGAGGTCCAGTCGCGAATGCGGTGCAGCGCTACGCTCGTGGCTTTTCCGTCGCGACCATCCCTGCCAGCATCACTAGCCCCGCTACCGCTGCGTCAATCACGCGGACCTCGCCGAGCCCAGCCTCGCTCACGCCTGCGCGGACGAGCGGCTCCATTCCTGCCATGCCAGCGCATCCCATGATGATGGTGTCTGCGGGAGAATGACATGTAAGCTCCCGCATTGATGCGAACTTAAGGGCACACATCTACGTACCTGCGCCCTTCTCTGCCACTTTGGCCGCTGTCTCCTTCATCAACCGCTCGACCTTGTCGCGCACGTCCGCCTGCCGCAGCTCCTCGATCGCGATCCCCGACGTGACGCCTCCCGCCCAGCGGTCGCTGCTTGCCGCGCCGAGGAAGTTCATGACACCCTTGGACAGGAGCGGTTTCGGCCCGAAGCCGGTCGAGAGCACGCCGAACTTGCGCCCGAGCATGAGCGCCTTGGAGAGTCCGGCCTCGAACATGCCGATGCACGGCTTTGGCGAGGTCGGGCCGAGCTCTTCCCGAATCATGTGCTGTAGCGGGTGGTCCGTGACTGCGGCGGGAAAGGAGATGAGCATGACGCGGCCTCTCCGTCAACAGGAGACGGGACGCACAGCAGCACACCAGGAAGCCATCGTATCGCTCGAACGCCTCGCTCTTCTCCAGCTCGTCGAAGCAGATTGCCGCAGTCTGCACGCCTGTCCGAAAGTCCCGAATGCCTGTCGGCGCATGCGACGGCCCGGTGAAGTAGTCGAGATGGATGTCGGGGGGGCGGTACGGCTCGAGGGCGTCTCGCAGACCGTCGGTGATCGACTCGGTGCTGTTTGGGTTGATGACGAGCAATCTGGTGGACATGATGCGCCTCGAGAGGATGCCGGCTGCTCTAACGCGGGCAGAGGGGAGGGGGAGTCAGCCCTCGTCGCTTCTTGCACGCCAACCTCCAACTCGGCGCTACTCTGGACGGCATGAAAGTTGGGAATTGCGTATATGGATCCATTCAAAGCACGCAGGACCCTATCGCACAGCTGTGAGGTGCAGCATTCCCTCATCATCCCCGCTTCGGCTCATTCGTGAGAATGAGCCATCGCGCGTTTCTGATGATTTGTGCTGGGCTGAATTGCTCTGGATGACTCACTATGTGTTCTGTACTGGCTTGTCTGCTCCGGCGAGCGGTGCGCGTGGCTTTGCTGTCTGTCCCTCGCTCGCCGCTCGTCCGCCGCCGCCAGAGCCGGCGTCGCCGCTTGGAATCCGGCCCCTTCGGCTTCTCCGCACTCCGCATGCTCATGCGCGATAGGTTCTGGGGAGGGTTTCGCCCATCTCACCGATGCAGTCGACCGCCGCCGCCAGGCCCTCGGCGAACTCGCTGTAGCCTCTTTCAAGCGCCCGCTCCTCAGGCCGCGCACCCCGACGCTCGCTTCTCAGACTCCATCAAAGCACACCATGGCCCCTATCGCGATTGATCCTGAGCCCGTTGCTGCTGCTCCTGCCCACCCGCTCAAGGCGGCTGCGGCGCCCAAGCAGGACCTTTCGAAGCTCGCGGCCAACCCGCTTTCCCGTACCTACCGCGGCAACAAGGCTGGGACGATCCACATGGAGGGCATCCCTGAGTTTGCCGACCCGCTGGAGAAGCGCGAGTGGGTCAAGGTGCGTCGTCCTGCGCGGCGTTGCTTGCGCGCGAGCGACACTGACGCTCGCTTCCGCTCCGCAGGTCCAGCTCGCCGCCGCTTTCCAGTACTGGGGCAAGCTCGGGTACGGCGAAGGCCTCTCGGGCCACATCACCTGCCGCGACCCCGTCTGGCCCGACCACTACTGGATGAACCCGATCGGCGTTCACTTCTCGAGCGTCAAGGTCAGCAACCTCTGCCTTGTCACGCCCGAGGGATACGTGCACGACACCATTGGCGCCCAGCTCGCCATCAACCATGCCGGCTTCATCATTCATTCCGCCATCCACAAGGCTCGCCCCGAGGTGCAGGCCATCGGTCACTGGTCCGTCTCGCCTCTGCTGCCCATCCTGATGCTACACGCAAGTGCCGAATGGCTCACACTTCTGTTACTACAGCCACTCGCTCCACGGCAAGGCGTGGTCCGTCTTTGGCCGTCCGATCGACATTCTCACGCAGGACGCGTGCCTCTACTACGACAACCTCGCCGTGTACAAGAACTTTGGCGGGATTGTCCTTGCGCCTGAAGAGGGCAAGAACATTGCCGAGGCGCTCGGCCCCAAGAGCATGGCCGCGATCCTCCAGAACCACGGCCTTCTCACGCTCGGCTCGACAATCGGCGAGTGCGCGTACTACTTCTCGAACCTTGACCGCTTGTGCAAGGTTCAGCTCATGGTTGAGGCGGCTGCTGCAAACGGGATCAAGAAGGTGGTCATTGACGACGTGGTTTGTTGTCTTCCTCCGCCGCTCCGGTCCTTCCCCTTATACTGACGCCTTCCGCACCCTCAGGACGCCGCTTTCACTGCTGCGACCCTCCAGAACCCGCACAATGTTTTCGCAAATTGGAGGCCAGAACTGGAACTTCTGATCGAGGAGCGCGGCCACTTCTTCCTCAAGTAGGACGAGGCGACCTTGTACGGCGGCTCTGTCGGGGCGGGGTCTTGTGTGGTGCAGTAAGCGGTCTTGGCTTTTGATTGTACTTTGTCTCTACTATGTTCTACTTTGTCAATGAATTGCTTCGAACTTCCTCGGCCAGCATAGTGCGGACTCCACGCTGAATCGACGCTGAAGCAAGCGCGGAAGCGTCGCGTCGCGTTGACGTCGCTTGACAGAACGCCTTCCGCGACTGCAACGGGGGCTACAGGGCAGTCACACACAAGCACGAGAGCTCGATCCTTGCGAAGGGTCCGTAGCGAGACTTTGTATTTCCCCCGCTATCTCTCTCCTCTTGCTCCGCCCTACTCGCCGGAAGATCCTCGACGCGTCCAGACGGGCGGTGGGATGCTCGACATCCCCGTCTCTGCTGCTCGTGCAAGCCACGCTGTTTCTCCGGCCCCGCTGCACCCGTTCCAGCCTGCTCCGCCCGCGTCTGGGTACCCGGACCTCGCCTCGGTCTCGTCCGCATCGAGCGCGCCAGGCGCACCCATGCAGGGCTCGCACTCGCCCGAGCAGGGTCACCAGGGCTTATCGGCCGCACAGCACATGGGCTCGGTCGACCCGGCCGCGTTCGAGTACTCGGCGGCGAGCACATCGCAGGCGGCGCAGACAGAAGGACCGACGGGCGTGAGGCCGTTCCGCAGCAAGAAGATGCGGCCCTGCGACGGCTGTCGCAAGCGCAAGAACCGCTGCGCCATCCCGACAGAGGGCGGAGCCTGCGTCGAGTGCCGGTCAGCGCGCTCTTGTCCCGTCTTTCGCACGTCGGCAGACCAGCTGATCTTCTACACGCGCAGACAAACTGGTCGAGACTGCACTTTTCTGCTCCCGCCGCCCGTGCGGCCGAAGAAGGAGTCCCTCACTCCCTCCCTCGCGTCCGCTTCCGCTCCAGCCGCGGTATTTCCGCCGCCGTTTGCCGCACCTACCTTTCAAACCTCTCCGACCGATCTAGACTCGCGCATGACGGCCGCGGCCACGGCTACGCTGCGCGCGCCAAAGCGAGTCGCGGAGGAGACGGCTGAATCGGCGCCGAAGCGCATTTCTCGCAACGGCTCGCAAGGCGGGCTCGCCTCGCTCGACCGTGACCTGCCGCCCGGAGTCGAACCGTGCGCTGTCACGGCCACATTGACAGACGACCTTCTCACGCACCAGACGGTCGGCACGTCGCGCCAGATTAGCAGTGACCGCACTCGCGCCCAGTTCATCCTGTTTCATGCCATACCCCCTCGTGCGTACTGCCGCTCCGTACGAGACGAGTATCGCTCTGACCGAGGGAGGCTTTGCAGATCGAGTGCTTTCGAGCGATTTCGAAGTCACAGTCCTACGCCGCGTCCGCTCCTTCCTCTCCGCCGCCGTCCCCTCTCTCTCAGAGGATGCCCTCCTCGAGCACTACTTGCGGCACCTCCACCCTGTCATGCCGCTCCTTCCCATCTCGCCTCAGCACGCGCTCGACTCTACTCCGCCAAGCCTGCGCGCCATCATCATCGTCGAGTCGCTCTCGTCCTTCCCGGAGCACCGAGCTGCGGGCGTGCATGCGTGGCGATTGATCAAGGAGGAGAAGGTTGGAGATCGCATGCTCGAGCAGCCGAGGCTGAGCAGCTTGGCGACGGCCGTGCTCGAGCTCTCGACGACGCTCGACCCGAGGGGCGACTATGGCTTGCTGGCCAAGGTGCGTCTCCTCTCTGCATTGTACAGCAGGCGCCTCGTTGACGCTCAGAGCTCCACAGACCATCGCGCATGCACAGCTGCTCGGCTTACACGTCGACTGCCGGAGCTGGGCGGTGCCAGAGTGGGAGAAGTCGCTACGCGATCGCATCTGGTGGTCGCTGCGGATACACGATGCCTGGGTCAGTTTTGGGTCTGTCGTCTGGCGCTGCCGTCGAGCTTGGGCTGACGTGGGCTCATCCACAGGCCTCCTTCCTGAACTCGCGACCCTCGCACATCCAGGCGGGCAACACGAATGTTCCCCTTCGCCCGTTTCCCGCGCCGTCAGACTCGGTCGAGTCGTACACAGGCAGCATCGCGTTCGCCTACTCGTGCCGCCTCGCCGTCATCGTCGCGCGATTGCAAGCCGAGGTCTCGACCTTGGACAAGTACGGCGCAGCGAGTCGCGCCGAGTCGTGCGATCACCTCGAGCAGGAGCTCAATGCCATGCGCGATGGCGCGAAGCCGTTCTTGGAGACGACACCGCGACCTGTGGGCATGGGTGAGTCCTAACTCACTTGCTCACGGTCGCCCTGCAGTCATTAACTGCGCGCTTTCCTCGACAGAGTGCTTCCTCTTTACACTTCTCTCGCTGCGATGCATGGTGCGACGCATCAGCATCGAGGTCCGCATTGGCCTCGGCAACGCCTTCGCGCCCGACGGCAACACGCTCAGCATCTTCTCCGACCTCGTCCAGTTCGTCACGACCTTGACGGACGAGTCCTTTGGTGCGACACAGTACTGGATGGCGTGTGAGTAGCTCGTCATTGTGAGGGACCGTTGTGGGATACTGACAGCGAGCATCGAGCAGACACCTCGCATGTCCTGTCGTCCGTCATGTCGTCCCTCATCCGCCTCTCTCTTGCCGCCATCTCCTCCAAGCACAGCACTCCACCCCCTATCGCTCGATCCGCCATCCCAACCCACCACCCGACGCCGCCTCTTCCGCCGACGTCGAGCTCCCTTCACCTCCTCGCCCGCCTGTGCTTCCTCATTCATCGCGCGCGACACGAATGGGGCTGGACCCTCGCCGATGCCGCTCTGAATCGTGCGGCTAGTGTAGCAGACCGACTGTCGGCAGCGATGGAGGCGGATGCGTCGGGCGAGGACTACCGCGAAGTTGTGGCGGCACTGCGGCGCGAGGTCATCCCCGAGTCAACATCGTCTGCGGCCTCTGCCGCATCAGGGACCGCTGGAAACGGTGTCGGGACGTCATTCGAGGCCCTGAATGCGCTCGCGACGCTCGCGCAGGAAGGCGATGCGCCCGCCGGCGCTGGGTCCGCCGGCGGGGGCGCAGACGGCGGCGGCGGCGCGGGCGACGCCCCTTTCGCGATGCTCGGCGTTTCCGAGGGGTTGGGCGATGAGGCACCGGGGTTCGAGACCTTCAATCTGCCCGAACTCGAGGAGTGGCTCAACGTCCTCGACACGGCGCCGGCCTGGGGCTTCGAAACGAGCCCGACCACAGGCGGGCTCGGATGGTAGGATACTTTCTCACAGGGGTCGTGCGGTGCGCTGTAGTCCATCTTGTTGTTCATGTCATCTTGCGCTGCTCGACCCCCTGATCAGGAGAACGAGATCGCGCAACTCGCGCAACTTTGCCTTCTCAAGCGCCGTTTTCACATTGCCTCGATCGCTGGTCTCGGTTCTCGATGCTCGTGTGACCGTGCGTGGGTCGCTTTGGTGCGGTCGCACCTCTCCGCACAGAAACACATGTTTCGCCGGCCAAGACCAATCTGCGACCGCCCGCGCCGCGGCCCATTTCCGCTGTGTTCTTTTTCCACGAGATCAGGCCGGCCGCCGGCGGCGAACTGCTTCGTCGACCTTCTCATTGGCTGATAAGCTCGCTGGCATTTATTCGCAGGGTTGGTGCCAGGGCGGGAGTGCGGGGTGTCCCTTTGCGGAAGGGTTCGGTTGCTCGCAATCTCGTTCTTCTTTGCCGCGCCGTGCGTTCGCCGCCGCCAGTCTGCTTGGGCGCACCCGCTCCCTGCGCCCCCCTGGGCGGTCTATCTTGGCCTTTCCCGGCTCTATCGCTCTCTCTCCTCTCTTCCTCCCACCTCTCGTTCCCTCCAAGCTCTTCCCTCGACCCCACACCATCTCCCTTGTCTCCTCCCCCCGCCTGCTGCCTCCTTCGCCATGCAGCTAAGCATCACCAGCCTCGTCAGGCGGGCACGCCTCGAGCGCGAGCCCCTCGTTCTCACCGTCGAGCCTAATGGCGGCGTCCGCGAACGTCGCGAGGGCGACAGCGACGACTCGCTCATCGAGCTGAACGCTGAGCCAGATATGGCGCCCGTCACTCAGGACTCGCCGCTCCGTGCGTCGACCCTTTTACGCTTCACGATGGGTCCCGGAACTGACCGTCCTCTGCCCTTACGTTGCCGCTTCCGCTTGCTCTTGGTGCACATCTTCTGCGCTTTCCACAGGCACCTGGGGCACCTTCTCGCTTGTGGGCTACTGGGTCGCAGAAGCCTTCGGCATCTCGCAATACCAGGTCGCGTCAAGTGCCGTCTCCGCCGGTCTGTCGCCCGGCGCAACCATCGGCGCCGTCCTTCTCGGCCACTTTGTCATCTCGCTCGCCTGCGCCGCCAACGGATGGGTCGGCAGCACCTATGGCATCAACTTTCCGTCGTATGCGCGTGCCGCGTTCGGCGTCTACGGCACCTTCATCGCTGTCGTGTGCCGTGCCGTCGCCGCCATCATCTGGTTCGGTACCCAGACGTACCAGGGCGGGCAGTGCGTCCAGGTCATGCTCCAGGCAATCTGGCCGTCTTTCAAAGTGAGCGACACCGTCCCTGTCCGCCGTGACGAAGACCTCAACTGACCTGGCCTCCTCGCAGACCTTCCCCAACCACCTCCCGGAGAGCGCGCACGTCACGTCGTCGATGCTCCTCTGCTTCTTCATCTTCTACCTTATCCAGCTCCCGCTGCTCTGGATCCACATCAGCAAGCTCCGGTACCTGTTTGCCGTCAAGATCGTTGTCATGCCTCTCTTCGGTCTCGCACTCTTCGGCTGGTCCATCGGCATGGCCAAGGGCTTCGGACCCGTCTTCTCCAAGCCGACCGTAATCAAGGACGGCCGCCCTGCCACCGTCGTCTTCTTCCAGGCCTTCACCAGCGCCATTGGTCCCAAGGCCACTCTTGCTCTGTGCGCCTCGCTTCCGCCTGTCTCCTCAATCCACAAACTGACCAGTGACCTCACACAGTAACGTCTGCGACTTCACTCGCTACGCCAAGAACCGGCGCACTGTCGTTTGGTCCAACATCTTCTCGCTCACCGTCCTCGTCACGCTGTGCGTTTAAGCGCTGTCTCGTCCGTTCACTCGGTTGTGCAGTCGCTCATTTTCCACGTGTCGGCAGCTGCGCTATTCTCGGTGTCGTGGTCACTTCGGCTGTCGAGGTCATTTACGGCGTCTCGACCTGGTCGCCTCTGTACGTCCAACCCTCTGCCGGCCTTCGCTGCGCTGCTGCTATGTTAGCTTTGCAGCCTTACTGACGTCCCTGCCACCCGCGCACAGCCAGGTCTCGTCGCTCATGGACAACCGCGCCGCTCAGTTTTTCTCGGCCGTCCCCTGGGCTCTTTCGGTTCTCGCGACCAACATCTCGGCAAACTCGACGGCTGTCGGCAACGACTTGATGTGCATGGTCCCCCGCTACATCAACATCCGTCGTGGCCGTAAGTCGAATGCTAGATTCGAGGCGACGCCGTCTGGACCATCCTTCTCTGACGACTTTCTCTTCGTCTCGCAGAGTACATCACCGCCATATTGGGTCTCGTGACCTGTCCCTGGATTATTCAGGTGCGCCGCAGCGTGTTTTTCCGCTCAAAGACGATTGTCTGACTCCGCATTGCCGCCGAAACAGAACTCGGCGAAGACCTTCACCGCTTTCCTCGGCGGATACACCATTTTCCTTGCGCCCCTCGGTGGCGTGATGATGTGTGACTATTTCATCGTCAGACGGCGTCAAATTTCGCTCCCGTCGCTCTTTGTCCTCGACAAGCGCTCATCGTACTGGTACTCGCGCGGCTTCAACCCTCGCGCCATCATTGCCTTTGTCTGCGGCGTGTACGTTCCTCGTTCCTTGAGCTATTGTCAAATCTGCAGACCCTGACAGAAGCCGCCGCCGCAGGATTCCGCCGCTTCCGGGCTTCATCCGCAACGTCAACCCCAACCTTGGCATCCCCATGTCGGCGCTGTATACCTACTGCGTCGTCTGTGCGTCTCTCTCTCCTCCTTCCACCGAGATCTCTTCCTGATCTCGCTGCCTGGACAGACCCTCTCGGCGTCGTCGTTGCCGGCGGCATCTACCTCCTCCTGTGCACCATCTTCCCGCCGGCGCCGCTCCCCGACTCGTACTCTGCGGCAACGTACGCCTCATCGGTCGACCCGAGTGTCGAAGACAAGGAGAAGGAGGCCGGCCTCGAGGGCCACTCGGCCATCATCGCCGCCGCATGATCCGGCCCTTGAGGACATGTCGCGGGTTCTCTCGCCTATACCTCGTCCCCTCTTGAATATCATGCGGCACCTTCGTGTGCCGCTGTGTGTGTGCCTCTTTTGTCTGTCTCCTGGGTTGTCTGGTGACGAAGTGTGTGTCAGTATGTCTTTGTTGGATCCGCTTTCGCAATAGACGAACATCGAAGCTCTCAGTGCCCCGGAGAGGCGCGCTTCCCGGTTCTGTGCGGTTCCGTAGCCTCTGGAAAGTCTCTCGAGCGTCAACGAACCGCTGCAAGCTGTGACAGGCGCCCACGAGTCGATAGGGCGATGAGAACAGAGAGAGAAAGCGAGCGAGGTGAGCTTGACAGCAGAGCGTGTCGGAGCAGCTCGACTCAGTTGTACTAGTGTCTCACGCAGCATTACACCCGTTTACAGCCCTCTCTGCCGTCAGTGCAAGTGTCGCCGTCGGCAGAGCTGTCCGCTCCACGCTCTCGCGCTGCCCACGCTCGCCGCTCGCACTCGCCGCAGCGCAGACGAGCGCAGAGCAACGTAAGGAAGCTCTTCTAGCACGCACAGGCTTCTGCGCGCTTGTCCCGCACCCGCGACACCTCCCCCGCCTCGTCCGTCCGCCTCGTCGATCTCGCTCCTCCCCGCACGGCCACACCGCCCAGCATGGCGCGCGACAGCTCGCACGGACCAGCAACAGCGCTGAATGGAGCTGGCGCGAGTGCCCAGCCTCAAGCGGGACCTGCGGGACAGACGGACGCCGGCCCTGCAGGCGGTGCAGCTGGCCAGCCGGCGCGACGAGTCGCGCTCGCAGACAAGAACGTTGCCATGCTGTGCGTAGTCTCTTACGTACCGAGCACAGCTCCGAACAGTCGCCCAAGATTGGGTCCGGCTCATCTCACCTTCCCGACGCCCGCAGCTCCCTCCCGACTCGCGACCTTCCATCATACTACGACTCTCCGTCCTCGCCTTCCGCTGCAGGCGACTCGGACTGGGAAGACGCAGAAGATCCGACCGCCTCGTACGTCCCGACGACGAACCGCGGGCACAAGCTCTCGCGCCACGCCCCGCACACCCGCCGCGGCCGCCTCGGCAACCACGCCAACGTCGACGGCGGCTTCGCCGACCCGCTCTCGTCCGGCTCACTCGCTCCGCCCGCACACAAGCGGCGCAAGCTGAACGACCTCGCGTCGGCCTCGTCAGAGGCGGGCTTCCCCGTCGCGCCCAACCTGCACCTCGTCCCGCGCCCCGTGCACGTCCTCTCGCGCGAGTCGGACGCGCCGTTCCCGTCGTATCTCCCGCCCGTGCCCCAGTCGCCGCTCGACCTCCTGCTGCAGCCGGCGATCCAGCACACGCTCGGCAAGAAGAACGCGACGTTCCACCTCCTCGCCGAGAGCGCGACCAACCTGATCGAGCAGGAGGCCGAGCTCGTCGGCGCCCTCACAAAGGTTTGCCGCGGCCTGCGCGGCGAGGGGTTCGAGTGGCGCTGGGAGGGCGACGACGAGCGGCGCAAGGCGCGCGAGGACGAGCGCAGGAGGGAACGCGAGGAGCGCGACCAGAAGGCCCGCTCCGAGCGTGAGGAGCGCGAGCAGAAGGCCGAGGAGGATGAGGCTGCTGCTTCTGCCGCTGCTGCTGATGCTGCTGCGGCCGAGGTGCAGGCAGAAGAGCAGACACCCGCTCCCGCCGCGATGGCAGTCGATTCGGCCGCGGCCGCGTCCAAGGAGACCTCGGCCGCAGCGCCCGAAGCTGCAGCTGCAGCTGCACCTGCCGCTCTCGACGACGACGTCAAGCTCGAGCAGGCGACACCTGTTATCCCGTCCGCCGTCGCGCCTAGCCCTTCCGTCGTCAATCCGGTACCCGTGCCCGGCGTCACGCCCCTGTCGGCCGAGTCGACGCCTACGGGTGAGAGTCGGCCTGACCAGGCTACGCCCGCAGGCGAGGCCGACGCCGAGATGAAGGACGCCGCTGCTGCGCCGGCCGAGCAGAAGAATGCTGCCGCCGCTACAGAGGGCACGCCCGTTGCTGCAACCGAGGCGCCGACGCCTGCGCCCGCCGACGGAGCACCCGCGCCCGCTGCGGCTGATGTGCCCGCCATCGTCGTCGGCGGCAGTGCCGACGATGCGGCCACGCCTGCCGACCCTGCGGCTGTCGCCAGTACGTCCGAGCAACCCGACGCCACGCCTGCTGCTCCCGACGCAGCTACGGCACAAGCCGCCACCGCCACCGTCGCAGCCGCAGCGGATGGCGACGCCTCGACCACGGCCGAAGCGACGCCGGCGCCGTCCGGGACGGACGAGCCGTCTGTGCGGCGCCGGTCGGGGCGCGTCGCCACGCGCGGGACGGGCGCTGGCGGGATCGGCGGGAGCATGCGGCACACGCGGTCGCGGCAGTCGAGCCCCGAGGAGGGGTACTCTTCGGGCGCGGACGAGTTTGGCGCCGCGGGCGAGGGCGACAGCTCGCTTGATGAGCCGTCCGGCGCTGGAGGAGGAGGAGCGAGGGCCCAGCAGCAGCAGCAGCAGCTCGTGGCGGAGGAGGAGATGCCCGAGTATGCGGCAAGGATGGTCGACCCCGAGGTGTTTGTGCGGAGCCTGTTTGTCAGCGGAGACAAGGTCGAGATGGAGCGCGTCGTGCCGGCACCGGGAGGGGGCGTTGTCGGGACGGGCCAGATGGAGACGTGCGTGCTCGTTCCTTCGAATCTCAATGTGTGACGAGGCGCATCCTGACTGACGACGTCTTTCGCACGCAGACTCACGCCGAACGAGCAGGAGGTTCTGCTGCACGACTGCCTGACGTGCGTTTCTTTGCACGCTCTCTCTACATGCTACACCGGTTACTGACCCGCTCGGTTTCCACAGGGACCTGCACCGATTCCTCGCCGACACGCTCGAGTACCGCTCGCGGCTGCTCGAGATCCGGGACGGGACGCTGGGCGTCGAGCGGCGGCGCAAGGGGATGCACAAGGCGGTGCGCACGGTCGCGATGGACTGGCTCGAGGAGGAGGGCGCCGGGATGGGCGTCGAGCCCGCGGGGCCGTACGAGCAGTAGGGCGCTGCCGAGTCCCCCCTCTTTCTTGTTGTCTTCTTTCCCTTGATCTGTGCAAGTTGTCTCTGTCTCCCTGGCTGTGCTCCTGCTTGCCTGTACGCGAGAGAGAGCGTCGACGCGGATGCGCGTGCGACGAGGTGGGGCGCGTCCGTCTTCGCTTCGACTCTGTCCGCGCTTTCCGCTCCAATTCCCGCGCTGCTGGGCGTGCGAGCTCGTGCGTGCAGTGCCGAGTGCGATGCCGCTCGACCTGCCCAGCCCGCCGCTGCCCCCGCTGCCTGCGACACCCCTCGAGCGCAGCCCGACGCTGCCCTCGCTCGCACAGCGCACGCAGGGCCCGCCCCGGTCGAGCACGAGTCCGAGCCTGGCGAGCTTCGCCTCGCCCGGCCCTGCAGTCCCGCCAAAGCCCGCCGCGGTCCCGTTTGTGTCGTCGTCCAACGACCTCCGCATCGTCCTCTCGCTCCTCCCCTGCCCGCCGTGCGTCCGTCTGGAGTGATTGGGATGCTGCTCATGCCACTGACGCACTGCTCGCACCCTACGCTGCCTGATCGCCGTGACCGCGCGCGCTGTTGCAGGCTCCCCTCGCATCTCCAGCCCTATCTCGCCGCAGACTCGCCTCTTTCCGCAGACGACAAGCGCAGGTTTTTCACCAGCGTCTACCTCCGCGCCGCCTCGGCCGGCAACGCAGACACGCTGGAGTACCTCCTCTCGCTCCCGCCCGACCCGGCCCTGTCGCACCTCGAGAACGCCGCAGCCGCTCGCCGCTTCTCCTTGAACGCTGCAACGCTCAACAACAGCAATGGCAGCATTGACAGCATCGGACTCGGGCTGGGCGGTCCCGCTAAGCGAAACGGCGGATTGTCCGCACGGCAGGCGGGTAAGGCGCGCGAATACGACGACGATGACGGCGCAGACGGCTACGGCGCTGCCGCGATCGCGCTCCCCGACTCAGCGCCGCGCAAGTGGATCGACCTGGAGGCGACCGACGACGACGGCAACACTGCGTTGGGGACGTGCGTCGCGCTTGGGCACGCGGAAGCTGTGCGCGTGCTCGTCGAGAGCGGCGTCAAGGTCAATCAGGGTGACCGAGGTGCGTCCTTTCGCTGCAGCCTACCGTCGAAGCGAGCTTGTGACTGACGAAGGCGCGACGCAGCCGGCTGGACCCCGCTCCACTGGGCCGTGCAGAACAACGACATCCCGATCGCATCCTACCTTCTGAATCACCGCGCATCGCCTCTGCTCGCGTCGCACAAGGGTCTCACGCCGCGCGACCTCGTCAAGCCTGGACGCGAGAGCGCCGCCATGCGCGAGGTGCTCAAATCGGCGTGGGAGGCCGCGCTCGAGCGCGAGAGGGCGCTGAGACGCGCCGAGGAGGAGGAGGTGGAGGAAGGAGCGGAGAATGCTGCGGCAGAGGGTGGTGCCGCGAACGGTGTAGGAAGGACTGACGCACTCTTCGGGCCGAACGGGCGGCCAGCGTCGCGTGTGAGCATGACGAGCGAGGCGGCGGCGAGCTGGGCCGAACAGCGGGAACGGGAGGACGACGCCGAGCGGGACAAGGAGGCGATGCAGCGGGTGCAGCTTGGGATGGACAGCGCGAGGAATCTTGAGGTCGACTTTGGGATGCTTGGGCTCGGGGAGGACTCGCGAAGAATGGTGCGTCTGTTTCGCACCCTGTACGCCGAATCTCGAATGCTCACCCGCATCGCCGCCACAGGACGATGATGCACTCGACGGCGACGAGGGCATCCCCAACCCCTTCGTCTGGGACCGCTGCCTCCCGGACCAGATGCTCGTCTTCTCCCTTCCCGAAGTCCCTGCCCTCCTCGACGTCATTATCTCGACGATCAAGCCCGTCCGCACGCGCAAGTACCGCGTCATCCCCGCTAACGTGCTTTTCCTGTGCGCACGATACGCGCACTACTTTGGCGGGCAGGAGCTCTTCGAAGAGCTCGTCTTTGGCGCGCTCGAGCGAATAGAGGCCGCCGTCCACGTACGCATAACCTCGTCCCCTGCTCATGGCGCAAAGCGAGCTGATCTTGGCGCCTTCCGCAGAACCGCCCCGATGACATGTCCGTCTGCGCCTTCTGGCTTTCCAACTGCCTCCTCTTCCTCTACTACCTCCGCAAAGAGCCCAATCTCGCGCCCGCCACGACCGATTACCAGACGCACTTCCAAGATCTCGTCAATGAGATCTTCGTCTTTGTCATCCGCGACGCCGAGCGGCGGATCGACCGCGTCCTCGAAGCCGCGCTGCTCGAGCACGAAGCGCTCCCCGGCTTCGAGGACGTCGCGTTCGAGGACGAGTGGGCGTCAACGCGCTTTGTCAAGAAGCTGACAGGGCGCGCCAAGAAGGGGAGCATCCGCAGCTCAACGAGCGCCATGAGCCTCTTTTCCGACGCGGGCGGATCATCCGGCGCGAGCGTCGTTGTCGCGGGCGACACGGCTTCTCCTCCGCGCGTGGGCCCGACATCGGCCGCCGCCGCATCGGCGGCGCGCATCGTCTCGGCGAGCACAATCCCCGTGCACGAGGCGACGCCGAGGAGCATCACGGCGCTCCTGTCGTCGACGCTGTTTGTGCTCCAGATCTACGAGATCCCGCCCGCCATCATCGTGCAGGCGTTCTCGCAGCTGTTTTACTGGATCGCGTGCGAGGTGTTCAACCGCTTGCTAAACCAGGTGCGTCTTGGGTCCCAGTCGGAGGACCTCTCATTGAGCTGCTCTGATCCACTTGCTAGCAACAGCGCAAGTACCTGTGCCGCTCGCGTGCGATGCAGATCCGCCTCAACGCATCAAACCTCGAGGACTGGGCTCGCGCAAACCGGCTCCCCACCAGGATGGTCTCGGTGCACTTCACGCCGCTGAACCAGCTCTTGCAGTGGCTGCAGTGCCTATCGTCCGAGTCGTCGATCGACGGCCTGATCGGGACGGTGCAGAGCCTGCGCGCGCTCAACCCGCTGCAACTCCGCCGTGCCGTGCGCGACTACCGCTACGAGGTCGACGAGAACCGCATGGACGAAGACTGCGTGCAGTACCTCGTCCAGATCCAGAAGCAGTGGGAGCGCAACCGCTCGGCGCGCCAGCACGCCTCGGCCGGATCCTCGCGCGCGGCGACCACCGTTGCGGGCGAGAGCGCACCGAACGGCGCTGGACGCGCGGGCGCGGCCGAGCCGCAGGACGCCGCCGCGAGCGCAAGGAGCGAGGTTGCGCGCGCGATTGACGAGGTGTTCCGCGAGCCGGGCAACTACGCAGCGTACGCGCCGCCGGCGGCGCCGGAGCCCGTCACCGAGCTGCTCAACTCGCGCTTCATGGTGCGCGCCTCTCTCTTGGTTATGCAGTTCGGCCCGAGGTTCCCGGCTCACTCGTCGCACCCGGCAGCTCCCGTTCGCGGTCCCGTCCTCGAGCGACATGCTCATCCACTTTGACCAGCCCGATGCCTTTGGTCCGTTCGCGCCTTCGCCGCACCCGTCTCGGCACGTCAGCTCCGAAGCGGACGCCATGCCGCGCTCGTCTTCGCGCCTGTCGCTCTCGTCTCTCGCGCCCTCGACCGGCGCCTCGCCCTCGCCCTCTCCCTCTCCCGCCTCTGCTCCAAGCACCCCGGCGTTCGCGCCCGTCCTCCCCGACGACTTTTTCGCCGTGTGGGACGCGGCGAAAGCCCAGTCGGGGCATGCGCCGCTGCCCGCGGCGACGGCGGCGCTCCTCGCGGCGCAGGCACCGAACGGGTTTGCGAGTCCCGAGCTTGGGAGGGAGGGCGCGGTTGGGGAGGGATGGTGGGGCGGCGTGGGGAACGGGGCTGCGCCGGACGAGGAGGAGGAGGCGCCGGGAGAGGTTGGAGACGAGAGCTTCGAGGCGGAGGGGTCGGTCATTGATCGAGGCGAGGGAGAGTCGCACGGGGACAACTCGTTCGACAGCGCGCTGAGCGAGGAGGTAGAGGCCGAGGCGACGCCGCGACCGCCGTCGGGGTTCCAGTTCTGAGTCGAGTTGTTGGACTGGTTGGTGTGCATGCACAACCTCTTCTGCTCTGTTGTTCGGTACTTTGTCCTTACTTTCGCCCTGCATACACCGCATTGTGCTCTCTTCTGTCTCTTCGGCAGCGCCCGATGCTGCTCGGAAGCGCTGTTTACAGGAAAGGGAAGGACGTCCAGCGGTCTATGCGCGCGTGATGCGCGTCTCGAGCTCCATAACGGACACAGATGCGCCGGCCTGTAGACACGAAACGAGTCAAGGGATGCGTCAGAAGACGGACTGATTGAGCGAGAGAGCGATGCGCACCTTCTCGTCATAGTCGGTCCACTCTGGCTCGTCGTTGCTCAGCTCAACCTCGTCAAACTTGGTCCCGCTCTCTGCGCCAACGCACGCCCACTCGCCCTTGGGGTCAAAGTCGACGACCTCGCACCCGCGGCACTCGACGACGGCGAGCGTGCCCCACCGCTGGTTGTCCGAGTCGTCGAGCGTGTAGGCCGCCGAGGCGCGCTTGAACGAGTCGTCAAAGTCTGCCGTGCGGGAAGTGCGGCCTTCAGTCAGCTGGAGCTCTGGAGAGAGTCACCTGAGCCTGAAAGGCGACGCACTGATGTTGTTCTCCTTCTTACAGAGCGTGCAGCGCCAGACGAGGTTGGCCTCTCCGCGCGACCCGCTGATCTCGTGCGTCTCCTGCGGGTCGGCCGGGACATCAGTAACCCTGTGTGAGCATACAGGAAGGGAAAGAGAGCTTACGGTGGGCGTTACGCCGACCCAGTTGGGGTGCTCCTCGCGGCAGGACGAGCACTTGACCTTGAACATGAAGGTAAAGTCCTCTCCGACGGGCTTGACTGTTGCATAGGGTGAGTCTCGTCAGCGTGCTGGTCCCTGTCTGCCCTGCAGCGCTGTATGAGAGCAAGGACGTGCGGTTATCGACGGCCTCGAGGGTGGCCTTGATCTGGACGGCGAGTTTCTGCGGGGACAGCGTGTGAATGCTGGGACAGGCTGTGTGGACTGGCCAGATGTCCACGCACGACCATTGTGGCTGTACTGCTTGAGTGCGCGGAATAGGGAGTCGGAGAGAGCAGCACCGCCTCGTCGCTCCTCTTCGCCGTCGACGACACTGCTTGCTCCCGCGAGAGCGCGCGAGAGGGGCGCAGACGAGCATGCAGGAACTCACACACGACGACAGTTTCAGGCTCGGCCGCCTCCGCTTGATCCGCCTCCCGCCCGCTTTCGTCTCGCTCCCTCTGGCTCAGAAGCAGCCTGTCGCCGTCCCAGGTCCGTGCAGCCCGCCCTGCGCCTCGAAAACACTGCTGAGAGCTCCCCTGCAGTCGAATTGGCGGTCGCCGTGACCGATGACTACGGGACGGACCTCGAATTCGACTCGCTTGACCGTATGCCCCTCTCTAGCTGGCCTCTCTCAACTCTGCTGATCTTCCCCTTTATAGTCAAGCTCGAGCTCGTGACTTCAAACACGCTAGAGCCTCCCGCGGGCATCTCGCTTTCTCTTGACGGGTCTTCGCGCGCGCCAAAGCCCAATAACGCCGTCTCATTCACCTTCTCACCCGCACGCGGGCCGTTCCACCCTCTCAAGCTCGTCCTGTCCTTTGCTCCCCCCTCTCTCCCCGGTGCTCAGCCCCCCGAACCGCTCGGCTTCCGCCTCTCTGCCGTCTCCGACTCTTCAGCAGCGCCGGCGTCGACGTCGACGGCTGCAACCGCCCGCATTCGCAGCCTCATCGGCGAAGAGCGGCAGGTCGAGACCGAAACGTGGGATGGGAAGCGATATGTTATGCTTCCCGTGGCGAGTGGGGCAATGGAGGTCAAGCTCGAGGGCAAGGAGGCGAGGGTCGCAGCGGAAAAGGGTAGGTCGCCCGTCTCGCGCCGATCAAGCGCCGCGCTATCTTCAGCAAAGTTCTGTTTTCCTTCCTGATCGGGATTGACCGCTGCAGTCCAGACGACACTCCGCACGATCCACCTACCTCCTCCCGTCGTCGACAACACCCACCTGTCCGAATCCATTTCTTCCCCTCCGCCGCTACCGGCCCAAGTCACCATCGTCGAGCGCCCCGGCTTGAACAACTCGACAGGCCAGCGTTTGTGGGACTGCGCCGTCGGCCTCTCCGCCTACCTCTCCCTCAACCCCTCGGCGCTCGATCCGTCGCACCCTCTCTCCGCGCCTGCCGCGCCCTCCTCCTCCTCTCTCGACAGCCCGCCCGCAGCAAAGAAGTCCCGCACTCTCGCGCCCGACCAGGCGACTAAGCGCCCGCGCCTTCGCATAGTCGAGCTCGGCGCCGGCTGCGCGCTCGCGTCGATGACCGCATGGCGGCTGTCTTCCGCCGACGCCGGCGCGGGTACGAGCGTCGCGGCTACGGATGTCGAGACGACGGTCGAGAGCACGCTGGTGGAGAACTTGCGGGCGAACGGGTGCGGAATGGAGGAGGAGGCAGGGGGCGTCGAGGCAAAGGTGCTCGAGTGGGGCGCGCTGTCGGCCGAGCAGGTTGACAAGGCGCTACAAAGCGGTGACGCGGGCACGCGGCGAGGCGCGAAAGGGAACGGAGAGACGGCGCTGACGCTGCTCGGCGCCGACATCCTCTACAACCCTTCTTCGCACGACGTCCTTCTCTCGACGCTGCTCTCCTTCCTCCGCCGTCCCGCCTCGACCAATTCAGCAGAGAAGATATTCGCGCGTGCTTTGATCGCGTACAAGCGCCGCACGGAGGGCGACGATGCGTTCTTCGACCTTGCGCGGAAAGGCGGGCTCGAGGTGGACAAAGTGTGGGAATGGGGCGAGGTGTCGGTGTGGTCCTTCGTGTGACCACGGTTGAACTAATAGACCATGCTGCAATGCTGGCCTCTCCACTGTCCTGTGAGTCGTGGGCGTGCGAGCGTTGTCCGAGGAGAACTGGGTGCGCCGTGGTTCGGCCAGGTTTTGCGCGCGCCTCCACGCCTTTTTCGCGCGCTCGGTTGGTTGGGCTAGCTGCAATCGACGCATTGCACGTGCACCTGGCTCTGCGTGGGCCGGGAAGCCCCGACTTGTTCGTTCGAGGCGGTGCACCGCCTTTATGGCTCCTCCTCCTTCTCTGCGCTTTCCCCCTCGGTCGAAGGCAATGCTTCCCTCGAGAGTCTGCTTCTCTAGTGCACAGGCGTCTGCGGCCCTGCGCTCCCGCGTCGCCCGCGCGAGCTACCTGTCGAAAATCCGCGATCCCAAGACGCTCGTCGGCGAATTGTACGTCTCCTCTCCCACTCGCGCAAGGACCTGTGGTGCGGGCTGACTCCTTGCTCCCGTGTGCAGCAAGAATGGCGACTACATTGGTTGGAGCGGGTGCGCTGACTCCCCCTCACTCGACGCCGTCATGGCGATCCCGACGCGACCTTCTCAGCGTTTCCGCGCGTCCACACCGCCCAGGGGCTTGGTGGTGAGGGCGCAGCCCCCAGTACACACCTACTGACGCCCCGCCTCCCTTCCCGCAGCTTCACAGGCGTAGGGTCAGTCCGCCTGCGACCCCGCCCCACCTCGCATCTTCCCTCGGCTTTCTCCCTCTCGCTCACCTCGAAATGGTCTACGCGCCCGCAGGTACCCCAAGGAGACGCCTCTTGCACTGGCAGAGCATGTCGAGAAGAACGACCTCCAGGGGCAGCTCCGCTTCTCGCTCTTTGGTCCGTAGTCTCCTTCCGCTCAACTTGGCACAATGCCGGCGAGCTCACACAAGGTTGGTCTGCAGTGGGGGCTTCGACGGGTCCCGAAGTCGAGGAGCGGTGGGCCAACAACAACATGATTGAGCGCCGCTTCCCGCACCAGGTCGGCAAGGCCATCTCCAAGGGCATCAACGACGGCCGCATCGACTTTGCCGACAAGCATTTGTCCATGTTTGCGCAAGACTTGACGTACGGGTACTACTCGCTGGGGAAGAAGGGCGGGGACCCGCGCAAGCCGCTCGACTGGGCCATCGTCGAGGCGACCGAGATTCTCGAGGACGGCAGCATCGTCCCCGGCGCTTCGGTGGGCGCGTCGCCCGAGATCGTTGCCTCAGCTGACAAGGTGCGGAGGATCTTGTGATCAGGAAACCCAGGCCGCACTCACCGAATTGTTCACTGGCAGATCATCATCGAGGTCAACACGTCGCTCCCGTCGTTCAAGGGCCTGCACGACATCAACGAGTCGCTCGCGCCGCCAAACCGACTGCCTTACCTCGTGACGCACTGCGCAGACCGCATCGGCAAGATCTCGATCCCGGTGGACCCGGAGCGCGTCGTTGCCATCGTCGAGACGGACAAGCCCGACAACACGGGCAAGAACGCGCCCGAGACGCCCGAGTCGAAGCGGATCGCGCAGCACCTCGTCCACTTCTTCGAAGACGAGGTCGCTGCGGGGCGGATGCCCAAAAACCTGCGCCCGCTGCAGAGCGGGATTGGCAACGTCGCCAACTCGATCATTGGCGGGCTTGCGGAGAGCAAGTTTGAGCGCATGCAGGTGTGGACCGAGGTCCTGCAGGACACGTTCCTCCCGCTACTGGACAGCGGCAAGCTCGACTTTGCGACCGCGACGTGAGTCCTTCTCCACGCTCGCTCGTGCACCCCTTCGATGAGCTGACGGTGGGAACTCGTGTGCGCGCACACGCAGGTCGATCCGGTTCTCGCCCGAGATGTTCAAGCACTTTTACGCCAACTGGGACCAGTACTTCGACAAGCTCCTGCTCCGCCCGCAGCAGACGGCCAACTCGCCCGAAGTCATCCGCCGCCTCGGCGGTGCGTATCTTGCTTTCCCATGCGAGCAAAGATCTTAGTGCTCATGTGTACATGCGCGCAGTCATTGCGATGAACACGCCGCTCGAGATCGACATGTATGCGCACGCCAACTCGACCAACGCGCTCGGGTCGCGCATGCTCAACGGCATCGGCGGTGAGTCTCCCTTGTCTCACTCAGGATTGTCTCCAGCAATCGGGCTGACGTTGTGTGCGGATGACAGGCAGCGCCGACTTCCTCCGCAACGCGTACTTGTCCATCATGCACACTCCTTCCGCGTGCGTCGACCCCCGCCTTTGCCCTCGCGAGCCTGTTAAGGGGACTGACGCTTGCCTCGCTTGTCAGCCGCCCATCCAAGACGGATCCGACGGGCATCTCGACCATTGTTCCTTTCGCGACTCACGTTGACCAGAGTGCGTTCCCTCGGCCACCTTGGCCTCGCTTCCGCTCCAACGAGCTGACTCTCCTCGACCATCTCGCAGCCGAGCACGACCTCGACGTGATCGTGACAGACCAGGGCCTCGCCGACGTGCGCGGGCTGAGCCCGCGGCAGCGCGCGCCCGTCATCATCAAGCAGTGCGCGCACCCGGACTACCGGGACCAGCTGCTCGAGTACCACGAGCGGGCGCTGCACGAGTGCCTGAAGAAGGGCGCGGGGCACGAGCCGCACATGCTCCGGAACGCGTTCAAGATGCACTTGAACCTGGAGGAGAAGGGGACGATGAAGCTCGACAAGTGGGACTGAAGAGGAGCGCCAACGTTGGGTCGATGGAGAGCCGTGTGCATAAGAGATAGACCAGTCGGAGTGCAACCCTAGAAGTGTCGTTTCAGCCTGCGGTCTGCCGTGAGAGGCGAGAGAGAGGACGCGTCGACTTGGCGTCTCGGCGCGCGCAACGATGAGGCCTGGCTGCGAACGAGCGCTGCCTCTCGCTTTCGACGCGGTTGAGCTGCTGCAGTGCTGTCTGTTTGGGTGCACACGCTGGTCGTCCCTGCACACTCGCTTCGTCGCCCTCCCGCCCTCCCGCCTCGCCTCTCCCGCACGCTCCGCTTTGTCCGCTGCTCTGCTTAGCTCGGCATCCGCGCAAGACCTCAGCCAGCAGGAACAGCGCCTGCAGCTCGGTGTACACCTCGACCGAAAGTAGAGGACCACGACCTGCCGCCCCGCCGACCTTCGTACACTCGTTCAACTCGCCCTTGGCCTTCGCCTTCTTCCGCCCAGCGATGTCGCCCTCGTCCGGCCCCGCCCCGCGCTGGCGTGTGCGCCTCTCTTCTGTCCTGCCGCGCACGCCTGCGACCATCGCGTGGCTCTCGGCGACCGCGCTCGAGACGCTCGTCGACACGGTCATTGTCGGGCTGACGCTTAACGAGTATGCCGACCGCCTGTGGCAGACGATTCTCGTCAAGGACGAGCGCAGCGTGCTACCCGTCTACTTGGGACTGTGAGTCGCGCTGCCGGATCCGGACGTAGGGCTAGCCAGTCGGGATCGCACCGCTCAGGAATGGACCGGCTGTCTGGCCGTCGCAAAGGGCAGCGCAGTCGTAATGACCTCGCTTGCCTCGCACACCCAGATTCGTCCTCGCACACGTGACCCAGCTGGTCCTGGCCGTCGACGCCCTCGTCGCCAAGAACTTTATCCAGGTCATCGCCCTCCTCATCTTCAACACGCTCTTCCTCGCGTATGCTGCGATCCAGGTGCGCCTACCTCTCCTACAACAGCCCCCGAGTTGATCATAGCTGACCAGATAACGCACACCCCAGATCCACGAGATTCGCGAGCTACTCAGCGGCTACTTGCGCGTGCTCATCTGGTTCATCCCGGTGTGAGCACTCACGCTCGCGAGCCCGCAAAGACAGCTACTGATCTGATGAAGTCGCGCACAGCATGATCTCGATTACCGAGGCGACATACCTGCTGGGCGTGTACAGCATCTACAAGGAGTTTGGCTGGAGCGTGTTCAAGACGCTCGGCGCCGACCGCCGCATTCGCAAGAGCTATGCGCATTTCCAGGTCTTCTTGTGCCTGCTCAAGTTTGGTGAGCTGCCCTTGCGACCAATGGCACCGCTGCCTTGAATCAGCTTCCGCTGATATCGATCTCCATCGTGTGTCCAGACTTCTTCTTTTTCATCGCCTTCCTGCTCCAGCTCGTCTTCCTCGTCCCCACGCAAACGTCTGCAGAGGTACGCTCGGTGCAACTTCCATGCGTCGCCCAGCTCTGACTCGCTTGTCCATGCAGCGCTGGATCACCGTCGCCGCTCTTCCCCTCGCGCTCTTCGTCCTCCTCCTCGGCTACTTCTCGGTCAAGCTCGAGCACCGGGCGGGGTTCTGGGGCTTCGTGACGGGATGTGCAGTCGCGATGGGGTACTTCATCTACAAAGTGCGCTCCGTCATCTGCATTTTCGAGTCCTACCCCTCTGACCAACAACCGTGCTGGCGCAGCTGGTGATTGTATACCGGGACCGCGAGCGGGACTACCGCCTCGTCTTCAAGTCTCTGACGGTCTTCGGTGCGGTTCAACAGTCCTCATGGGCACGAGTTGATCTGCAGCTTACGCTCCTCTCGCACAGCCGCTCTCTGCCTCACCGTCCTCGTCCTCACGACATTCTCGGTTGTGATCTGCTACCGCAACTTTGGCCGTGGACTCAAGGACCACAGTGCGTTTGCGTCGCCGCCATTCAGCAATTCAAGTCGCGCTGATCCGCTCGCTCACCCGCAGTGATCAGCCGCGAGCACCTCCGGTCCGACTCGACGCTCGAGCTCAAGCCCACACCGCCGCTCGGTGCGCGCGCCAAGGACGAGGGCGAGTTTGACGAAGTGCCGTACGATACGCCATACGCGTACGAAACAGCGACGAGCGACATGATGCCGTACTCTGGGCGAAATCGCTTCCGCATGTCGATGGACTGAGTGCAGGTCATGTGTGTCTGGTCGTCCCACTTGTTGTAATCGCAGTTCTTCGCGTCGTCATCGTCCTGCACTGCGCCGAGACTTGCGAGGGAGATCATCGGGTCGCGTAGGCGCGGCACTCGGGGGCACCGCCGCTCGCCCCCACGATTGCTTCCGCGCCCTTCATCAGCTCGAGTTGTCCTGTACCTGCTCGTCCTCTCTACGCTGTGCAGGTTACATCGTGCGCCATGTCTGGAGACGCACTTGAGGTCGTCGTTCTCGGCAGCGGTATCGTCGGGCTGTGCACGGCCTTTTACACGCTGCGCCTCTCTCCCTCTGCGCGGGTCACGCTCGTCGAGAACTCGCCCGCGCAGCAGGTCGCCGGCGGTGCGTCGTCCTACAGCGGCGGGTTCATCGCGTGCGGGCCCGCGTGGCACGAACCGCCGTCGCAGGCGCTCGCACGGCTCAGCTGGCGGTTGCATGTCGAGCTTGCGCGCGAGTTTGGCGGGCTTGAACGGTGGGGGTGGAGGGAGTGTGGCGCGGTCGGGCTCAACGTGGGAGGGCCGGGAGAGGACCGCAGCAAGTATCGGACGCTGCCGGGCGGGAAGAAGGAGGGAAGGACGGACGCGAGCACGCCGGGAGAGTGGGTCGAGGGCGAGAAGGAGGTGCTCGACACGGACGGCGGGGTCGGACAGATGTGCGTACACTCGTGCTGACGCTCGGCGTGCTCTCGAGGCGGCGGATTGACGAGAAGCATCGCGTTGCAGCGACCCGGCGCAGTTCTGCCGCTTCCTGTACCGACACCTGTCTACGGCGTACGCCGACCGCTTCTCGACCGTCTTTGGCGAGTCGCTCGCCATCCTCTGCGCCAGCCCCGTCTCGCGCGCCGCCTCCGCCTTCCTCCCGTCGTCTCTCGCACCGTCGCCGCGGCGGCACCTCCTCGTCAAGTCGCCCTCTTCGCACCGCCGCGTCCCCTTTGACCGCCTGTGCATCGCCGCGGGCCCCTGGTCTGCCGCAGTGTGCGCAACGCTCGGCCTGCCCCCGATCCCGCTCACGAACCTCCCGGGCCACTCGCTCCTGATTCGCCCCGCCCTGAAGGACTTTGTCCCCCTCCCCGGCGCACCACACGCGCTCCCCGCCCAGGCCGTCTTTGCCGGCATCTCGGGCGCCGTCGGGGGCGTGCATGCGTCGACGTCGGGCCTCGCGCGCGGGCTCACGGACGAGGAGAAGGCCGAGGGGTTCACGCGCGCACCGGAGCTCTTCACGCGCGTCAACGGGCTGGTATTTGTCGCGGGCGAGAACACGATCCCCGAGACGCGCAATCAGGAGCCGAGCGGGCTGCCGAACAAGCTGCCGCCGAGGGTCGACGAGGTCAAGGACATGATCGACCAGAGGCTTGTCGGGCGACTGAAGCGCGCAGCAGGAGCTGTGAGCGCCTTGTTGAAGGAGGAGAATGGTGCAATTATCGAGAAGGAGCAGGTGCGTCGCCCATTCCCGACTCTTTGGCCGTCTCTTTCCACTCGGAAGACTGACCTGCTGGGTGTGGCTTGCTCTTGCAGTTCTGCTACCGCCCCGTCGCACCCGACCGCGAGCCCATCATCGGTCCCCTGTCCCGGGCAGACCCGACCATCACGATCAACACGGCCATGGGGCCGTGGGGGATCACGCAGGCGCCCGGCGGCGGGCGCGTCGTCGCCGAGATGATGCTCGGGCTGCCGCTGAGTGCAGACGTGAGCAGGCTTGGCGTCGACCGGTTCGAAGTCAGGGCCAAGCTGTAGATGCCGGTGCAAAGCCTTCACACGCGGATGCGCAAGCGGGAGGAGGAGAGGCTTGCGGTGCATCGCTTGCCCTCGCTTTGGAATGTCTTGGGACTCCCAAGGCAAGAGTCTAAAGGTCTTATGAGGCCGACTGAGCGTTAGTGGGCGGCGCACATGTGCAAGCAGAAATAAAGGTCAACCTCGGCGCCGCTGGCACGCGACAAGGTCAACTTGGTTCCGTCGCCGCATCGCTCGTCCGCTTGGAGCCGAGAGCGCCGACTGCCAGGGTGCCCGCCATGCAGTGCCTGGTGTGCTCTGCGCCCCTTCACGGCGATGCGCTTTTCGTCGCAGCGCACATCAACCGCTGTCCGCTCGCACCGTCCTCACCGCTCGCGCATAGCTCGGGCTGACCAGGAGGCTCCCTTGTACCCAGGTTTGGACCGTCAAGGGTCCTCTCAAGGCCGAACGACGCCTGCAGAGCCGTCTCAGCGCACGTCCGAGCCATCCTGCACCGCCTCGTCCTCGTCTGCATCCCTGCCGACGCCGACCACAGCACAGTTCGAGCTCGACGCTGCGTTTGCGCTGCAGCTCGCACATGAGCTCACAGCTGAAGGCAGTTTGAGCGGGTCTAGGGGCGGTCCTCCGCCAGCTCTCGGCGCCGCTCGCTCGAACCCTTTTGCAGCCGCACCAGCCGACTACGACCATTTTGAGCAAGATCGCTTGCTCGCACTCGCACTCGCGAGGGAGCAGGAGCAGGCGCAGCAGTACGGCGCCGGAGCGAGGGGTGACAAGGGCAAGGCTGCTGTGGTATTCTTTCCGGCCACCGAGTCGCCCTCTGGCCTCGACGACCTCGACGGCGCGAGCTGCCCCTGCTGCGGCGCCATCTGGGAGGACTACAACCTCGGCCTGCGCGCTCTCGGCCCCAGCGCCGGTAGCAGCGGCGCTTCGTCCGCACTTCCGGATCCGCTCCGCCGCGACCGGACCAAGCACGTCGCTGCGTGTTCGGCCGAGCGCGGACGCTTCGCGCTTGAGATTGGAGAGCATGGAATGCCTGATCTCGAGGACGAGGGAGGTGGAGGGGGCGGCGCGGGGCAGGTGTTGCTGAGCGGGAACGGGAAGCGCTCCTGGACCGGCGATGTCGGCGGGAAGGACGAGGTCAAAGGCACCTCAGGTGCGTTGTCGATTTCGAGTGCCTTGTGACAAAGAGTCGCATCTCGAACGGCCTTTCACATCGGTGATCGTTGATTCGCGGCACAGGACTCGTTCACGTTCTGCATCGCGCGCTCAACCAGTCGCACAGCTCGCCACACGGGCGCACGAGCCGTGCATTCCTCGCTCGACCCGACACGGAGCACGTCGCGACGAGGGTCAAGGATTGGGGCTGGGGCTGCGGGTGCGTCTTGCCTGGAGCTCTTCGAGAAACCGAATGGAGGCGGTAGCCAGGCGCTGCTCGCCTCTCTTGTGCGCCTTGGCAGTGCGTCAGGCTGACCGCTTCTTGAACGTACCGGTCCGCAGCTACAAGAACGCGCAGATGGTCTTCTCCTCCCTCCGCCACCTCCCGCAGTACCGCTCGCACTTTGCCGCGTCCCGCTCAGACGTCAACTCGATCGGCGGCGCCACGAGCGACGATCTCCTCGCACCGATACCGACCATCCTCGAGTGGCAGGAGATGATCGAGAAGGCGTGGAAAGCCGGTGCGTGTCAGGTTGAGTTGACAGCGCTGGAGCATTTGCGGCCCTTCCCGCACACTTGCTCGTTGCAGACTGTCATTGTCTTGACTATGTGCTTCAACGCAGGCTATGACCCGGAGGGCGCAGCGCACTTTGGCGGCAAGCTCGTCGGGTCGAGAAGGTGGATCGGGACGACCGAAATCTACGTCGCGCTGACCTGGATGGGCGTGCGGTGAGTCGGCGCTACCGAGCCCAAGCTTTTTTCGGAGGCGGAGCGACTGATCAAAAGCTGTCTGCAGCGCTTCCATCGCCGACTTTCCCAAAGGTACCGGCAAGGGCAGTGTCAACGAGGCTCTTCTGGTACGTTAGCCCTGTCGCGTCGGCTTCGCATGGCATGAATGATGCGTGCTGACTCGAACGATCGGCCGCACACATAGCGATGGGTCAAGACCTACTTCTCCTCTAGCGACGACTTCACCGACCCGTCCGGCGTCGAGTCTGCCTCGGGTTCCGCCCTCAACGCATTCACCTCACTCCTTTCCTCCGCCCAGGCAGGCGGCGCCGTCCGTCTCGCGCCCAAGCAGCCGCTGTACCTGCAGCATCGTGGTCACAGCCGCACGATCGTCGGCGTCGAGCTCGGCGGCGGCGGCGGCGGCAGCGGCGCGAGGGGCGCGACGGCGGTGAAGCAGGGCGGAAGGAAGATGATGGTGCCGGGTGGACAGCAGCAGAAAGAGGATGAGGAGGCGTGGCTGCTTGTGTTTGATCCGGGCAAGTGAGTCGCGCGACCGTCTCATGCCGTCTCGTCCGCATCGATTCCGCGGACCAGACAACGTCGGTACGGGCCGCATTACTAACTTTACTATCTCCGCAGACCGATTCCGAACGACCTCAAGACGGCCGGTGCCGCTCTCGCCACGTCCGCTCACAGCGCTGCCGCATCAACTCCCCTCGCCTCGTCTTCAACCTCGCCCTTCCCGCTCGGCCCGCTCGCCAAGAAGCACAAGTCGTGCTCCCCACCCGCCCCCGCGCCCGCATCATCCGTCTCGCCCGTCCCCGCGCGCGGCGGATTCGGCGGGTCGTCCAAGGCTGCGTCCGCCGCGGGTGGTGCGGCGGCTGGCGGCGGCGGGACAGGCAAGTTCGGCGACACGCTCAAGGTGTTCCGGGTCAACATGCGCGAGTTGAGGAAGAAGGACCAGTACCAGGTGCGTCGCGCAAGTCGATTCCGTAGCAGCGGGGATCTGGCGCAAGGCTCGAAGCGGCCAGGCGTCTCCGTTGCACCAAGCGAGCTTGTTGACGCATTTTGGCACTTTCTCGCAGATCTTGTGTGTCCCCGAGGGCGAGCCGCCGTTGTCGCCGCAGGAGAAGCAGGCGCGCAAGTTTGTGAAGAGCCTCACCGTGACCAAGTGAGGGCGCCATTCTCGATCGCCTGACCGTCCCCTTTGCTTCGAGTTATTGTGCGTGTCAGCGACGCTGCCTTGTTCCCTGTTGAAGGGCGCCATCGCCCTTGCGCCGTCGACCATCTCTTTCCGCCTATTCAGTACCCTCGCTCTCGCTATATCCCCTCGCCTGTCCCTTTGCACCTTGCATTGCATTTTGTCGTTTGCCTGAGTCTGTGCGACATGCTGCTGAAGAAGGCGGTCTTGGGTGCGAAGAGGGGGACCGGGCGGGGGAGTGATGAGGATGAGCGGCAGCGGACAATTACAGCAAGTCTGGGCGGGCGCACGCTGGAGGTCTTGGGTTGATCTCACTAGTCCGCCACACACTCGCTTGCAAGGCTCTGCGGAAGGCGCTGCGGTCGACGTGGTTGCTGCGACTTGCGAGCGAACCGTTCGCCCGTTCGCCGCTGTCTCCCCTCGCGCTGCTTCCGCCCGAGCTTTGAGAGGCGAGTGCACACCGCTGCAGGATCAGTCCTGCGCCTCTGCTCCCTCTCGTCGCTGGCTGCGCCCGAATGTCGTTCCGTCACCCGGACGACGCCCTCTCTTCCGCCGCCGCCGACCAGCCCGACCCGTACGCCCCGCGCCAGCCCGGCCTCCCGCTCTACACCGCCCACGCCCTCAGCCCGCGCGGAGAGCCCGCCATGGTCGAGCTCGTAGACTCGTCCACCGCGCGCAGACGCGCAGGGCAGAGCGCAGCCGCCTACACCGACGTCGCCCCCAATGCCGGCGGAGACTCGGCCAGCAGCGGCGCAGACGACTACCCGCCCGACGACGCAGAGGCAGGGCCGCGCCGCGCGGCGAGGAGGGACAGCGCAGGGTCGCGCAAGGACGGCAAGGAGGACGCGGCATGGCCCGCGAGCGGGATCGGGATGGAGGGCCGCATCCCAGAGACGCACAAGGAGTTCCTCGCCAAGGGAGGCGCCGAGCGGAGACCACGGCACAAGGTCACCTGGGTGCGTGTTGCTCTCCTTCTGTCGAGTGAGGCGGTGCAGGAGCAGCCAACAGCGCTTCCGGCACTCGTTTCTGTACCACTTTGGCCGCAACAATGCTCATTGACAATCCCACGCAGCGCGACATCGGCCGCGAGGTACTGAGCGACCTGCGAAGCCAGATCCCGCTCATCATCTACACCGTCCTCGCCCTCTTCACGCGCCTGTACCGCATCGGCGCCAACAACACGGTCGTCTGGGACGAAGTGCGTGCTTCTCACGATTTCTTTACTGGGGAAAAGAGGCTGACAGGCTCCCTCGACAGGCGCATTTCGGCAAGTTCGGCGCCTACTACCTCAACCGAACTTTCTATTTCGACGTGCGTTCTTAAGATCGCTTTGCTAATCTCGCAACGCGCTCACCGTCGTTTCACAGGTCCATCCGCCACTAGGCAAGATGCTCGTCGGTCTCGCCGGCGCCGTCTCGGGCTTCAACGGCTCGTTCGACTACCCCTCTGGTGCCGTCTACCCCGAGCACGTCCCCTTCCGCGCGATGCGCATCATGCTCGCCCTGCCGGGCGTCGCCATGGTCCCGCTCGCGTGGGGAACGGCTGTCGAGCTGAGGATGACCAAGTGGGGGCGGCATATTGTTACTCTCATGGTGCTCACTGGTCAGTCTCGCCGCTCACCGCATGCCTGGCCGCTCGCCGCTCGTCGGCGCGGAATTGGACATATGTTCCTGTACCCAGGTGAGACTGACGCTCTGACGTCCTCCTAGACCTCGCTTGGATCGTCATCTCGCGCTTCGTCCTCCTCGACTCGCTCCTCCTCTTCTTCACTTTCACGACCGTCTACTGCCTCGCGTGCTTCAACAACCAGCAACGACGGTGCGTTGACTCCGACAGTTTGTGGGACGCGTTCTGGCCTATCTGGCCAGTTGCAGTCTCTGCGAGCTTCAGGAGGCTTCGCTCACTCTATTCTTCCGCGCACAGGCCGTTTGAGGAGGACTGGTGGATCTGGCTGACCCTCACCGGCATCTCGATCGGCTGCGTCTGCTCGTGCGTGTCCCCGTCTTCTTCCCTTCTCGGCGCTCCCGAGCTGATTCGAACGGTTCTTCGCGCAGCGTCAAGTGGGTCGGCATGTTCGTCACTGCTCTCGTCGGCCTGTACACCGTCGAGGACCTGTGGAACAAGTTTGGCGACCTGCGCATGAGCTACGTGAGTGGCGCTCGCTGTTGGCGTGCATGCGGATCCATCACCGCATCCTGCGTGCTAGAGTCCCACGGCAAGACTACTTACGCTCTCGAAATGTCTTGACAGCGTACCTACGTCCGCCACTGGGTCGCCCGCATCCTGTGCCTCATGGTCATCCCATTCTTCGTCTACGCCTTGACCTTCAAGCTGCACTTCCTCGTCCTGAACCGGTCCGGCCCGGGCGACTCTCAAATGTCGTCGCTCTTCCAGGCGCACCTGCACGGCAACGACTTTGCGCGCAACCCTCTCGAGCCGGCGTTCGGCTCGCGTCTCACGCTCAAGAACATGGGCTACGGCGGCGGTCTGCTCCACTCGCACGTCCAGACGTACCCCGTCGGCTCGCAGCAGCAGCAGGTCACGTGCTATCACTACAAGGACGAGAACAACGAGTGGGTCATTACGCCGACGTGGGAGGCGGCGCCGATCGACCTCGAGAACGGCGAGATCGTCTACCTCCGTCATGGCGACGTGCTCCGCCTCGTGCACGCCCCGACGGGCCGCAACCTCCACTCGCACTCGATCGCCGCGCCCGTCACCAAGCTCAACCACGAGGTGTCGTGCTACGGCAACGCGACGATCGGCGACTCGAACGACTACTGGGTCGTCGAGGTCGTCGACGATTTCCTGCGCGGCGCGCGGCACAAGTTCGACCGGATCCACTCGCTCTCGACGCGGTTGCGCTTCCGGCACAAGAACAGCGGTTGCTACCTCCGCGCGGCCAACGCCGTCCTGCCGCAGTGGGGCTTCAAGCAGGTCGAGGTCAGCTGCGACAAGGAGAACAATCCGCGCGATGAGCACACGTACTGGAACATCGAATCGCACTGGAACGACCGCCGTGCGCCCGCCTCCCGTCTCTTTCCTTCGCAATGCGTGGACTGACCTGTCAACTTGTTGCCCTGACGTCGCAGTGCCGGCCGGCAACCAGAAGTTGTACCGCTCGCCCTTCTTCCGTGACTTCTGGCACCTCAACGTCGCCATGATGACGTCGAACAACGCGCTCGTGCCCGACGCCGACAAGGAAGACACGATCGCGTCCAAGCCGTTCGACTGGCCGTTCCTGTGGAACGGCATGCGCATGAACGGGTGGCACGACACGGGCATCAAGTACTACCTCGTCGGGAACCCCGTCACGTGGTGGATGGGCAGTACGAGCTTGCTCATCTGGGTCGCGACGCTCCTTTGGCACCTCATGCGGTTCCAGCGCAAGATCAACGACTTTGCCCCGGGTGCGTTCCACCTGCTTCGTCTTTCTGTGAGCAAGTCAACTGCTGACGAAAGACGGCTTTGCAGGCGAGTGGAACCACTTCTGCTACCTCTCGAAGATTGCGTTCGGCGGCTGGGCACTCCATTACCGTACGCTCCTTCTGCGCTCAGTCTTCTGCTGCCCCACTGAACCTTCACGCAAAATACAGTGCCCTTCCTCATCATGGGTCGTGTCACCTACCTTCACCACTACGTGCGTTCATGACCCCCTCTTCCGCGTCATCTCCCTGCTCACCTTGCACTGCTCATCCTAGCTCCCGACGCTCTACTTTTCAGTACTCATGGCTGGCACCCTCCTCGACCACTTCATCTTCCGCTCGCACCGCCTCACGCCGCGCACAAAGACGATCGCGTTCGCGCTCGTCGCTACCGCGGTCGTCGGCACGTGGTGGTTCTTCCGCGCGTGCGCATGGGGGATCCACGGGCCGGCAAAGGACCTCTGGGGCAAGAAGTGGCGAAAGGTGCGTCGAGTCTTGCCGCTTCGAGTCGGTTTCCGCCTCGGCTTGCGTGGCGAAGAACGCAGCTCTCTTGTGCGCGTTTGACTGATACTCGCTCGTATTCCCTGCAGAGTTGGAACATTCACGACTAGACGCGCATCGCACGAAAACCTACGGACCCTCTCTCCTTCGCCCCTCGTCCTGTCTTTGCGCCATAGTCGTTCTCCCTCCGATACCTCGCAGTCCTCGCAATATCCCTTGACGCTCACCTTTTCTGCCTTTTCGTGCGCGCGTGCGAGGATGCTGCGCTGCCCATTTGGAAGCCGGTGTGACCAGCGGAAGAGTGCAAGGAATGAGCGGGTGGGCCACGAGAAGGCCAGTCATGGCCGTCTTCCTCCAGATACTTCTTACTTGACAGTCCACGAGTCTGTTCAGTTGTCTAAAGCTTGTATGTCACAAGGAGCGAGGGGTGCGTCCTGTGCATGCGCGCAGCGCAAAACAATGGTCGTCGCGCTTCGCAGAACTTGGCGGCACGATCGCCCCCAGCCGGCGCTTGATAAGCCATAATCCGACATGCTGCGGTGGCCGATCGGATAATTGCGACGTAACATTCGCGCAGGGGTTGTCCTTCCCGTGGACCGGACGACGTCCGGCGCGTGAATCGCGGAAGGGGGTCAGGTCGCCGTAAAGCGGCTCGACCGAGTCTAACAAGCTGTGAGCAAGATAGAATGACTGCCTTTGCCTTCAACACGATGTAGAACGGCGGCTCACGGCCGCGAGTGCCTTCCCACCAGTTTGAGAAGGTTGTTCAAAACGATTCGTCACAGCCACTGCCGCCACGTTCCCGGCAGGCGCGTTCGGCGTTCGACAGTCAGCACAGCCTCGTGCGAGTCGTGCGAGGAGCACGCCAGCTTACTTGCTGACGGCCGCGAGCGAGACGGTCCGCCGGGGCCAGCAGTAACGCAGGACCTTGCCTGTCTCGCTCCGCCTCGTCCGAGATGTGTGACTGGGTCTGTGCCGCCGACGAAGAGACCCTTGGCACGACTGGAAGCGACTGTACAGCGAGAACGAGCCTTGTCCGATCCTGCCCACACGACCTCACTCTGGCTCCTGGCTTCGACGCGGCACAGCCGCCCGGCTTTGTGGCTGCAAGCAAAGCGCTCGAAGAACCATCTGCACCAAACCAGCAGACTAGAGAAGCACGGCAAGAGGTGGCTGCAGGGCGGGAGGCGGCGTGTGACCGCGAGGTGGAGGCCAACGCAGACCTGGCCGTCGTAGTTGGCCTCGAACAACAGGACTGTCAGCATGCAAGCACTCCCTCAAGCTTGCTAGCATGCGAGTCGGACAGCACAGCGCATCATCGGAGCCGAGCGCGTTTCGCCAGATCTCGCGTCCGTCCATCCGCGTATCAAGGGAATGCAACAACACCAGACTACCTGCCGCCTCCGCCGCCGCCGAAGCGCCCAAGCACGCCTCGCACCGTCTCGCCAACCTTGCCACCGACCTCGACGGCCGTCTTGCCGACGCGCTCCATCTCGGCGCCAAAGCCGGCGCTCAGCCCGCCGACGAGGCCCTCGCCGCGGCGCCACGCGCCCGCGCCGCCGCCGGCCGCAGCGGACCCGGGCGCTTGGGCGACGGCGAAGAGCTGGACGGGGAGGGTGTCGCGGAGGAAGGGGAGGAGCGCGAGGTAGATCCTGCCGTAGAGGAGCGAGGCTAGCCAGGTCTGCGACGCGGGCGAGGGGACGAAGCGGCGCTGCTTGGGCGCGGGGAAGGCGGACGAGGGCGGGAGGAGCGAGGTGAGCGAGGGAGAGACGAGGAGCGTGCGGAGGTGCGAGATGGTCGAGGCTGACGGGGGGCCGGAAGAGGAGGGGTACGACGAGTCGTGCGCGGAGAGCAGCGGGCGGAGCTCGGAGAGGAGGATCAGGAGCGTGTCAAGGGGGAGACTGCAGTCGAATCAGTGTCAGCATATACGGGCGCGATACTTCGTCGCCACTTGGCCAATTCGCAAAAGCACGCTCAATCGGCCAAGTGAAGAAAACCAAGCCGCACCCTTCTCGCCAGCTCGACACCCACGCCTCAGTCGGCACGAAGCCATTCCTGCCGACGAACGGCCTCTCCTCGCCCGCAACCCCGCCGGCACCCGCTGTCGCCGCATCGAGCAAGAGGCTCGACCTCGAAGCGTTCGTCGCCGACCCAAGCGGCGGCGACGCGAGCGAGAGGTCCGCCAGGCTGAGGCCGCCGAGCGAGAGGGTGCGTTCGCGCCGCTTGCCGAGCGACTTTTCGCTCGCGCCTGCGCCTCCGCCCTCGCCCGCCGTCGCTGGGTCGTCGGCGTGCTCGCCGGGGAGGGCACTCGCGCCGCCAGAGGGAGGGACGGGCCCGTCCTCGCTGATGGAGCGAAGCGAGTGCTGCTGCTGGCGCTCGCGTCGGGCTGCGCGCGAGCGGCGAGCTTCGGCGACACCCTGCGCGAGGGTAAAGTTGGCGAGGAGGTCGAAGCGCTTGTAGGTGATCGAGAGGGCGTAGAGGAGGTGAGGGTTCTGCGGATGTGCGGGCACGGTCACGACGGGATGGCTGGTAGTGCCGAAGGAGAAAGAAACGTACAGAATCAAGGTGGAAGTGAATGATGTTGTTGAACGTCTCGAGGAGGTCTGCAAGTCTGAGTATGAGCCAGAGATCATGATGAAGCGCCCGTTTCGAAAGACACGAAACGCGCGCACAGGCGAGCGCCTCGACTCACAGTACATCAGCCTCGGGTTGCCCTCCTCCATCAAGCACCAGCTCGGGGCCGAGAACGCGAGCCAGACGCGCACGAGCCTCGCCGCGGCGTCGTACCCGAGGTCGCGCACGAACGGCGACAGGTTCGAGAGTGTGAGGAGGAGCGAGGGGTAGAGGGTTGAGAGGGACGCGCGGGAGGGGGCGGTCGGGGAGGTGGATGGCGAGGAAGAGGGAAGGAGGACGGCGTGGAGGGTGATCTGTACGCACAATAAGGCGGCGCATCAGCGGGACTCGACGGAGAATCGCACCTCGACTGAAGCCCAGATGCCGGCGCACCATGAGGTACTCTGCAAAGCTGACGCCCTTGCACTCGCTCTTGCCGCCCGCGCCCGCCGCCTCTTCGCCCAAGTCGACCCCCTGCGCGCGAACCTGTCGCCTGACGACGCCCGCCAACCTCCCTCCGACGCTCTCGGGCCCAATCTCGCGCCCCAGCACCCTCGCCACCTCTTCCCTCGCCTCCTCCTCCTTCTCGCCGCCCACCGCCGCCGCGCCAATCTCGGCGCTCAACGTCTGGAGGACGAAGCTCGCGAGCCGGACGACGCCCAGCGTCGCGTCGTCGTCCTTCCACTCTGTCGCGCACGCCGCGAGCGCGCACACGAGCTCGAGCAGCCGCGCGTTCGCGCTCGGGCGCGCGACGTATGTGGCGAATTTGCGGTTCGTGTCGAGCGCGCGCGAGAGGAGCGTGAGCGCTTCGGTCGCGCGCGAGGGGTCGCGAGCGGCGGCGGTAGAGGGCGATGGGGACGCTGCACCGGCAGAGGCGGCGGAGGAGGAAGAAGAAGAAGGCTCCAAGTGGACGCCGACGGCGGCGAGCATCCCACCGAGCGCGCTGGTGCCCTGCACGGGCGCCGCGAGCGCGCCCTCGACCGCGCCGAGGACGCCGTCGACGAGGAAGGCAAAGTCGCCCGGTCGGTGCAGCTTGGCGAGGTAGTACGCAAACTGGTTCGCGCTCGCTCCGCTGGCATCCGGCGCGTGCTCGACGAGGACGCACCCCAGAAAGTGCAGCGACGCGCCGACGAGCGCGTGCCGCACGCTCGGCTCGTCGGCGTGCGGGCCCTCGATGCGGCTCGGCGCGCCGGACGGGCCAGAGGCGCCCCCGCCGCCGCCGATGCCGCCGCCGCTGCTGCTGCTGCGGCGGGCCGTGTCATGTGCGAGGCGGGCGGCGCGCGAACGCAGCGAGTCGAAGCCGCTGCCGGCCCCTGCTGCGAGCGAGGGCGACGCGGACGGAGAGGTGGCGGCATGCGGCGATGATGACGAGGCGAGGCTCGCGGCGCCGGCGTTGAGGGCCGTGTTGAGCGTCGAGCACAGGAGGCACAGGACGACATTGCGGTCGCCGTTGCCTGCGGCGCGGCCCGAGACGAGGGCCTCGCGCCAGCGGTTGGGCAGCGAGGGGAAGAGCGGGGGAGGGGTGAGGAGCGAGGGGAGCGAGATGAGGAGGGTGAGGAGGCGGAGGATCTCGAGGCGGGCGGAGAGGTAGGCGAGCGGGAGGGGCGGCACAGGCGTCGCAGGTGCGGGAGATGCGATGCCAGGTTCCCTGCGTGGCGAGCGTCAGCGAGGCAGGCAGGCAATGAGAATAGAGACCCACCATATGGCGTAGGTCACCACACTGCGGTCGTCCTCATCCGCCAGCGACGGACCTTGCGGCCTGAGCCCATCGGCGATCGTAAAGCCCGGTACGAAGAGCAAATCAACGAGCGCGCCGAGCAGACGCTCAGCCAGCGGCGGCAGCTCCGTGTATTCTGCCTCTGGCGCAGACGACGACGGTGCACGTGCGTCGCTCGGAGCAGCAGCCGTCGCCCCGTCATCCTCCGCATCGTCGTCCTCGTCTTCGAGCACAAACTGCCCCTCATCACCGGGCACGTCTTCCTCGCCCACCCCAGCGCCTTGACCTCCTTCCTCTGCTCGCGCACGTGGACTCGCAACGGGCACCCTCTCGCGGCGCCAGAACAGCTCGTCCTCGACCTCGTCTCGGACCTCTCTTCCGTGCGCGTCGGTGCCGCGCGGGGCGAGGACGAGCGGGACGATGCGCGTGAGGACGCGGACGGCGTTGAGTGCCTCTCGCGCCGGGTCCGCGCCTGCTCCTGCTCCTGCGGTTTGGTGGGGGAAAGTCGGCGAGGCGAGGAGGTGGAAGAGGTGCGAGGCGGTGAAATGGACGAGGGTGAGGACGTTGAGCGGGTTCGAGTGGAGCGCGTGCACGAGAGAGGCAGAGGGGAGGAGGAGCGGGACGTCCGAGGGGACGTCAAAGACGGTGAGGTACTGCGCGGATCTGGAGGTCAGTGTAACTAGCTCGTGTCGGGAAGTGGAGAGACGTACCTGATGCCAGTAAGGCGCTGAAGCGATAAGGAGACGCAAGGTCAGCGGGAGTTGGAGGAGTCACCAGGCCAGGGAATAGCCCACCGTCGATAGGGATGGTCTGTTGTGTCACGTGCAATCTCTGCAGTCAGCTCTCGAGCTAGGGAAGCGCGCAGAGTGACGGGGGAGATGGGACGGGGGACGCACAGGACCGCTAAGGAGGTCGAGGCCCTGCCCAGGCTTGCGGAACTCGAGTTTCGGATCCGGCCCACTGCGAGCAGGGTGCGAGGGGTCAGTATGGAAGCTCGAGCGCAGTTCAGAGCGCGAGTGGAGGGCGACAAGTCGAGGCGACGAGAGGTGGGGCCGGGAGACGGAGCGAGGGGGAGAGGAGGAGGGGAGCGGGGACGTGCAAGAGCTTGTTGCCGAGGTTGGCAGACCACCCGAGCATGGCAGGCGCGCACTTCGCCCCTGTGCACGCGAGAGAGCGCGTGCTAAGCAGGTCCAAGCGATGGGCGACGACGAGGACGGGGATGACCTCTGCTGTGGAGGTGGTCTGACTGCACGAGGGGGTGTGTGACACACTCGTACAACACTCGAGCTAGTCCATACTGTCCAGAGCGGGATGAGGGCGGGAGTGGACGAGGGGCTGCTGCCGTGCTTGGAGTGCGCTGCTCGCCCTCTCGCTCAGCAAACGCAGCGGAAAACATGTCGTGGCGCGGAGTCCTCAGGTGCGTCCTCTCCCCTGTGCCCTGCTCAGCCTGCCCGCCCCTTCCACCGCTCACCCGTCGCGCCCTCCCCTCGTCCCCCCGACTTCTCCCCCTCGTCGCCCGCTCCCTCCCGCCGTCTCCTCGCCCCGCGTGCGCCCCTGCACCCACGTTCACCCTCTCTGCAGCTTCAACAAGTACATCGCCGTCGCCGCGCGCGCGACCCGCCAGGCCCTCAAGGAGGAGCAGCGCGTCGCCGCAGAGCGCCGCTCGGCCGTCACCCTCAAGGTCCAGAAGTGGGACAACGGAAAGGCCGGCACCGCCGTGAGTCCCCGAGTCGACCTTGCACTCCACCGCCCCGATGCTTTGCGCGACTCCCGTGCGCGCCAGGCCGGCCACTGGGACGGCGGTCGCGGGTCTGCCTCGCTGGTCCCGGCATCTCTCCGCTGGACGAGTCCACTGACCGTGCACCACGCCAACCCACCCGCAGGAGTGGATCGTCCCCCCCACGGCCGAGCAGCACTAAGTGCACTCTCTCCCGCCTCCCGCCTCCCGCCTCCCACCTTCTTCCTCCCTCCTCCCGGTTCTCTCGGCACCCCGAATGGAGCAGTAGCGTCATAGATGAGCGAGTGGATTGAAGCTGCGGGGCGCAAAACATTGAGAAATGCAAGTTGGTCTCCGCGTACCCTCGCGCGTCTGTTTGCCTGTCCGCTGCCGTCGAGACTCGCTACATCGCTTCGTTCCCAGAGAGAGAACGTTTGAGCACCTTGTCGTGCATCTCGACAGTATTGCGCGCAGACTCGTAGTGCCACTCGCGCGTCCTTGCCGACTTGGCTGATCCACCCGGTCCGCGAGATCCGCTTGCCTCCCTCTCGACCCGCCGCCGCGCCCACTCCTCTTCCATTCGGGCATCCATGGCGTCCTGGGACTTTGTACGCTCTGTCTCTACTCTCGCCTGCTTCCTGTGCTTCTCCGCTGCGAGTTGAGCGGATCCAGCCGGCGTACGGTACCCGATCGAGGTCATCTGGGGGCGGACAGGCTTCGAGCCCGACAGGGCGAGAAGCGGGCAGGGACGGCGTGCAGCAGTCCTCTCGGTGGCTCCTCCACACCCTCTCGGCCGGTCTCCCGGGCCAGGACGCGCCTCGTCCCCCCTGCGCCCCGCCAACACCGCCTCCTCACTCATGTCGCGCACCTCTCCCCTCGCGCTGACCGCGCCCTCGTTTCGCCCCGCGACGGACAAACAGATCCAGAAACAGATCCTCCTCGGCGACGCCGCGTGCGGGAAATCGTCGCTCCTCGTGCGCCTCACCGACGACCGCTTCCTGCAGCACTCCGAGCCGAGTGCGCCCCCTTGTCCCTCTTCCGCTGCTCTTTGCGCTCCGTCTGTGGAGGGAGGACTGACTCGGGGGGACCCGCAGCGATTGGCGTCGAGTTTGGGTCGCGGATCGTGGAGCTCAAGGAGGGGAACGATGCCGGCAAGCGTATCAAGCTGCAGGTGCGTGGCCATCCCTTGGGATCTTCCGTGTTCTGGACAGCACTGATGCAGGGAAAAACGTCGTGCGCAGATCTGGGATACCGCCGGACAGGTGCGCCTTCTCTCCTCAATTCCTCGCGCCCCTCCTCTTCCCCCCCCGCCGCCTCCAGACTGACCCGCTCCTCGCTACACCCGGCAAAACCCACCGCAGGAATCCTTCCGGGCGATCACGCGCTCGTACTACCGCGGCGCGGGCGGCGCCCTCCTCGTCTTCTCGCTCACGTCGCACCAGTCCTTCTCCAACTGCGCCGGGTGGCTCGCCGACCTGCGCGCGTGGGGCGAGGACGACTTGCTCGTCCTCGTCGTCGGCAACAAGGGCGACGTCGTTGCGGAAGACCAGGGCGCGGGAGGGGAGAGGAGGGAGGTCGAGAGGGAGGAGGCGGAGAGGTGGGCAGCGGAGGAGGGGCTCGCCGGGTATGTCGAGACGAGCGCAAAGAGCGGGCAGGGCGTCGAGGAGGTGCGTTTGAGCTTTCACCTTGTTCCGGCTCATCCCAGCGGGGACTGTGCAGGTTGCGCGGGTGCGGCGCAACGGGGACTCTCGTTCCTCAATCGCGGACCCTCTCGCGGACTTGCCAATCCCGCCGCACGGGCATGCATCCCTGACCGCAGCTCGCTCACCCGCAGGCCTTCAACACGCTCACGCGCCTCGTGCACGAGCGGCATCAGGCCTCTCTCGCGGCCAACCGCGCGAAAAAGGCGTCGGGCTCGGCCCTGCCGTCCATCAGCCTCGGCGGCGCGGCGAGCGCAGCAGGCGGCAAGTGCTGCTGACCTGCAGCAGGGCGCTCTCGTCTCTCCCGCTCCCTTCTCGCTCTCTCCGTTTGTTCTGTCTCGCTGTCGTCCGTTCGTTTCCGTCCAACATCCTGTTGTACCGCTCCGTCATCCTCTTCCTCCTGTATCGCGTACGCATCCCTCTCACTCGCTAACCGGTCCACACGGCCACCGCGCGCGTCTCACAGCCTTTCGACGGTGAGCACCCCTACGCCCTCTGCGCGCACCTCGACCACGAACCCCACCTCGATCACGCCGCTCGCGCCGTGCTCGCGCGCCGCTCGCTCAAGCCTGCGCAGCGCCTCGCGCTACAACCTCTCGAGGTCGAGCGCGTCCGGCGGGCCCTCCTCTCCTCCGCGTACAGCGAGTGAGACCGCCGCGGAGCCCGCGACGAGCCCGACCGTATCGCTGATGGGCAGGCTCCCGCGCGGGAGCTCGGACGTGTGCGAGAGAGGGAGCTGCGCCGGCTGCGGGGGCGGGAAGGACATGCTGCGTGTCTCGGGGATTGCGTTTCGAGGTGGGCTGAGAGGAGGGAGTGCGCTCAGTGGGGTTCTTGCCGGAAGCGCAGCGGCACACTCACGCGCTGGTCGAATGGCTCACCTATGCGAGGAGCAGAGCAGCAAGTGCTGCTGAGGTGATTCGATCGCGGCCGTGCTGTCGTGCCCTTCCTCGTCCTTCGCGTGGAGGAGGAGAGGAGACATTGCAATCTCGCCGCACTCGAGCGGTTCAGGGTATAGAAAAACAGTGTTGCAATGAAGAGCGGAAGGAAACAACTAAGTAAGGGAGCATGCGAAGGCAGAAAAGAGCACAAGGGATGGAACAGTCCGACGGCGATCACGCGGTGGCGACCTCGGCCGCATCTGCCGCGACAGACTCGGCCGCATCGGGCTCGACAGAGCCACGCTTCTCGAAAGATGTCGGCTTGGACGCGGTGGGATCCAGCGAGGCAGGGCGCCGGTTCTCCTTCGTCGACATCTGCGAGGGAAGAAAGCAATCAGGACGGCAGCCAGCGACGTACGACAACAATAAGCACGCACCGGGTCCTCGTCCACGACGACCTGTGTGTCGGTCATCTGCGTGTCGGCGTCCTCCCCCTGCGTCTCGTCCGCCCGCTCGACCGGCGGCTCCGTCTCCTCCCTCACGACCTCGAGCTCGCTCGCGCGGCGCTCGGCGCCGAGCGACTCCTCCTGCGTCTCGTCGACGACCTGCGTCTCCTCCATCTCCTCGCCTTCGCGCGGCAGCTCGCGCGCGCCCTCCGCCCCGCCGAGACCGGCGGTAGCGGCAGACCCGGCCTTGGCGGTCGACTGCGACGTCGGCGCCGGCTTGGCCTTGAGGCGGAACGCCTCGAGCTTGCTGTTGGTCGAGCCCGACGTCGACGTCTCGTCTGCAGCTGGGCTCGCCTCGGTCGTCTGCTCCTCGGCGGTAGAGACCGACTTGCGCTTCTTCGACGGCCGCGGCGCGTCCGGCTTGGGTGCCGGCGGCTTGGCGCCAAAGATCGTCGTCTGCTGCATTCCGTCGCTAGCGGCCTTGCTCTTGCTCGAAGAGATGCTCGCCTTGCCCTTGCCCTTGGCTGCGAGGATGCGGTCTGAAAGTGAGCGACCCAATCGTCAACCCGTCAAGGAGTAGCGAGACCCACCCTTGGGTGCCTCCTTGCCCTCGACGCGGTGGAAGAAGCTGTCGGTGCGGCCGAGGTCCTTGGCCTTTCCGGCCTTCTTGTCGGCGAACGGGTTGGCGGCAGGCGAAGGAGCGGGCTTGGCCGCCGCGGGCCGTTTGGCGAAAGGGTTGACAGCTGAGGCACACGGATGTCAGAGACCGAAGCAAGACTGTTTCGTTCGGCAGCGAGCGCACCCTTCTTCGGCGGCGGCGGCGCGATTTCGTCTTCCTCGACCTGCGCCTCCTCGCTCTCGTCTCGCATGCGCTTCGGCGAAGAGCCGAGGTCGTCCGCGCCCTCGTCGTGCAGCATCACGCTGTCGTCGCCTCCGTCGAGCATCTCTGCGCCATCGCTGCCCCCAAAGCCCGAGTCGAGCCTCGAGGGCCCGATCGACTCGCGGCCGACGCTTCGACGCTTTTTGGCCGCCGAGGGAGTCAGGCCCGTCGACATCGGCGTGCCGAACGAGCGACGCGCGCTGCTGCCAAATCCAGGAGTCCCCACCGGGCGAGGCGCAAAGAGGTCGGCGGTGGCAGAGCTGGCAGCGTACGCAGCGCCGCCGCGCGCACCACCGACCGGCGCGTTCGACGTGATGTAGCGGTCATCGGCGAGGTGCGCCCACTTGCTCTCGCGCTTGGCCGCCGCCACTTCGGGGTCACCGGCGTCCTCCTTGAGCTGCTGGATAAGGTCGATGCGCTCCTGCAGGGCCGGCGAGGTGAAGAAACCGGCGATTTTGCTGGCCGCGACGAGCGAGGCAGTCTGCGAGAGAAGCAGGACGGCGTCGAGAGCGGCTTCGAGGCGGTCGGCTTTGCAGAACGTCTGGACGATCTGCAGCATGTGCTTGTCACTGAGCAGCTCCTCGCGCGCGAGAGCCGCCTTCAGCGTGTAGTCGTCGGCCGGCGCGCCGTCCTTGCGGTGCTGCACGAAGAGCGACCCGCGGAGGAACTTCTCGGCGAGCTGACCCTGCGGAATGTCGAGGCTGACGAGCGGGAACTGCAGGTCGAGCTCCTGAAGAAGGGGTGTCGGGAAGTGCGGGTATTGCTCGCCGCCCTGTCGAAAACGTGATCACTTATCAGCGTCGCGCAAAGTGAGAGCAGAAGTGGCGTCTGCGTACCTTGAGGATTACAACGTGCGCCTGCTGCTCGGTCACGCCGACCGGCCAGTACGCCTCCTGCTTGCCCTCCTTCCGTGCGAGCGACGAAGTGTCGAGCGCAGGCACCCACCGCGCCTGGCGAGGGCGGCGTGAGCGGTCGAGAATTGAGAGGAGACCCTTCGAGTCGAACATGACGGGGATCTGCGCGGTCCTTGGGGTCAATCGCGCCGCTCAGAAGGGACAGCGGAGCACAGGCAACGCACGTTATCGTCCGTGAAGCCGATCCATGAGAGCGTCACGCCCTTCTGCAGCGGCACCTTGCCCTGCTGGACGATCTCGAACGTGTCGGTATCGATCAGGGCGTACTCGAGGCCGGCGCCGCCCACGCTCGCGCGATGAACGACCACAGCCCAATCCTTGCCCGCCGCCATCGTGACGACCTCCTCGCCGACGTTCCAGAGGTATTTCTGCAGGCCCGCGCCGCTGAAGAAGCGGACGAACCCGCGCGAGGTCGCGACGAGGATCGTGCCCGAGCCCGTCAGGCCGACCGACGCGTCGTCGAACGCTCCGGGCGGAGGGCCCATTCCGCCGATGGCGAGGACCGTTGCGTCTTCGCCCGCAGGAAGCGAAGCGGACCATGTCTGGAGCGACGTCCACGACTCGTACGGACGGTAGAAGATCTGCGAGGGGTGCTCATCGAGCGCCGGGCACGAGAAGACCGCGCCGAGTTCGCCAAGCGCGCCGAGGTCGTACCGCATCTTGTCGTCGAACTTGGTCGCGATGTGTGCGCTGCGGTCGTGGAAATCGATCGTGATGGCCTGCGAGTCCTCGCGGTCGACAGCCGAGATGAAACCGATCATGTTGAACGCTGCGAAGAGATCAGAGCGTGTTCAGCGGTAAGACAACCACAGCAGGCGCAGAGGGGAGCGCACCGAGGTAGCGCCTCTTCTCGCGCCAAGGAGTTGCGCCCGGCTGGAAAGGCGGCTGTCCTCGTTGCTGCACCGGCGCCGAGTAGTAGCCTTCGCTTGACTGGCCGGCGCGACCCGGCTCGAGAGACAAGTTCCTGCCGAGGCCGCGAGTTGCGAGAGGCAAGTCGTCCGCGAACGGGTCTTTCTCATCGGCAGCAGCCTCGCCGTCGAGTCCGTCGCCGAGGTCGTCGTCGATCCAGCCGTCGAGACCATCGACGTTGTAGTCGTCGAACTCGTCCTCGGACGCCTGGTCGCGGAACAGCCCGCCGTTCTTGCCTTTCGCCGGCGCCGCGTGCGAGGAAGTCGACGTCGAAGCCGAATCGCTACGCTTACGCCCAGCCGCACCGCCGGTCTTCGGACCGCTTGCTTCGCGGTTATGCGACGTTGCAGCGGAAGTCGGAGCTCGGGAAAAGGTGGGCGCAGGGAGGTTGCTCGGGATCGGGTTGGCCCAGCGCGTCAGCTGCCCCTTGTTGTCAATGTAGGCGATCGAGTTGGCGGTGGGCGCGGGGTGGAAGGCGAGCGATGTGATGAGGCCGTGCGTGTGCGGCGTGCGGGCGACGACGTTGCGGTCCTTGACAGACCAGATGAGAAGGTCGCCCTCGAGCGAGGCGGACGCCAAGTAGAGCCCGTTGGGAGAGAACGCCAGAGATGAGACGCGCTGAGCAGGCCAAAATGCTCATCAGAGTGGGAGACGAGAGAGTGTCAAACGGAAGGCGAACGAACCTTGTTGCCGTCCTTGAGCGTGAAGCTGCCAGTCCTCTGCCACGACTCGCGCGAGACCACGGCAATGTCTGTCAAGGATCGTTGAGTCAGTTACTTTGTCGATGACGGACCAGACGTCTAGGGCATACCGTTGTCGCGACTAGGGACGACGAAGAACTTGCTACCAGGGTGCCAGATGACCTCGACAGAGTACTCCGAGCTGCCAAGCAAGGAAGAGTCAAGACTAGGGACAATGCTGTGGTGGGGGACAGTACGTACTCGGCGTCTTCGGCCGTGATGAGGCCGTCAATGACCTGGACGCAGGTGGGCTCCGTCCCAGCGTCTAGCTGCCACACCCTGATACTACCGTCGACCGAGCTCGTCGTCTGTGTTCGAAAGGCTCAGTAGCGACCACAAGCGAGAACGACCGATCGAGCGCACCACAAACTGGCCATCCGGACTCCAGCTCGCCTCGCGAATCGACCGCGAGTGGCCCGTCAAAATCTGCACTTTGGTCGTGTCCTTGACATCGATGACCTTTGCGATGACCTCGTCAGAAGTGACCACGGCGCGCTTGCCGCGCGGGTCGAAGCGGACGCTCCGAGCGGGAAGCGAGAAGCGCGTGAGGAACCCTTCGAGTTCGGTGGTGCCGGCTTTGTGCAGGACAACCTGACCCGTCTCGGAGGCCGAGACGAGATACTCGTTCTGTGTGCGTCGAGGGGGATGAGCTGATGCGTGCACTGAGAGACAGAGGGTCGACTTACCGACGCGGAGAGAGAGGTGACTGCCTCCTCGTGGAAGTCGAGGATGGCCGGCTCTACAGACGCGTCGGCGTCGAGGCGAGCGTCGAAGATGCGCGTGAGGCCTTCATAGCCGCACGTGTAGAGATAGCTGTCAGGTGTAGGAGAGGGTTCAGCGACGAGCTGCCGGTTTGAGGGCATGCGAGACGCACTGGCCGTCGGGCGAGAACGTGAGGTGCGCAGGGCCTTCGGCGTGCGGGCTGACGACCTGCTTGCTCGGGTCCGCGGCCATGCTGGCGGCTCGACGATGAGACGACGGAGGCGAGGCGCGTCGCAGGTGAGGTCAGGGGCAGAGGAGATTGCGGGCGAGTTGCTGTGGGTCAGCCGATGTGCGCTGCAACTCGGTCGTCGCACTGCTGCGCGCGAGCGTTTGTAGCGAGGGCAAGAGCGCGGAGGAAGCGTCTTGCGAAGGGACGCGTCCTGTCGCGACCCGACGCGTCCGCGGACAGCGACGACGCCGACTTGGCCCCACGACGCGCAGACCGACTTCAGAGCGAGCTGGACAAGCGACAGTAGCGTATTTTGAAGCCTACAGCCGGCGGACAATGCCTGTACTTGACATGCGGGGGGTATCTGTGCTTCCGCGTAGAGAGGGAGCGAGTCGCCTTCATCTTGCACAGCTTCAACGCTGCCAAGCCATACTTCGCAATGCCCAGTGCATTAAGCGAGCGTACAAGTGCGGACGTTCGACCGCCGCAAAGGGGTTCGAGGGTTTGCAAAGCCCGTGCAGCTTCTCGAGTGTAAACAACCCTGTACAATCCTGCAGCTCACTCTAATCCTCGAGGACTGCACAAGCGGTTCAATTGTCAGACTGAACGCTCGCCTGATCGCCTCTAGTACCCGCCGCTCGCTCCCACAGCCATGGGCATCGCCGCCGTAGGCAGGACCTCGCCATTCGCCAGCTTAGTGCGCTCGCGCGCGGCGGCCACCTCGGCAAGGGCGCTCGTGAGCGCGGCGTCCACCTTACGCGACGCCTGAAACTGCGCATGGTACGTCGACATCTGGCCGAGACGTTCGCGGCGGATGCGGATGATCTGCGGAAGACAGACAACGAGATCAGCTGCTGCGAACTAACGCGGCTTCGGCTCGGGTTGAGTCGAGCATGCACCGAGGAGAATGCAACGCACCTCGGCCTCGAACGAAGTCCCCGGACTGATCATCGACTCGGACGAGATGCCCTGCACGCCCGCAAGGATCCCGCCCGCCGACCTGGGCAAGAACCTCGACAGCCTCCTCCTGCGCGCGTCAATCTCGTGCTGCGCGCGCGCGGCCTCCCTCGCGCGCAGGTTCTCCTCCCTGCGCGCCTCGAGCAGCTTGGTCTGCTCCTCCTCCTGCGCCTTGCGCTGCGCGATGAGCGCCTGCGCCTTGGCGTCGCGCTCGGCTGTCGCGCGCTCGACCTCGGCCGCGCGCGCGGCGACCTCCTCCGCCGTCATCGGCGGGCGCTCGAGCTCGGCGGGGAGCGGCGGCGTGCCCGACTCGGCGCGGTCGGCCGGAGCGAGCTGCGCGTCCCACTCGTCGTCGCGCGGGTGCGACGAGCCACCGCCGCGCGACGAAGCGACGGGAGGCGCGATCGACGTCTGCCCCGAGCGCCAGGCTTTCGGGCCCGTCGGGATGGCCGACATGCTCGACGGCCCAGTGGGCGGCGCGCCGCCCTTGCCCGACGGGCCGCGCGGCGGCACGCCCGACCGCCCTGCCAGGCCTGGGTAGCGGTTGCGCGGGCCCGTCGGGATCGCGTTCGCGCTTCCGCCGGGGGAGGGGTCGCTCGCCTGCGCCGTGATCGGGCGGAAGCCGCGCGGGCCGGTCGGCGGAGCGGGCGGGAGCGGGTCTTGCGGGCTCTCGCCGCGCGAGCCGTAGCGCGAAGGCGGGGGCGAGTAGGCGCGGACGGGAGAGGGCGAGCGGAAGCGGCGGCGGGGCGGGGGAGACATGGACCGGCGAGAAGAGTACGGCCCAGGCGAGCGCGCGCGCGGAGGCGGAGGCGAAGGCGACATGGGAGAGCGCGACACGTGACGGCGCAGCGAGTCGTCCATCGCGGCAGACTGCGGCGGAAGCGCCCGCGACGCAGACGAGGCGGCCGAGGCGGCGTAGGACGTCCTCCTTGCTTTGCGCAGAAGCACGTCGTCATCATCATCGTCATCGGGCATGGCTTCGCGCTTGGCAATGGGGCGGGTCGTGAAGGGAGCGTGAGATGGAGGAAGAGGTGGAGGAGACCGCGAGACGCTCAGGCGGCGACGGCCCCGTTCCCCGCGCGACGGTGGCGGCGAAGGCGAGCGAAAACGTCCACGTCCGCCGGGAGGAGGAGAGAAAGACGGAGAGCGACCCCGACCACCGAACGAGCGCCGAGGGCCGCGGTCAGGGTAGTCGGGTGAAGGGGGTTCACCGAAACGGCGGCGCGGTGGTGGGGACAGGCTGCGCGAGTCGGCACGACGGCGGAAAGCTGTACTCGACGGCAGAGTCAGTGTCAAGAGCATCGTGCAAGCCGGCTCGAGAACCAGGTCGAGAGGAAATAGCGCGGAAAGCGGGGCTTACGAGGCGGCGACCTCGAGAACTGCCTCCTGCGCATCGGCGGCGAGTCCATGTACGGCCTCCTGCCTGGCGCACCGTACCCAGGCGGCGGACCGCGCCTAGGCGGGCTTCTGCTCCTGCTGCGACTCCAGCTCCTCCCGCTGCGGAAGCTCCTCGACGGGCTCGGGCTCCTCGACCGCGGCCTGCCCCTCGGTGGTGGGCCTCTCCTGTCGTCCAAGTACGGGTCGTAACGCCCGCCGGGCGGAGGGCCGCGCCCGTAGAAGCGATCGTCGCGGTCGCGGTCGAAGCTGGGACTGCGGCCACGCCTGCTGTCGGGCGGCGGGCCGCGCCTGCCGCGCCCTCCGCGTCTCCTCGGCGGACGGGACGGCGGCAGGTCGGGTTCCTCGCCCTCTTCGCGGTCGTCGTCGTCGCGCCCGCCTCTCCCTGGACCCCACGAGACGGGCGGGCGGTCGGGGAGGCCGCTCGGCTTGGGAGGGAGCAGCGACGATGAAGCAGAGCCGCTCGAAGGCCCTGCCGCAGCGCCGGTGGCTGCGCCAGAGGGTTTCGCGGGCAGGCTCATCGAGGAGAGATGAGGCGGTCGAGAGAGCGCTGGCGAGCTCGCGGGTGCGTGAGACTGCTCGTGAGGGCTTGTCTGTGTGCTATCCTGCTCAGAAGCAGCTTAGCCAGGCAATCAGCGGCGAGCGCGGGTGCGGCAAACGCCAGGTCCGCTTGCTGCTGTGCGCTCGCTTCTTCGCCCCGTCCCTCTCTCCGCCGAGTCGCCGCCTTCTCGTGTGAGTGTGCACAGACTGCTGCATGGGGACAGGGTCGCCGCTAAGCTTGTCCATCGACACGCTGTCGTGTCCGCTCCTCTTGCTTGGCTCGCGCACGCTGCGGACGGACCTCGACGCGCGTGTTCACGTCATCTGGCGCGACGAGCAGCTACTGTGACGCCTGTACGAGCCATTGGCACCCCGCTGGGACTCCTACCTTGGGCGCAGCACGCTGCCATCGTGTCGAGGTTCCGCACTGACCCTGATCCCTCCTTGCTTGCGCACCTTCGCTCGCTCGGCCGCCAGTCCAGCCGCAATGTCGTGGTACTCGTCCGACTCGTCGTCCGACAGCGGCTACTACTCGGAGCGCATCCTTTGCAGGCCGTGTGGCCGCGACTTCAAGCAGCGAGAGCACCTCGAGACGCATCTCCTCAACTCGAACAAGCACAACTACTGCCTCCGTGCGCTTGACCTCGTCTCAAACTCACGGACACAAGCGTGCTGATCAAGTTTCTCCTCCCGACTACAGGCTGCAGTGAGGACTTCGACACTTGCAGCGACTTGATCGACCACAAGAACGAGTCGTCGTCGCACAACCGCTGCCCACTCTGCACCTTCGACGGCGAGGAGGACTATGACCTCACTTCGCACATCGACCGTGCCCACTACCGCTGCGGACTCGACGACTGCGGCCGCATCCTCTCGACCGCTCCCGGGCGCGACATGCACCGTCGTGCAGTCCACCTCAACTGCACCGCGCACCGCCGTTTCTTCAAGAACGAGGACAACCTGAAGCAGGTCCGTGACCGCGCAGCCTTGCGCAAACCTGAGCTGCCGTTCACTCGTGTCCCTTCCAACAGCACATGCAATCGGCGCTTCACGTCGTGCCGAACTACCCCTGCATCATGCCCAGCTGTGACTTCAAGACCGTTGACCAGTCCGCCATGATCCTGCACCTCGAAGCTGGCCAATGCTCGAGCGGCGTCACGCGCAGCTCGGTCGCCTCCTACTTCCTCGATCACGACTACGACCGCCTCGTCACCAACGCGTACGGGCCGCGTTACTTCGAGTGCAAGGCGTGCGACAAGGACTTCAACCACGTGAGCGGCCTCGCGCAGCACCTCAAGCACGGGTCGTGCGGCGCAATCAAGGATGCGTCCTTCAAGATCGCATACAATGACCTGATCAGCGGTCTTCGTGCGCTCGACGTCAACTCCTAAACGGTTCTATCACGCTCTCGCTTCCAAGGACGCACGCATTTCAGAGCGTTTGTCGTCCTCGCGTTCCTCCCCTTTCTTCCGCTTCCCCTCCTACGGTTTTGGCGTCCGCTTTTGCACTTTTATTGACTGCCTTTTCTGCCTGTCTACTTTGCGTCGCTCACCTGGCATGTGTGCACGGCTTTCGTACGTTCGACTCTGCCCTTCAGCCCTCTGTTCATTGTTGTCAACGCCTTTGCAGTTCGTTCTTCCGATCCTGTCGCGTCTGTCCGTGCGGTCACTGCCTGTTAATCTCAGCTTGTCATTCTTCGAAACACGCTGCAGCCTTTCGCTGCACGAGCGTAAGGTCGGACCGGAGCTTCACGCGCGCATCTACAACCTTCTCAAGAGGGCTTTGCTGGCCGCGTTCGATCCGATTTGCGCGACAGGCCTGACCTCCAGGCTGACAGCAGGAACGGCTTGACGCGCGATGCACGTGCGCGCTTCTGTCGACGCGCTACCAGCGCAAATGGTCTCGTCCTCGACTCGTTTTCGACCTCAGTCCCGCTGCGAGCCATTTCGCGTCTCAATGCTGCGCTTGTCGAGCCTCGCTTCTCACAGTCGGCTTGGTGAACAGCCCAAGCTCGTCTGCGCCACGTGGTCCGCGGATAGTCCGGCATCTGTCCCGGATGAAGCAGCTCTCCTGTCCGCTCGGCCTGGCCGCCTCTCTCATGCTTTGCGTTGCCTCTCCTTCCTTCGCTACGCCTTCATGCCTGTTCCGCCTCAGTCAGCTGTGCACCCGCTTATTCGGGCGAGTCTGGCAGGAGGCCTTGTTGCGCATCCGGCGGTGGCCTTCTCAAAGACGGGTGTTTCGCCACTTCTCCTCTGTGGGTCGGGTACCCTTGGCTGATTCTCTGTATTGTAGGCACGCCGCAAACGCCGACCGATGGGCAGCTAAAAGCCTGGATCTGCGAGTTCCTCGGGTACTTTGACCGCAGCGCGGCCTGGACGGATGTTGTTCCTGGCGCAGACAAGCCTTGGGAAGGCGCGATCCAGCTCCCGTCGCACGGTGCGCTCGTTCGTTCCGCTCTCTATCAGCGCTGATCTGAGTCCGTCTACCCAGGCCACCGCGGGTACCGCGCCAACATCCCCATCTTCGTGCACGACGCATTCATCATCCGCTCGCTTCCGCACGGCCATTCGATTGTGCCGTGTAAGACGCTCCCGATCCATCCTCCCGGACTCATCGTTTCGGTCCCTTCGCAAGTGAACCCCGGTGAGCTTGTCGCACGGCTCGAGCCGTTTGGCCTGGCCTGACTTCCGATTTCACCGGCGTGCAGCTTTTCACACGCACTGGTCATTTCTTGATTACATATGCAATCCCTCCTCTGGCTACGCGGATGCGACCGAGTGGCAGATCATCGACTCGGCGGACGGCCCGCAAACGCGCCAGGTCTGCAAAGTCAGATTTTTGGCGGACAAGAACCGTGAGTCCAGTCTTATTCGCTAGACAAACCAGGCCTGGGCTTATTCTAGGATGCTTTGCTTTGCCAGCATCCTCGTTCGTAGGCTACCAGGATTTCGTCCACGCAAAGGCAACCAAGCCTTCACCGCTCTCCTACTCGATCCGTCCTCCCAGGCGCTCAGTGGTTGCGGATTCATCTGCAAGCAATAACGGCGATGACGCCGTGACGACCAACCGCAGCGACAGCCCGACAGCAACTTTGTCGTCGGATCCTGCGGCTCCGCCCGAGTCGGCTTGGCAGCCCGTGCCACACGAGAAGAGTAACCCGTCGCAGGCGGGTCCTTCGGAGGATCCACACAATCGCCGAGAACATGTGCGCCACTTCGCTCATCACGCCGACGTGGCTCCCGCCTACGATCGAGAGATCCACCGTCCGTCCGAACTGGCTCAATACGGACACACGGTGCAGCTGCTCGCAAGCATCGATCTCAGCCTGCTTGACGTGCGCGTGGAGCGGTTTCTCGAGCTGCGCATGAAGAACGAGACCGGCTATCGAGGCATCGAGCCGGACGGGCAGGTTTTCGACATCCTCGGTAGGTCCATCCGGCTCGCACGCACTTTTCGCAGGGCACTGATAACGGAGATCCGCAGCATGCGACTGGATCGCAGCAGCAGCCGAGCCTGGGTCACATGAAATCGTCCCCACCTTGAGTGCAACGATTGCCGTCAACGGGCGCTGGCGCCCATTCGTACGCAAGGAATGGAGGGACCACAAGCTGGTGCTGCTGGAACAACCTCGCCTGTACGGTTTTGGCCTGCCCGGCTGCGTCCTCCTCGACCGAATCGACGTCGATGGCACCACGGACGCGCAAGAACAAGGCTCGAAGCGCCAGCAGCCCTTTGAGGTCGCAACAACCACACGCCGCGGTATGTACAGCGCTCCGCTCCTACTGTGACGATCGAGCTCACGCATTCTTGCACGCAAAGGCTCGAAGATCAAGGACGAGTGGCGCATCGCCGGCTTCGACGGCCCGGAATCGCTGCCGCACTGCGACACGCGCACCGTCACCTCAATCCAATGGTTCGTACACTCGCGAAAGAAGCAGCCGCCGATGCACATCCGCTTCGTGTACCGCAATCCGCATGCCCCGGCGGTAAGGCGGCCGAGCCAGGAAACGGGCGCCGGCGAGCGCGTCCTCCCGAGGTCGAGACGGCTGCAGGAGTGGAGCAGCCGGGCACTGTTCCGCCAGTCGTGAGCACGCTGTGCAAATTCACTACGTGCGGCCGCGAGCCCACGAGTCGAGAGGAAGCCGCGAGCGAAGAACAAAGGTACAGCTTGGAAGCCGGCAAAGGAGCGAGGCAGCGCGAGCGAGAAGACAAGCATACCTCATAGCAACAGAGGAGCAAGCCTAGGGCGGCAAATCAGGGCGCGGCGGATGCTGACGGTGCGAACCCTGCGAAGCGAAGCGCGACGACGACTTTGGTCTGCGTCAGCTTTGGCTCGACCGCGCTCGAGACCGAGTACACCCCGCAGACGGTCTAGCGGGCTCGTACAGTTGTCGCGAGGGCAGCAGCACGACCTTGCGTGGCCCGGCTGCTCGTCTCCGTGCCTCCTGCCGTACCTCCGGCAGCCTCGCGACTCTCGCGACGCTTTCCTCCGCCATGCAGGCCGCGGTCGATGGCGCAGCGGGCCTCGCAGATGTATCGACGGCCTCCACACACCCGCTTGTGCCCGCGCAAAGCGTACGCGGCCCGTCCGCAGCGCGAGCCTCGCTCGACGAGCTGCCTCCTCGGGGCGACGATCGCACGCACGAGCAGCCAGGCGAGACCGTCGCGAGCTCGAGCTTAGAGCTCAGCTCCGCTCCTGGACGGTCTGCGACTTCGCCGGACCCGGCCCCCGTCGCCAGCACCTCGTCATCTCCTGCATCGCCTTCTCCCTCCGCTCTCGCTTCGCCTTCTCCGACAGGGGTTCCGACGCCGCCGGCGAAGAAGGTTGTGCTCCTCCGACGACCGGCCAGCCCAGCAAACCCGGCCGCGATCGATTCGACAATCGTCCCCGAGCCAGCCGCGGCCGTCAGAGTACCCAGGACGGCGCCGGAGGACGTCGAAGAGTTAGCGCGACGTGCGAGCCGACTCACGATGTCCAGCCGACCCTCGGTACCTGCCCGTGCCGCCAGCGTCGAGCCGTCAGATGCACCCTCAGATGGTCGTCTTGATCCGGTCCTGCACGCAGCGCTTAACCACCCGCGAGACCGCATTCTCCTTTTGCGAGCCGAGGTCGAGATGGAGCGCTTTGTCGGAAATCCGTCGTGCGTGACTTCGTGCCCATTCCAGGCCTGGCATGACTAACTCTCGTCCTCTACAGCATGTCTCGTCTACCTCTCGCTCCGCCTCATTTCCAGCCCGGTCTCAATTCGTACCAGCGCTTGCTGATCCACCGCCTCGCCGACATGTTCGGTATCACGCGCGAGGTCGAGGCTGCTCCACCAGCGTTGTGGAACGCGGGCATGATCAATCCGGCGACCGGTCAGCCGCAAGGTGTCGTCGTGCTCGTCAAGAGCGAGGCTTCTGCACCGTACGCTCGTTCGCACCTATCTTGCGCACGGTTGCCTGACACCGTCCCCCGCAGCCCGCCTACGAAGCTCGCCATCCTCGTTCCGGCTCCCGAACCCGTCTCAACCGCATCTCCGCTTCCCGCGAGCCCCTCCGTCCCCGTAGCGCCTTCGACTCCTTCACCCGCGCCCTCGACAGATTCTCCCGCACCTTCCACTTCTTCCACTCCTGCGCCGGCTGCACCTCCGGCGCCTCAGCCCGTCTTCAAAATCCTGCCACGAGCATCTGCCTCTCGCGCGGTCTCGTCTGCAGCGTCGTCGATCGCGGGCGAGGAGGACGGCAGCTCGAGCGCCGGCACCGGAAGCGGGAAGGGCAAAGGTCGGCGGGACTTGACGCTCGAGGAGCGCGAAGCGGCGTACAAGGAGGCGCGCGAGCGAATCTTCAACCAGCCGGATGTCGAGCGCTCCGCACCAGCTCCACCGAGTGCGGCCAGCTCAGTGGCGGGCGAGGACACCGCTTCAGTGCAATCGCTGGGGTACGGCATTACGCGGCCCAGCTCGGCGGGTTCGACGTTCTCGCGCAGCAGCGCCGCTCTGTCCGTCTCTGGGCAGCGGCCTCCGCCTTCGCTCGCGAGCGACTCGAGCGCGGCCATGAAGCCGGGCATCGCGACGTTCTACCAAACCCCACAGGCGATGTACGGTGGAATGCGCCCTCCCCCGAGCTTCGACCCGACTACCGGCACCTGGACATACTCGCAGGCGCCCGCGCCCGAGTATCCCTACTATCAGCCGCATTTCTCCGGCCCTTCACCTCCCGCGTCGGCATACCCCTACGCCTCGCCTTCTCCGTACACGCCACCGCCGCAGCCCATGTTTGAGGCGTCTCCCCCGGTTGCGCCTCATGCCGCTTGGTCCCGCGGTCTGCCATCTCCTGCCCTCTCGAGCAGCTCCGGCGGCTCGCTCCAGCACCCTTTCCCCCCGTTCCACGCACCGCCCGCCGCAACGCCTCCCGCGCCTGCCTCTATCGCATCGACCGCCGGGTCGAGCGACGCGGGATACCTCATGCGCTTTCCTGAAGGCGCGGTTGTTACCCCCGGCGGATCCGTCGTCGGTCCACCTGCACCTTACGCGACCGTCGCCGGCAGCGCGAGCCTCCGCTCGATGAGCTCTGCCTCGGTTGGATCGAGCGCGTCTCGCATCGCCCGCGCGGGGTCTGCGGTCGGTGCGAGCAGCATGCGGCGCCTGAGCCAGTCGACGACGCACTCGCTCGGGTCTGTCTCGGCGTTCTCGTCGAGTGCCGACGCCGCTTCGCGCAAGAGCCCGAGCGCGACGGGCGACAGCCCCGAGACGAGCCAAGGTGGGCGGAGCGATGCGGGATCAAGCACGGGCGGCAGTGAGAGTGCCGCGAGCGCCGGTGCGGACGCGCGCAAGCGTGGGAGGCAGACGACGATTGTGGGCGGGCGGCCGGGCAGCGACAGTGCAGAGCGCGACGACGGCGAGGGCTATGAGGACGGTCTGATTAAGACGCCGAGCTCGCTGCATCCGAGCCTGCCCGCCAAACCGAGCTGGGTCGCAGCCGCCGCACAGGCGGAGCGGCCGCCTCTGGCGAAGGCTTCGTCCGGCTCGGGACCGGTCAGGAACGGACAGAGTGCGTCGCCTCAGCAGCACATCCTGCTCCCGTCGCCTCCTCCGCCGCCGCCTGTTGGCGCTGCTCAGCCGAAGCTGCCGCCGTACCCCGCGCCGCTCTCCTCCGGCATCGCGCCCCCGCCCTCGTTCTTCGCCTCGCAGCAGCCCTACGGCGGGCCGTCTGCGTACCCAGGTCTTCCGCAAGTGAATGCGCCGCCAGCGCCGCCCCCAATCTCGCCTGCAAACGGCGCGCCCTGGTTGCGTTCGAGCGCACCCGTCTCGCCATACGGCACGGCTCCGAGCGACTTTCCTCCTCTCGGCGGCGCGCAGCCGTTCTACCCGACCCCGCCGCCGTCTCTCCCTCCGCACGGCTACCCGCCCGCGTGGCAGTCGCACGCCGCCGCCGGCGCGCCGCCCGCGCACCCGGGTCTCGCGCATGCGCCGACGCAACAGGCGTTCAACGCCGGCTCGCCCGCGCCCGCGCCGGACGACCTGATGACGATGCCCGACATGCGCAGGCCGCCGCCGAGGTCGACGCAGCTGTTTGACCCGAACAAGCCGCTCGCGCAGCAGCAGGGTGCGGGAGTCGCGGGAGGAGGGATGAGGAGGGGTGGGAGCGCGGCGGGGAGGACGAGGGCGTGAGGGAGGTTGTAGCTTCGAGTGTTGCAGCTGCTGATGCGGATCCTTGTCTGTCTTGCCTCGACTGAGTGATGTTCGCAAAGCCGGCTGTCGACTTGCGCGTGCCGGGCCAGGTGCATCGCCCCTCTCCCTCCTCCGCACCTTTCCCCTGCCGTCACTTCGCTCGAAGCGCCTCGAGATGGTCTACAAGGCTGTTGTGTTCGACATGTGAGCTGCCTGACTCCTCACAAGCTCCCACAAGCTTCCTTCGCTCTCCGGCTTCTTCGGCTCGTGTCCCGAATCTGATGAAGCTCTTGCGGTGTCGGCACAGCGGCGGCGTCGTGGTGGGCTCGCCTGTGGCTGCGATAGGACAAGCAGAGAAGCGATGGGGCCTCCCGCCTCACTGGATCAACGTCTTCATCTCGGTTCGTGGCTTTCCGTAGCTTCCCCACCTCCCGGTCCGAGGTGATGCGAGCTTACTGGCAATCTGGTGCTACAGGCGATGGGCGAGCAAGGGCCGTTCCAACGATTTGAGCGGAGCGAGATCTCGCAAGACGACTTCTATCGCGACTTTGGGCATCGGCTGAGCGATGTTGACAAGGGAAACGAGGCGTACAAGGCGTACTGCAAAGGCGCGAGGATTGGTGCGTTCCCTCTTGACGTCTTTGCTAATTCTCTTTATACTGACGCAGGGTCGAGAGTGACAGACTGCCCGCCTCTGCCGACAAAGGTGCAGATCGACGGGAAGGAGGTGCGTACAATCCATCTGATGCGAGCTTCGGACATTGAGCTCGCTGTCCGCTCTCCACTCACCGAGGATTACTACGCGCAGCTCTGGGCCATGATGATGGACCCGGCCCTTGAGCCCGACGAGATCATCGTGACCGCCATCAACCGTTTGCGAGGTGAGCTGAGACTGAGCAGCCCGGTAGGCAGTCTCTTCCGGCTGAAGGGTGGCTGACTAAAGCTTTCGGTCTTGGACGCAGCCTCTCGCCGATACAAAGTTGCCGCCCTCACCAACAACTTTGCGCCCGAGGGCCACACGCCAACTCGTCACCGCCCGTCACCACCGTATACGCACCCTATCTCGGCGGCCGAGCTTCGAAAAGCACTGCGGGCGACCGGTCAGGAGGAAGAAGACGCCAAAGGTGCCGGCAACGACGTCTTGAGGAGCTTGTTCGACGAGTACGTCGAGTCGTGCGTCGAGAAGCTGAGGTACGTCTCGTCGTTGCTTGCTAGAATCCCGCAGGCCTAGGTCACGACAAAGGAGACCGCACACGATCACGCGTCTGCACAAACACCCGAGACTGATTCCATTACCTGCAGGAAACCCGATCCGCGCTTCTTCCAAGTCGTCCTGGACCGCCTCGGCGTCAAGGCGGAAGAGACCATCTTCCTCGATGACATTCCGCACAACCTCGCCGCGGCCGCCAAGATGGGCTTCAAAACTATTCGTGCGTTGCCTTTCACCGCCTAGACGGCCTTCCGCGCGACGCTGACGCTGCCTCTGCGTGGCCATGCAGGCGTGCGCCACGGTCGGTCGCGAGAGGCTGTTCAGGAGCTAGAGAAGACGCTCGACATGGACTTGACCGCGCCGCTGTCCAAGCTGTAGAACGAATCATCCTCTGCTCTCGAGTCTCATCGTCTCTCTTTGTGGTCTCAATGGTACCCGGCCATGCGCTTTCTTTCCCAGCTTGTATCGGGGCACTTAGAATCGATGTACAAGGAAAAGAAAAGGCATGCAAAGTGGATCTACACTGTTCAGCGGCGGAAACCAAGCTTGCTCTTCCTGGAAAGGGGAGCACGTCAGCATGGCGCTCTGGCTTGGAAGAGGAGTCACAGAATCGTGTCGACGCACTGGATCCTCACGAATGCGCCTGCGCCCGCGAGGGCGATGCCGCTGCCGATGAGGACGCGCTCGAACGCCGACGAGTTGGACTGCACCCACGTCGAGGCGAGCGCGAGGAGCGGCGTCACGATGAGGAACGAAAGGGTGAGGTAGCCCGACATGCTGTACGGTCGGAACAGGCTTCCATCAGTCGACGCGCCCGTGCCGACGGTGGCGCGCTGAGGCAGAAAGGCCGGGAGGCTGAACGCACCGGTGGTACTTCCACAGAGCCTTGGCGCGGCCCTCGCCGCCGAGCCAGCGCTGCAGCGGGGAGTAGACGACGAGGGCGCCGAAGACGATCTGGCAGAAAATGAGCGACAGAGTCTATACGGGTGAGAAGGTCAGCGTGGAAGCCTCGAGGAGACGACCGCGGGGTGCGCACGATGAGGCCAAAGGTCGCATGCCAGGTCGTGAAGTGCTTTGCTGTCAAGGGCACGCAAACAGAGAAGGGGGTAAGCTGAAAGAAAACGCGTGGAAGAGCACACAACTCCGGATGCGCACCCCCGTGGATCGCCTTGTTGTAGAAGATGAAGCTCGCCCCGGCGACTATCGACACGAGCGAGATGTACTGGAAAGCCTGGTGCGCTTGCAAGCCCTTGCGCTTGTGCGCCGCGGAAGGCGGCTGCGGTTGAAGGAGGAGGATGCCTGCACGGAAGGACGTCAGCGAGCGAACGCGCGTCTCTCCAGGCCCTTGAGGCAGACCTTCGAGGAAGCCGAGGAAGGCGAGAGACTGGAGCGCAGGGTGGTACGTGAAAAGCCCTGCACAAATTGAGCATGCCGGTCAGCGCGATCCTCAGAAAAAGACGAGGCGAGAAGGGGCGCACCTGCCGGGTGCAGCCAGAGCACGCGCCAGAGCACGACGCTCGCAACGACGAGTCCCAGCTGCGCACAGAGCCCCGCCCCGCCGGCTGCCGCCCGTGCGACGATCTGCAGTGCGGACGGCGGCGTGCTGGCCCCACTCGGCATGTCGTCGGAAGCGGCGGAAGCGGGACGCAGCAAGGGGGAGCGCTCGAGTGCGTCTGCGTGAGCTGCAGCGTGCCCGTCGGCTGCCACAGTCGCCATCTGCTGGGCAAGTCGAGGCGGTGGAGCGAGGAGTTCGCTGCGAGAGGGTTGGCTCAGGATCGTGTCGCCGACTCTCGCGGATCGACTTGAAGAGCTGCTTGACCGGTTTGTGCATGATCTTCTACCTTGTACCGGACTGCATCGCTCGCTCCGACGCTTTCGCTGGCTGTCTCGCCCCGTCTCTTCGCTTCATCAGTCAGCCATCGTTGCAGGAGCGCGACGGCGTTGGCCAGCCTGCAGCGCCGCGATCGAGCCACCGTGTGACGGTGCGCGCTGACCCACCTCTTTTGAGAACGCTCAATGCTGGTGAGATGTGGGACGCCTCGACATCGTCGCCCGTCCGCAGAACGTTCGCTGCCTGCGGCCTGTGGCGCACCATTCCTGCTACCGGGATTGTTCAAGGCTTTTCGAAGCTTACGCCGAGCCTCCAAAGCTTTCGCCGTGCCTCAAAGAGCTACCACGCTCGGCATGCACCCTGTAAGTCTCGCTCGTCATCGCCTTGTTCGACTTCTTCCGCTACTTTTCTTTTTCGCCGTCTAAAACTGCTATGCTGCCGCAACCTTGTCCAATCCGCCAAGCTCAGCAGCCCCACTTCAGATCCTTGGCCGCTGCAGGACTGTCCTTGCGCAAGCGCTCGCGAAGCTTGCGGCATGCGGAGCAGCTGTCACCAACGTCCTCACTCGCCCCGCCGCTGACCCGTTCTGCACACAGATTCAAGCATGCGTAGCTCCTTTGTGCACCAGTGTCGTATATGCGAGTTGAGCTGCTGGGGCGGTCAGAGAAGGGGTGTTGCGGATTCTCGGCGAGCGAGTCAGAGACGAATTCTGCAACATTTATCGACAGGAACTGTGCGGACAGAAGAGAGACCGCAATTCGATGGACCATACACCCCAGCCCCTGAAGCTGAGCGCCTGACAAAGCGAGCGAGACGAGCCGGGCGAGGCGGGCGCGAGTTGCGCGTGGCAGCGACGGCGACCAGCGGCTGCCGGTGCCGACGCCGCTCGCCTCGCCTCTTCGCTCGGGCGCTCTCCCTCTCCCGCTCTCTCCGCACACTCCTCGCAAGGACAGCCCACACACTCCGAACAGTCACACACACAATGAGGTGCGTCTCTGACTCTCGCTTTTGCCCTCCCCCGCCACCTCGGCTCGCCGTCTGACTCCGGCTTGTGCTCTCGTCAGCCTCTCCAACGCCGCTTCCACCGCCAAGGACCGCCTCTCGGGCCTCGTCTCGCACCTCGGTACCCCCGCTCGTGGCAAGCAAGCCCTCCTCGCCAAGAACCCCGACGATGTCGTCGTCGTCGCTGCCGTGCGCACGCCCATCACGCGCGCCAAGAAGGGCGGCTTGAAGGACGCGTGCCCTGAGGACATGCTCAAGGCCGTCTTCGAGGGCGTCGTTGAGCGCTCGGGCATCCGCAAGGACCTCGTCGAGGAGATCCAGGTCGGCAACGTCCTCCCCGCCGGTGGAGGAGCCACCGTTGCGCGCATGGCCCAGCTCGCAGGTGCGTTTCTTCACTCTCTGGAGCGCTCGTGCGCGAAAGTGCGAGCAACGATGAACCAGTTGTGCTGACCCGGCTTCTTTCCCCCCTTCCCAGCCGGCTTCCCCACCACCTCGTCCGTCGCGACGCTCAACCGCCAGTGCTCGTCGGGCCTCATCGCCGTCAACCACATTGCGCTCCAGATTGCCGCCGGCCAGATCGACGTCGGTATCGGCGCCGGCGTCGAGAGCATGTCCCAGGGTTACGGAGCGGGCGCGATGCCGGAGAAGGTGCGTTGCTCGCCTTTCTCAACTCAGCTGTGCTCGCCTCGGCTCGAGGCGAGACACCATGTTTCAAGGCAACAACTGACGAAGCGCCTGAGCTGCAGATGTCGGAGTCGGTCATGGAGAACGAGCAGGCGGCAGACTGCCTCCTTCCCATGGGCATCACGAGTGCGTCCTGATCTGCATTTTCGGTGTTCCTCGACGTCACAGCGGCTCACATGGTGAAACGTTCGCAGGCGAGAACGTCGCGACCGAGTACAAGGTCACGCGCGAGGCGCAGGACGCGTTCGCGGCGGCGTCGTTCCAGCGCGCGGCGGCGGCGCTAAAGGCGGGCAAGTTCAAGGCCGAGATCGTGCCTGTCAAGACTAAGTGGGTCGACCCCAAGTCGGACGAGGAGAAGGAGATCACTGTCACCGAGGACGACGGCATCCGCGACGGCGTCACGAAGGAGAGCCTGAGCAAGCTCAAGCCTGTGTTCTCCAAGACCGGCAGCACGCACGCCGGCAACGCTTCGCAGGTATGTAGCACAAACTTCTCATGAGCCCGGCCCGTACTGACGTCCTCCGTCCTGACAGGTTTCGGATGGTGCCGCCGCAGTCCTCCTCACCCGCCGCTCCAAGGCGCAGGAGCTCGGCCTCCCCATCCTCGGCAAGTACTGCCACACGAGCGTCACGGGCGTCGAGCCCAAGCTCATGGGCATCGGCCCGGCGTTCGCGATCCCCAAGGTGCTCGAGAAGACGGGGCTCAGCAAGGACGACGTCGACCTCTTCGAGCTTAACGAGGGTGCGTCTCGATTTCTGCGGCTGGCGACGGTTGCAATTGGTGCCGGAGCTGACGAGGAACCGGCCGCTACGCAGCTTTCGCCTCGCAGGCCGTCATGTCGATCGAGCACCTCGGGCTCGACTACAAGAAGGTCAACCCGAACGGTGGCGCCATCGCCCTTGGCGTGCGTCTTCCTTACCTGGATGCTTGTCGGCTGCGCAAGTGTACTGACATCGCGTTTCGATCCGTAAACAGCACCCGCTCGGCTGCACCGTTCGTCCTGTTCCTTCCGCTTCTCGCCTTTCCTGTCGCTGACGCTCCTCCGTTCGCAGGGTGCCCGCCAGATCGCCACGGCCCTCTCCGAGGCCAAGCGCTCGGGCGCCAAGATCATCTGCACGTCCATGTGCATCGGCAGCGGCATGGGCGCCGCGTCCATCTTCATCAACGAGCAGTAGCCCTCTCCGCCTTCTACACTCTCCGCTTGCGCGCACATGCGCCTGACTTCGAACCGATCGATATTAAGTGCTTTCTGGCTGTAACCTCGGTACCATTGTTGCCTCCCAAGCCCTTGATGCGCACGACCGTTTGAGAGAGCCCTTCCGCGTGGATATGCGCACCCGACAATTCGTGCCGAATCTCTGAAGACTTCCTGAAGAACGCGAACACGCGCAGGTCTCGTCCCGGCGGGCGCGGCATCGAACAGGCTCTTCCGTGGAGCACCCTCACCTCGCCCCCACTTGCCGCGGTCCGCATTCCTCCTCTCGCTCCTCTTTCGCACCCGCAGCACAGCACCATGTCGCGCCCCATCGTGCACATCGTCATGTGGAAGTTCAACGGCCAGCAGCCGGCCGACTACCTTTCGACGCTGCGGACGGCCGCGCAGGCCATGGTCGGCAAGATTGATGGCCTCAAGCGCGTGGAGCTGGGCCCGCCGCTCGAGAGCACCAAGGCGCGGTCGCAGGGCTGGGAGGCGAGTGCGTTGTGTCCACCTTGCTGTGCATTCGTCGGCTGGGCCTGCCTGCCGGCTTGCTTTCCGACCCATCTCCGACGGGTCTATCGCACCAGCCCGAAATGCATTTCTCGGACTGGATGGGCAAGGAGGACAAAGCTGATCTCCGTGCACGTCCTGCAGTGCTCTACTCGGAGCTCGAGTCGGAGGAGGCGCTCCTCAAGTACGCGCCCCACCCGGTGCACGAGGAATTCAAGACCAACACCAAGCCGTACGCGACCGGTACGTGCCTCTGTGCTCCAATAGGCCGATGTTGTGAAGGCGGAAGAGCTAATGCTTGCCGCCGCGGCAGACATCATGGCGTTCGACCTTGCGATTTGAGCAGTTTACAATTCGCATGAGCAAAAACCATTCAAAGCCTCATTCTTGCGTCCCCTGTCAAGTTTGCGACGCTCTGCGCGCGGTGCTGGGCTCGCGGCGTCTGGCTGCCTGGCATTGCCGTCCTCTCGCACGACCGTTTCTGCCCCTCTTTCGCTCGTCGACTCTGTCATTCGAGTCCTCCGCTCCAACTTTCCGCTCCGCTCGCGTGAAGGCAATCCAGTCCTTCTTGCTGAAGGGCGTGAAGTCACTCAGCTTGGTGTCGCACGCTCTGCTGCGCTCCGCTCGCGCTCCCGTGTCCGGGCCCTCCGTCGTCCTCACGCCAGCTGTTTGCTTCCAGCTCAGCGACTTGTCTGTCTGGAACAGGTTTGCGCTCTCGATGAGTTGCTGCACGAAAGGTCGGCGCAAAGAACGCCGCTCTCTTGCCGTTCTCAGCAAAGCTATCGCAGACAACGCCGCTCTCGTCAAGGCCGCAGCTTCAAAGGCCGCTAAAAGGGTGTGACATGTTGCGATTCCGATTCAAGGCAACGCTACCAGCGGGCACTCGAGACTGACGCGCGGTGATGACGGCGCGAGGAGACGGTGCTGCCTTTGCCAATCTCGGCGACGGAACGCTCGGCGGGGTGATGCACCGTCGTTGACTCGGTTGGCGGGCCAAGCTCGCTTGGGTCGACGAACACGACAGGGCATTCGAACCTCGCGCGGTCGGAGCGGACGATGAGCAGCTTGTGCTGGATCGAGGTGCGGTGCTCACCGTGCAACCCGTGGTTGCCTACGAGGTTGACTTCGCCCGGCCGCAGCGTCTGCTGCAGGACCACGTGCCAAGGCTCCTTATCATCTGCTTAACCCGCTTTGTAAGCGGTGCTGATGAGAATTGCACTCGAACGAGCGAATCACTCGACTCACCTTGCTCGACGGCAATGGTGTACATGCGCGATTCGACCAGGTCCTCCGCAGTCTTGGTCGGCCACTTGTACGACGTATGACCTGATTTCGCGTTCTGATTCTTCTGAATCCAGCGCGGCAGCGCAATCATGGAAGGATTGTGGACGACATCGTGGAGGCCGGGCAGAGCGTAGGACGCTCCGCTACCCGCACGTGTCGCTCGTCGCGTTTTGGCAACATGCATGAGCGCATTGACCCGAAGGTACATTTCTGCGGGTTGGTCAGCCCGACTGAGAAACCCGAGAAACCGGAGTCATGTGCGCTAGCGACGAACCGGTCGAGTGTGCATTCACGACTTCGAAGTGGGTGAGCCGGTACTCGTCAAAAACGCCACCGTCCAGAAGCAGGATGTAGTGCAAGAACGCGTTTGTGATTGCTGGCAGCATGTCCCGCACGCGGAAGTCCTGCAGCTAAAGGCTCGACGACAGTCAGTAGATTCCGAGGGCGCGCAGGCCGAAAGCTTGCCTGCATCAGCGCAGCTCTCTCCCTTGCCTCTTGCTGAGTCGCATGCAGGCGAGCTTGTGCGGCTGCGATGCGTGCATCAGCCTTCGCTTTCTGATCAGAGCGGGGCAATCGCACTTCGAGGAGAGTCGGGATGATCCGTTACTGCACGCACGGGTGACGGCATGGCGGTCAACAGACATTGTGCGAGAACGGGTGGACAAGACTCACAAAGACTGTGGATGTCCATGACAAAACCGTGAAGCGAACGCCTGTCGGGCCCGAGTAGCAGAGAGACAGAGATGCGCGAGAGACGGGCGAGAGACAAGGAAGTAAAGCAGGTACAGAGCAGTCGCGCTCGATGACGCATCTGACGGCCTCGGAGGCTCCGGAGCGGTTGCTGTTGCGGCGTACAGGAGCCCCTGCTCCTATCTCGCGCGCAACACGATGAACCCGATCCAGCTTTGAGCGGGAATGCAGCGAAGTAAGGCTTGACCGTGACCTTGACGTGGACTTGAAAGGGTAGCGGCGCTTGTCGGCGGAAGAGTGTGTAATGGCGCAGACTGCGTAACCAGGAAGAGCCGATTCTGGTCCCGCTTTGCACGTATTCTCTTTGTTTGCGGCGCATCGCCAGAGTGAGCTGTGCAGAGAGATCGCGGAAAGTGTTACAATGCGTCCGGTAGGAGCAGCTTTACGACTGCCGCTGTACAATCTTGTTGATTCGGATGCACTCTGCGAAGAGAGACCATCAGTCTCACGCAGACAGCGAAGTCCGAATTCCGACCCACCAATCTCTGTATGCGTAGGGTCGAACGGAAGCTGGCAAAAGAAGCCTTGCTGCTGCATAAAGGCGAAGACCTGCGGAGGAAGCGAAGCGAAGGAGAAGCGTCCAGGTTAGCTCGATCCTCCCGCTGGGCCGCGCAGCACCTTGACCACAGAGGTCGGCTCACCTTGGTCACGTCGTGCGCGATCCGCATGCAGTCGCGCTGCGGTGGTGCGCCGTCTCGTCCCGGTGCGTCGACCCGGCACAGCGCGACCTGCACACGGGCTGGCAGTCAGCCTCGAGCCTATTGAAGTGCACGAGCGATAAGTGCGCACCTCCTTGTCGCCCTTGCTCCGCTCGATGATATGGTAGGTGTGGTTCGGCGCCTTCTCGACGAACTGCGTCATGCCGGCGGCCTCCTCCTTCGTCAAAGCCGTGTCGGGGATTCGCGGGTCCGCCATGTCGGGGTGCTGATGGCGCAGTGCAGGTTGTGTCGAGCGGGCGAACAGCGTGGCGACGTCTCGTGACGGAAGTGGGGAGTTGCCGAAGAAGGAGGAGGGGGATCGGCGAGTGTAGGTGCAGCAGGAGTCGGCGTGGACGGAGGTGCGGGCGTACCGAGCAATCTAGTGCTGAGCTGCCCAGTCGCAAGGAGCAGACAGGTGAAGTGGCGCAAGACGTCTCGTAGATGCCAAAGCTTCTACGAGACGACAAGTTGGCTTCGCCGCAACTGCGCCAGCTCCTGCTTCCTGCTTCCATTTCGGCTCAGCTTTGTGCTCGGTGGCAAGGCCGCCAGCTACCCAGCGCCCGAAAGTGAGCGGGGTCAACGCGACCAGGCTCTCCCACCATTCACTTCGCCCTCGACTCGCCCTCTGCGCGCCAAGATACTGCAAGTTGTTTCCTCATATCCTTGTCCATACAAATGTGCCACGAGATCGAGAGGAGCCAGCGGACGAGACGCAAGCGGGCAGTGCAAGGCGCAACCGATAGACGCGGAAGGCCACGCGAACGCGGCGATGTTGTTTCGCTGCTCAGGGGGTGTAACGGAAGCCTGCCGAGTTTCGATGAATGTCAGAAATGGTGCCCAGCCAGTGACCGGGGTAGAGACGCACCGACGGCGTGGTCGTAGTCCTCGTGGAGTCCCTCAATCCGAAGGCCCTTGGCGGGCTTTCCGCCCTCCCTCTTGTCGCGCCGGCGGTTCTCCCAGCGGTAGTACAGCGTCATGCCGAGCGAGATGAGGAGGCCGAGGCACTGAAACGCAATGTTGAGGGAGGCGGCCTTGACGTAGCGCGGTCCCTCGTTCTTCGGGAAAATGAACGAGCCGAGGATGGAGAGGCACTGGCCGACCGAGTTAAGCATGCCGAGGGCGACAGCCTTCTGCGACTCGCCGGCGACGTTGGACGCTTGCCACGACATGACTGTCACCATGGAGGTCAGTGAGTGCGCGCAGCAAGTTTAGCCTGAGCAACCTACTGAGCGGGATGGCGGAGTACGCGGCCGAGACAACACAGAAGCATCCAAAGTAGCGAACCTTGAGGTCGGACGAGCTCGGGTCGACCGGGCTGACGCCGAGAAGGATGGACCAGCCGACGATGCCCGTTGCGAAGACACACATGATGGGGATGCCTCGCGTCTGAGCACGGTCCGAATAGGTGCAGATGAGGAGCACTGCAGGAATAGGGCAAGCGTGTGCAAGAGGAGCGGGCCGAGCGGAATCCGACGGGGTCAGTTGCGAACAAGAGAAGCGGGCCGGGTGGAAACCAACGCACTGACGACAAGCGATACAGCGTAAGGCGGGACACTCATGATCTGTGCTTTGGCATTCGTGTATCCGAGCCCCTTGATGATGGTGGGGAGGTAGCCGCTCGTCGAAGACAAGCCGAGATTCATCGCCGAGTAGGCGACAGCAACGATGTCTGCGGATTGGAGAGGGGTCAGCGGGCGTAGAAAACATGCTCACAGGATGAACACTCACAAGTGCGCCAATTAAGGAGCGTGTAGCGCACAGCGCGCCAGTCAATGCCGGTGCTCTCGGTGGGAGCGCCGTCGGCGTTCAGGCGAGTGCAGGCGACCGTGCGCTGCTCTTCGTTGAGGTATCGAGTCTTCTCCGGGCGAGACGGGAGGCAGAAGAAGACGACGATGGCGAGTGCGAGCGAGGGAAGGCCCTCGATGAGGAAGAGAATCCGCCATTGCGGAATCGGCGACGACTTGATGTGGGAGACACCGTAGGCGATCAGGCCGGAGAAGGCGCCCGCGAGCGAGCCGGCCGAGATGAAGAGTCCGATGCGCTTGGCGATCTCCTTGCGCGTATAGAAGAAGGTGAAGTAGACGGCCATGGCCTGGCCGAAGCAGGCCTCGCCGACACCGACGAACAAGCGGCAGACGTAGAGTCCGGCTGGGTTGGTGACAGCGGCTTGGCACGAGGCGGCGATCGACCAGGTGAGGGCGCCGAACGCGATGGTCGTCGAAGGAAGGAACTGCTTGGCAAGGAGCGTTCCAGCTGCGGTTAAGAGCGTCAGGACGTTGGGCGAGCCGAGTCGAGGGCATCGAAGAGTGTACGCACGAACGGAAAGGACGATATAGGTGATGCTGCGGGAGGCAAAAAGAGTCAGTCACGGTCCTCGGGAGTTCTCACGTAAACGGGCTTACTAGAAGCACGACAATGCGATGCTGTATCGGGTGTCGTCGTTACCGAGGACCGACTCCTCGAGACCCTGCAGACGAGCATTTCCCAGGTTGCCGCTGATTTCGAGGCAAGTCAGTTGCGGTCTTCGCGCCTCATCTGGCCGAAGGTACGCACCGATCGAGATAGGCGGCCAGGTAGAGAAGGGCAGCGAGCGGGAGGATCACCACATCGAGCTTGCGAACGAGCTTGCGCTCGTTGCCTTTGGACGCCTTGGCGTGCTCGATGCCGATGGTCGACGAGGCGTACTTGCTGGAGCCTGCTTTCTCGGACGTCGTCGTCGAGAACTCGGTGACTGACTGGCCATCCTGGAAGTGGGGGGCTGCACGACCCTGCTCTTCATCCCCGTGAGCGTGCTCGTGGTGCTCCTGCGGAATCTCGAAGGGTTTGTCGACGAAGCGAGCCATGGTCGGGCGGATCAGTAGCAGAGCAAGGTGAGCGGGAGGACAAGCGCAAAACGGAGCACCGGTCAAAAGGCGGTGGGGGCCAGCAGGGAACCAGAGTGGAGGATAAGTTGGTGAGAGCGCTTAATTTGGGCGAGAGGGGAGACGGGCCGCGAGGGAGCAGGGTGGGCAGAGCGAACGCAGCAAGCGCCGGCGCTTTCGGCGCTTTACGGCCGTGCGTCCCGCGATCAAGGACGATGAGGCAGGAGACAACTCGCTCGCAAAGGAGACCATCAGCGAAACACAGCTCGACCGGACAGCAGCGTGCATCCTCCGCATCCTCAACAGCGGCTGCAAGCCCGATCACGCAGCGTCAAGGGGAGCACGTTGAGAGCAAGGAAAAGGCGCAGAGACTAGTCCACGCCTGCTCGGACGGCATCGCACCGCTCGGAAGCCCGGACGCCGGCGCGTGCGGCGCGTCCCGGCGCCTATGAAACGCGACGAGGGAGAATCCTGTGCACGTTGCGTAGACAGTCGCACGTCGTGAGAAGCAGCTGGAGCGGCTGCATCCTCAAGAAGGCGAGCGGGTAGAATGAACGAGGAGAAGGCGTCGCGGCGTCGTCACGCCGAACCTGACAAGGCTCGGCTTCCACCATGTCTGCTCCAGCGGAAAGCGCATCTGCTGAGGCTACAGACGGACCAGTCGATGCTCAGGAGCAGCCGCCGCGCTGGCACTCGGCCTACACGTCCTTCTCGACTTCGCCGCATCTGCCTGATGCCATCGCATCGCGCCTGCCCTCGGCAGACACACTCTCAGCCGCGCAGTCGAGGATCACAGACCTTGCTACTTCGGGCACGAAGCAGGCTGGGCAGATGAGCCGCACCGCTTCGCAGCGCGTGGCAGAGCTCCGTCAGTCGGCGGGAGGGAAGATGGGCAACTGGGCCGAGTGCGCGTGGTCCGTCACGAACCAGACGCAGGTGCCGCTCAACGTGAGCCTGAACCAGGTACGCTGCATTCCCTGCCATCGCCGCGAGCTGTGCTGATCTCTTCCGCTCCGGGACACCTTCCGCGTCGTCTGCCCCCAATTTCTGTCCTCTTTCGGTCGTGCTCACTTTCCTCCAACTACCCCTGCACCGCAGGTTGGCCCGCTGTACTACGAGGTCCTCCCGCCCGAAGCGACTTTCGAGCGCCGCGTGCCCAACCTGTGGTTCTCGCTCGAAGTCCGCCCATACACCTCTCCCTCGACAGCCTACAACAAGTGGTCGACGACGTGGCCCATCCTGTGCGTCGCGGGCCCGACCGTCGCCGTCACTTCGCTGCTCGCGCTGCCCTTCGTCGCCGCTGCCGCCGGCGGCACCGCCCTCGCGAGCCTCTCGGCATTCGGCAGCTCGATCGCGAGCGGCGCAGCGGGCGCGACAGAGACTGTCACGGCGAGCGCGGGCGCCGCAGCTGCGTTCGCGGCCAAGGCGAGTCGGGTGCCCGGAGCGGGACGGGTCAAGTCGAAGCTTGCGGATGCCGCCAAGAAGTTCGTCGGCGAGCAGACCTCGCGCGAGAACGTCCAGCGGCACGTCGTGCGCTACCTGCAGCGCGGCGGTGCCGGTGCTGGTGCGGGTGGTGCAGCGACGGGCGCGCAGGCGATCGAGGCCTCCGAGGAGGAGCAAGCGCAGGCGTCGGTCGAGGGTGCGGAATCGAAGCAGTCGAAGCAGCGTCGCGCGAAGAAGGAGAAGAAGATTGAGGAGGTCGACGTGACAGGCTTCGAGCTGGAGAAGGTGCTCAGGCGCGAGACGAACGACTCGGCGGTGGACAAGGTGCGACGGCCCGCCGTTATCTTGCCTTCGAGGCGTGTGCGCTGACTCTGCTGAATATGATAGGCTCTCGCGAAGGCCTTCAAGCGCCTGTCGTTCAAGACCAAGCTCACAGAGTACCGCACGCAAGACAAGCCCGTTCTGCGTGTTGTCGGCGGTGTGCGCTTGCCTTCTTTCCTACGTGCCTGCCTGAATACTGAGCATCTGCATCGACAGCCCGAGCTTGAGACGCGCACGCCCGCGCCGACCTTCTTCCACCCGCACCCTTCGCCGCGGCAATTCCTCGTCTTCTACCCCTTCGTCCTCTTGCACACGCCGCAAGTCGTCGCCGAGCCGGTCCCCGTCGACGAAGTTCCGCCGACCGAGGACGAGCGGCGCGTGATGAGCGACGCCAAGGTCGTCGCGAGCTACGAAGAGGCGGAGAAGGCGAGCGAGAAGGCGCCGACGGAGGGAGCGGGGCCCGCCAACGAGGCGAATGCGGTGAAGGCAGAGCGCGCTGTCCGGGAGGCAGAAGTGGAAGCAGCGCAGGCCGAAGGTTCTCCGGCGAATCAGGCGCCTGCGGACGAAGAGAAGCCGGTCAAGGGTGCGAAGGAGAAGAAGAAGGGGTGGATTTGGTGAAGTGCTCGTCAAGGGGCCCGTGTTCTGCGTCTTTTCATACTATCGTTGTCGCTTGTAGCACTCCCGTACCTTTCGACAGCTCTCACCTGGCGAATACCGTCGTCTCCCACTCTCATTCCTGCCTCGGCTCGGAGGTTGCCCTCATCGCGTTCACGCAAAACATGGCCTCGGCTGCACCGGGAGCACGTGCACAAGCTGCACCCTCGCTCGACACGTCCGACTACCTCGAGACCCGCTCTGTACGCCAGCGCTTCGCTGCCACCCGTCATCGACCCCCACATCCTCGTCGCTCCTCCCGCTGATCCCGCACGGCCGCCTGAACGCGCAGGTCCAGCTCGAGTGGAAGGTTTCAAACCTTAAGAACCTCTTTGACGCGACTCAGGGGCCGGCAAAGTCAAAGTGCATCAAGGTGCGCCTCGTCTTGCTCGGCTTGCCTTGTCGACGCCATGCTGATCGACACTCGCATGTCCTCGAACAGTCTGCTCTCTTCGATCAGTCCCGCTGGCAGATCTTTCTCTACCCTGTGCGCTGCGTGCCGCTCGCTTCGCGCCCACCTCGCTTACTCCGTCATCGTCGCCGCGCAGAACTCGGGACACGACCAGTACATCTCGCTCTACCTCTCGTGCGAACCGACCGCTGCAGAGAAAGAGCGCGCGCTCGCCGAACAGCCCACCGCGGGGCCGAATACAGGAGGAGGAGGTCCTGGCCCTGCGGCTGGAGGGAGCGGAGGAAAGGAGAAAGACCGAATCCTGTGGCGCAGGGACGGCAAGTTCCTCTTCACATTCGAGGTGCGCTTTCGATTGTCTCGCCCGAATGCGAGCGCGGACTTCTGACGCCTTGAAAGCGTAGGTGCGCTCTGTCGACCGCAGGATCACCTTCAAGCAGCTCGAGTCGGAGAAACCGCACGTCTTCTGGGCGAAAGAGCGGTATGCGCGACTCCCGAACCCTCGTTGAACAATACCCTTGCTGAAATCAACGCCTGCAGCAACTGGGGCTACGCGAGCTTCTGGAGACGCAACGAGGCCTTCTACAACAACTCGAACACACGAGCAGCCGTGCGTTCTCTCAAGCTCGTTCAGGCCGTGCGCAGAACGCTCACTAATGCTTCCGCTCCCTCAGGACGCCTTCCTCATCATTTGCACCATTGTCTCCTCGCCCACACTTCCTACCACGCCTCCGCCGCCGCACCTCCTTGTCCCCAAGACGCTCATCCGCTCATACGCCTCGCTCTTTGACGACCCGGACTACTCGGATGTCGTCTTCCGCATCCGGCCCGAGGGGCAACGCGGGCGGAACGGAGGCAAGGTGCGCGAGAAGCGGCTGTTTGCCGCGAAGAAGGTGCTTGCTGGGCGGAGCGAGTACTTCAACGACAGTGCGCTGCACTCTCCTTACCATGTACTCTGAGTCAATTGATCAACTCTGCTCTGCTGGCAGTGTTCTCGTCCGCCTTTTCCGAGGCGACTCTCACTCGCCCGCCCGCCACCGCCCGCCGCGCGATCACGACCACCAATACTACGAGTGCACATGCCTTGCCCGCTCTTTCAGACGATGGCGACATGTCCTCGGAGGGCGAGGAAGACGGGAGCAGCGATGTAGGGTGGGACGAGGACGACGACTCGGGCCTAGACGACAGCGAGGTGGAGGACGAAGACGGGTCGGAAGACGGCTACGGCCGCGATGACTCGCACGACGCCGACTCTCCGAGCGCGTATAATGCCCTGCCCATTTCGTCCAATCCCGCCGCCGCGCCCATCCCGGCGAACGACTCTGCGTTCGCTCCCTTCCCCTCCATCTCTACGTCTGCTTCGCCCGACGCGCCACACCGTCGCTCCGCGACGGGCTCGCGCAGGTCGCGCACCTCATCCGCCGCGCTCTCGGACGACGAGGACCGCCCTGCGCACGCTGCGCTGTCGCCCACGACGTCCGGCCGCAGCCGATCAAGCGAGGGCGTCGAGCAGGAGGGCGACGAGGAAGAACAAGAAGACGAGGAGACCGAGAGCGACGGGCTCGAGCAGGAGGTCGAGGTGAGCGACTCGGGCCGGCCCGCAACGCCGCGCAGGAGCGGCGGCGGCGGAGCGTTGCACGGCGAGCGCAGTCGCTTTGTGGATGCGCCGAGCGCGCCGGCGAGCCCTGTCAGGGCTGCAACGGTCGGAGAGGAGGCGCAGCGGAGGAGATCACCGGGAAAGAGTGCGAAGCCGGGGAGGCAAGAGGGCCGGAGGAAGTTGGACGAGCGGCCACGATTCGAAGTGGTCGTCACGGATGCTTCGTGCGTTTCCCCCACTGCTCTCACTCGCCGAGACGAGCAGTGCCTGACGGACAATCCGCAGGTACACGACATTCCGCGCGCTGTTGCACTACCTCTACACCGACTCGATCACGTTCGCCCCGCTCGCGTCCAACTACCACATCGCGAAAGAGACTGCGTCGCAGAATGGACTGCCCTTCGCGTACGCCTCGCGGCACGCCTACCTCGCCGCACAGCTACCCCCGCCGACCGCGACCGCGGGCGACCCGGCCGCTGCGGTGCACTCGGCGGTGAGCCCCTGCTCGGCCAAGGCGATCTACCGCCTGAGCGATAAGATGGACCTCGGCGAGCTCAAGGAGCGCGCGTATGAGCACATCGTGTCGAGCCTGACGGCGCAGAATGTGCGTTTTCTCTTCTCGATCCCGCACTCGTCCCCCAACGGTCCTTTCTTGACGGTCTTGTTTTTTTCCAAGCAGATTGTGTACGAGGTGTTTGGGTCGTTCTCGAGCCGGTTCGACGAGATCCGCCGTGTCGAGGTGGCGTTCCTGCTCGACAAGTGGGTGCGTTCACGGCTTCCTTCCCACCCCACACATGCACAATCCGCCTGACTGTCCGTTCCGCTCCTCCACCAGAACGAAGTGCGCTCGTCTGTGCAGATGCGCAAGGTATTCGACTACCTGCGCAACGACCTCGGGCGCTCGACGGGCAGTGGCACGTCGCGCTTCCCCGGGTTCGAGGACGTGTGGCTCGAGATTGTGCAGAACCTCGAGGTGCGCGTCGTGCCCCCCTCGGTGGCGCCGGCTCCTGTGTCTGTGAGCGCAGGCGGAGGGAGCAGCGTGGGAGAGAGGGCCACCGAGGAGGATGCGCGGTGAAGAGAGTTGAGCACGCGGGTTGTCTGTCTGGCTCGGTCGGTACATGAATGTATCAGGCTGTCGTTGTTTCTACTCGGATGCACGCAGGCGGAGAGAGAGGGGAGCGTGTCTCGGCTGGGTTGTTGTTGCGATGACGGCGGTCCGAGCGACTTGGCGTGGTCGCCGTGTTGGACGCTCTTGTGCAAGTCCCCGCTGCATCCGACTGCACCTGTGCTCTGTACCGGTGTACCTGTGCTCCCGCAGCCCTCTCTGCCGTGTGTGTGCCCGCGTGCATTTGCGCCTGACCTCGATCGCGCTGCGCCTTCTCGTTGAGGAACCTCGACCTTCCCGGCCTGCCCGCTCCCGCTCGAGCGCATCGCACGACCAGCGAGTCCGCTTGGTGCATTCAGAGCTTCACCTGCGAGCTACCCCTGCCCGCGTCCCTGCGCCGCCCTCGCCCGTTCAGGCCCCCTCGCCGCCCCGCCCAGCGTCCGGTGTCCTTCCTCGTCGTTTCCCGCCGTCGCCTCGCCGCAGAGCGAGTGCCGCCACCCGCAGCCCATCATGGTCGACATCAGCTACGGCTACTACGACTGGCCCTGCGCAAACATGTGCGTCTCTCTCCCTCGTGCACGCAATCCCTCCGCACCTCAGCCCGCCTTCCGCATCGGTTCAAACATGGCTCACCTCGCCTTCGTTCGCCCCCTTGCCCTGCCCCGTGCCACCCATACAGCCCCTCGATGCCCATCTGCAACCTCTTCTTCCGCCAGCTCCTCGTCAACCCCGCCGGCACCGCTGCACCCGCGACCAACCTCCTCGGATTGCCCGATGCAGGGTCGAGCTCGTTCAACCAGGCCGTGCGCGAGTATGGCGTCGGCGTAAACTCGTCGTGCTACATCCCCAGGGCAGGCTTTGTCGGTGGACTCGACGGCCACCTGGGCAACATCGCCAACCTCATCCTGTGCGTCGCGCTTCGATGACACCGCCGCTGTTGCCTGATCGCAGCGCACGGTATCGCCTTCGGGAGCCAGACTGTACTGACCAAGCAATGCACGCAGCTGCGGCATTGCCGTCCTCGTCGGCCTCGGCTTGGCAGCCGCCGCCCTCCGTCGCACGGCCGCCGTCGGACGCTGGGAGATGACGGTCCTCTTCATCATGTACGCCGCGGTGCAGGGCGCGCAGCTCGCCGACAACTCGGGCTTGCTGCGACAGGGTAGCTTGGCGCTCACGTGGTGCGTTGCAAGCTTCCGCTTCTCGCCCTGAGGTCCATTGCGAGACTAGGGCGCAAAGTCGCCCAGTCGCAGCCTGGACGCACCGGTGCCTGTAGCTGACGAGGTCATCTCGCAGGGTCACGGCAGTACACATCGGCTTGCTCGTCGGCCTGTTCTGGGTCCTCGTCTGGGTCGCCTTCCTCTCACTGCAGATCGTCGAAGACGGAACGCTCTTCTCGCTCATTGTGCGCCGGTCCTATCATAACTCGCGACACTTGTGTATGCGTGATTACTGACCTTCCGTCCTAATCCTCACTGCGCGCTCCTCACCCTGCCAATCTCCCTCCTACGCCCGCCCGCATCTCACACCTCAGCCCATGTTTGCCATCGGTATCGTCCTCACCATCGGCTCCGGGTACATCGCCGCCGACACGGGCCTCACGATCACCGACTACTTCCAGTCGGACCCGGCGAGCAGCCTCTACTCGGCGTGGCTCTTCAGCTTGACGATCGTCTGGCCCGCCGCGGCCGCGTTCATCTACCTCGTCATCCAGGCGGGCGTCGTCATCCGCGTGCTCAAGGAGAAGAAGCCCCTCTGTGCGTGACCTTTTCTCCTTCCTCGTTGTCCATCAACGGGACCGACTGACGCGGGAATCAATCGGGACGATGCGTAAATGCAGTCACGCTCCTCGGCGCCGCGTTCTGCTTCATCCTCGCGCAGGCGGCGCAGCTCGCGCTGAGCCACCGCATCTGCACCGGGACCGACGCCAAGATTGACGGCTCGTGGATCGCCACGTTCCTCGAGACCATCACGGTCGCGCTCATCTTTGCCGCGTGGAAGATGGTCACCGAGGATGAGTGGGATGTGCGTCTCGTCTCCTCTACGCTAGCACATGGTGGAGGACACCGAGAGGCTGACGATCAGCGCTTGCAGTCGTACACGATCGGCGGCGGCTCGCAGACGTACTAAGCGTGCTTCGCGATCCTCGCCTCATTCTTGCTTGCGCCTCGTCAAGATAGACACTCCCGCACCTCAGCCCATCTTGTCCGCATCTCGCTCGCTCAAAACCCTCTGTCTTCCATACCGTACCGTTCCCTCCCTTTTTTCGCACCTTCCTTTCGCCGCCTCGCTTCCCCGTTTTCCCCTCTTTCCTTCCGTTGCAGCTCTCCAGCGCCGACGCTGTATCGATACCCTTACCTCGCCTTACTCCATAGCTTGCGCGGGGCATTCGTGCCCTGCTCGCAAGGCCAAGCACTGTAGTAACATTCTGCCTGCTCTCTCTCCTCCAGCATCGGGCCGCGGGGATACTGTGTGAGCGGCCTGTGTCTCGCCCGTGAGCCCACAGTATGCGCATAGCGAACCACCTCTCGGCGCACCCGACGCACGATGACGGCGCAAACTCGACCGTGTTACACACATGCCTGCCCTCCGACACGCCTCAGAACCCCCTCGCCGCGAGCCACTCCTTGGTCTCGCGCGTCCAGTCGCCGCGGAGTATTACCTGCCCCTGCGCAGGCTTGGACTGCGAAGAGACGGAGCGGAGGAAGCGCGAGAGGTCGGTTTGGAGGGCCTGTCGATGGGTCGGCGAGGCGTGGTCAGCGACAGAGACGGGATGGAGCGAGGGGTCCTGCGACGGAGGAACCCCTGGGCTGCCGCTGGGCTGGAAAGAGACAGACGGGAAGGAGACGCACCCGGATGTCGCCTTCTGCTTTCCGGATAACGGTGAACACCTGCGCGCCTCCCTTCTTGAACTCGGTGTAGACGGGCTGCGCACCATCCAGCACGAGTGGGTCAACCTGCATCTCAAGGCGGGGAAGACCACAGAACCGATGAGAGACGCACGAGCTGGCCAAACCGTGTCCGCGGGACCGAGTACGTCGGCAGCTTGGCTGCAGGTGCGCCAGTCGGCGCTGGCGGCGCCTGCGCCTCGACTGGCGACGCGGCGGGCGCGGTCGACGACGACGAGCGGGTCGCGGCGAAAAAGAGCGGGAGCGCGACGGGCGCGGTGCGCGTGCGCAGGGTTGGGGCGGCGGTGCTCAGCGTACGGATGGACTGCATCTTGCGGGCTTCTGAGCGGGGCGAGGCTAGCGTAGAGTCGCGACAACTTCGCTTCGTCGCTCGAGGAGGAGCATTGGCTCTCAACCGCATACCGCTTCCCGGCTGGATGGATCCACACGGGTCGAATCGCGATCAGAGCTAGCTTGGAGCGCAAACGGCTATGTCCTCGCCCCGCACCGCGCTGCTCCTCGCGCATCTGTCTGTTCCTCCCAGAGCGGCACATCGCTCCTTCGCTTCTGTCGAGAGACCGCGCGCCGTCGAGTCTCGCCGCTGCTGAATTGTCAGTGCTGTAGCGCGAGAGAGGCGCAATGCGTGCGCAGATTCAGACGTCGGGCTGGGACTCTCAACCCCCCAATTCTGCCATGCGCTCCTTTCGCGCTTGATCGTCGGTCATGCTCTGCGTCACCTCGCTGGCGGCATACGCGATGTTCTGTTCGTGGCTTGCATGAGACGCAGCGGACCGGAACGTGCGAGAACACCAATGTCACGTTCCGCTACGCGAGGCGCTGTCGAGTCGATGCTGTCGTTCAGCTTGCCCTCACTCCTTCCATGCTGATCAGCTTGCCCGTTCTTCGTGCACCATCCAGTCGCGTCACGTGGACGTACGGCTCAACCCTGTCAGATGCACGGCCGAAAGAAGGTCGGCAAGCTCCGCAATGGGCGCCCGTAGTGCGGTTGTACAGCATTATTGCATCTCTGAATATGCGGTACTGCAGCAGCATTGTATGGTCAATTAGATGATGCTGCAGTCGGAAAGACCAGGGTTAGCATTCCTAGAGCACACTCGGGACGAGCGGTCCACGCACCGGACAACAGGAAAAGGCTGGACGAGGGCATTCAACGTATCTCTACGCCTGAGCCTGTGGTGGAGGATGCATCTGCTTCGCCTCGTACGTGCCGCCTTGCGCGGATGCACTACTTTGCGAGACGGGCGGCGGCCTGTTGTCGTCCGGGAAGCGCTCGTCGTCCTCGTGAAAGCCGCAAGTGCAGACTTTCTGGCAGCAGCGAGGATTGCACACGGCGTTGCAGTCGCCCTTGCCTGCAAGCGCGATGAGAGGGTCAGCGCAAGAGCGAGTGGGGCCTCCGTTGCGAGCAGGATGTGGAGGGTCGCTGAGACGCACATAGAGGCGCGAGCGACCAGAGAATGCTCTCGCAGAAGCTGCTCATCAGGGATGCAGGTGTATAGGGCGGAAAGAGCAGGAGGGGAAAGAGGCGGGATCAGGACAACTAGAGACTGATGACGAGGAGGCGGTGCAAAGGCGAACCCGCTCTGTCCCATGAAATTTGGTTCAGGGGTAGGTAATGTGGCTGTCGCAAGGCAGCAGGCTCGCGGGAATCCAGAAATGCATCTCGCCGGGAAGAGACTCAGCGTTGCTCCTGCCTTGGCTTCCGCGTAAGAGCGGAGGGAAGAATCCTCCTTTCTCCGCGGTCAATCTGTGGTCAGCCTGGCAACTGAAAACATTGCAGCATAACAGGAAGCGATCAGGAGATACTGGCAACAGGGGAGCGACAGCAAAAACGTCGAGACAACCGGAGGGGACCTGAAAACCGACGAGACAACCCTGGCAGAACGACGTGCTCAGCGGCGCAACCCGATGGGCGCGTACGCTGGCAACCCAGAGATCTCCTCCTGTATGCTCTGCGCCATCAACTGCCCGTGCAGCTGCGCCATCCTCCCGCGTGGCGACCCGTCCGCGGCAAGTTTCCCCTGCCCCGGCGGCTGCTGCTGTAGCTTGGCGAGCTTGGCGCGCGCTTCAGCCTCGCGCAGCTGCTCGAGCCAGCTTTTCGCGGGAGCGGATGACGCGAGCGGCATCGTCTGCGACGGTGGCGAACTGGGCGCGGCGCTCGCGAGTGATGCGACGTTGATGCTCGCGCGGCGCGACTCGAGGCCGCTGCTTGGCCCGGCTGGGTGCGCACGTCCAGTGCTCAAGCTGCGACTGCGTTGCGTGTGCGTCGTCGTTGTGCGGGTTGTGCGGGAAGGACCCGCCGCCGAGGGCACGGACGTCGCAATGAAGGACGAAAGGGCAGCAACCTGGCTGTCGCGCTCCTCTAACCGCGACGACGGCGGCTGCCAGTCGCCGTACAGGGTGGGTGGGCGGAGAACGTGCGGCTGTGCTGGCGGCGGCGACTGGGCGGCAGAGGCAGGAGGGAAGAAAGTCCGCGCCGGGATGGCGTCCTCAAGGTAGGGAATCGAGAAGCTCTTGATAGGTTTCGGGGGCGCAGACGCACGGGCGACAGCAGGGGAGGCTCCTCCGCCTAAGAGGAGAGAAGGGTCGATTGCGTAGGTGCTGGAATCGAGATAGGACGGACCGCTTTCCGGCCACGCAGTCGCGTGCAATGACGAGGACGAACCCGTTGCGAAGGGCAGGACGAGCGAGGGCGCGGGTTTCGGCGACGGCGTCGAGGCCGGGAAGACGGGAGGCGTGGGCAGGTCGAACAATGAAGGCGAGGTGCCGCTCGTAGACGCGGCACTGTTCGTCGAGCGCGACGATGCGGTCGACGGCGCGGGCGAGGACAGCGCAAAGGGCAAGGAGAGTGCGAGCGGATCGCCCGACATGGCGAGTCGCACGGCCTTGAGACGAGGGAGAAGAAGCGGGCGAAGCGGAGTGGAGGAAAGCGCCAAGGAACGAGGGACCGAGGCAGGAGGCAAGTGGTGTGCACTGAGCGTGGCCGTGAGCCGGCGCTATGGGCGGGCAAGGCTCTACACTCGTGTGCTGCGATGCGTGGAACTTGGTCAGCGGATGACGGCTTGTCGGAGTCGAGCGCGGCGAGGTGCGCACCTGCTGCTCGCGGAACCAAAAGGGCGGGGGACCACGCAAGTTGGGGCAGACCTGGGGGAGTGAGGGATGGCAGGTGGGGGATTGGGCGCGCAGAGAAAGGTTCGGGGATTGTGTGGGCAGCCTCGAAAGCGGCGAGCGGCCCCGATCGTGTGCACGAATGCCGAGGGGATCTTCCTCGGACAACGCTACGCAGCGACGCTGACCTCGACGGGGCAGGGCAGCGCACGGGTCTGCGTCCTGGATTTGCCCGCGAGCGATGGGCGGAGGACAATGGGGCGCCGGGGTTGGTCCCGCTGTCCTGCCCACACAAGTCTAGATTATTGGTGATGAGGTGCGGTCGGCCTCGGGCCCGCTCACGGCGCAGCGGCCCGCTCTCGCCCATCTTCTGCATCCGCTCGCCTTCGCGCGTCGCACTTCCCATGGCAGAGGCCCCAGTCGCCGCAACGCTCGGCAGCAAGCCAGCACGGCCACGCAAGCCGCGCAAACCGAAGGGCTCCAATACTCTCGCTTCTCTGCCGCTCGAACTCCTCCTGACCGTGAGTCGACCTGAACGGACATGCGGCTTTGCTTGCTGGTGACTGTCTTCTGACTCTTTGAGCGGCCGCGCGTGAGCCCTCCAGATTCTCTCGGAGCTGGACTTGGCGGGTCTCCTCGCTGTGACGCTCGTCGACAGATCGCTCCGTTCCCTCGCCCTCGGACCTCCGTGCGAGACTGCATGGCTTCTCGCGATTGAGGAAGTCGGACTGCCTGAGCTCGAGGCGCCGCTGAGGCCGGTCGAGCTTGCGTCTCTTGCCGTCGGAAGGTGGTGCCGCGTACGTAGCTCTTCGAATGCACCACGCTTGCCTCTCCCTCACAACTGCCCGTGCATCGTAGGTATGTGGTCGAGCCAATGCGCGGAAAGTAGACTACCACCTTCGCGCCCGTTTGTGCGCAAAATGCTTTGACGAACAGTGCGTCGTCCTTTTCGCTCCCCCCCGAAGTCTTGCTTGCACTGATGTCCACGCTGTGCAGGATCGGTGAGCGCAAGTGCGGTCGCAAGTTGACAACAAGTCACTCACGTCTTTTGCCCATCTCTTTCAGTTTACGAAGGGCCAGACGAACCCGATCCGGCATTCGAATGCTTCTTCCACGGAACAAAGCGCTACACACCGCGGAACCGTGCGCTACATTGAACTCGGCAAAGAACGTTGCGTTAACGCTCATCCGCTGTCCCCGCGCAGGTACCGGCAGGCGGTGGAAGCACCACCGAAGTGCGTCAGTTCCCACACAGCGGGAGTCCGCTGAGCTGACCCTGCACCTCTGTGCAGTCTTCTTTCTTCTGTCAACTCTCGAAGCGACCTCCGACTTTCTCGCCCGCATCCTGGAGCCGCAACTTGATGCATACCACGCCGCGCTCGAAGACGACCCGCTCGCCGAGCTCGACGACTTCCTCGCCTTCTCGGCGTTACCGGACGAGACGCAACGAGCGCTGAACGAGCGCGGAGACTGGGTGAGGAAATGTTTCCGTGACGGAGACAAGCTGGACCAGTGGGAGGCGGCGCGCAAGAAGCAGGTGAACGCGGAGCGGAGGAGGGTCAGGGAAAAGGAGAAAGCTAAGGCGGAGGATGCGCGCGCGGTCATAAGTGCTGCAGCGGGTACCATTCAGTGAAGTCGATCATCGTCAACACCGGGAATGCATCATTCTCGTAAGATCTCGCTCAGCTTGTGCGGTACAGAGTCGGCAGGAAAATGTGGCATTGGAAAGCCGCCTCAAGTGGTGTAAGAATGACAACAATGACAGCAGAGCGTGCAAACCGGGTCCACAGAGTCTAGCGGAACACCGCCCCGTACGGCGTCCTCGTCCGCTCGAACAACACCTGATCGCGCGCCTCCCTCGCCTCGCGCTCCTCTTCCTCCTCCCGGATCCGCTGCGCATCCTGCGCCTCCCGCTCCGCCTGCTCCAGCGCTCGTGCGCGCGACTCGGCTCGCTCGCGTGCGTGCGCTTCGAGCATCTGCCGCGCGAGGACGTCGTTGAGCTGGAAGACAGCAGGCGACTCGGAGGCAGTGCTCAACTCGGCGGGTTCCGCGGGCTCGGCATCGCTCGCCAGATCGGCGCCGAGAGCCTGGGCGGCGGGCTCTACTGCGAGCTGCTCGGCCTCCTCGATGTCCATCAAGTCCGTCATCGCATCGGGCTGGACCGCGAGCGCAGACGAGTCGCGTCCGTCTTCCGCCTGTCTTGCGCGCTCGTCAAGCTCCGCAAAGGGCGTGACGGCCTCGCTCGCCGGCGTGAGAGGCAGTTCGGGCTCATCGACCTTGACGAGCTTGTCCTCCTCTCTCACGAGCTCCGCGCCCGTGACCGGCTTCGGTCCAACGATATTGGGCGGCACGAACGGCTTGTGGGCAATCTCGCGCGTCGCGCGGTCGACGAGGCGGACGATCTCTTCGAGAGACCAAATGCGAACGCGCCCGCGGCGGACGTCGGCCGTGCGACACTCTGGGCACTCTGGTCCGGTATAAGCACCTTGCACTGGGGAGCGCTTGAATGCGTCGATCGAGCGCTCCTCCCAGTGTGAGTAGCACTGCGCGCGGCAGAGGGGTATGCCCTGAGCGACCGAGTGAGATGCAGGAGTGAAACAAGCGCACCGACTGGCAGAACGTGTGCCCGCACATGAGCGAGACAGCTTCATCCCGGCCGTACGGCTCGTAGCAGACTGCGCAGCTGAGCGTGTCCTTCATCGAGTCGAAGATCTCGACGAGCTGATCGTAGCGGTGCTGAAGGTCGCTCTCGGAAAGAGGATGTTCTGCCATGTCGGCCCGAAGTGCGGTGAGCTCCGCCTCCTTAAGCTGCAGATCCGCCACATACTTCTCCAGCAACGTGACCTGTCGCTCGAGCGAATCGAACATCTGCACCAGTTGCGAAAGTCAGAAAGCAGGTTACGAAGCGAAACAAACGGAGACGAAACGCACGCCCTCCTTGAGTCGAAGGATGTCCTCGACCTCACGAACTCGCTCAACGGCAGCCTTCCGTGCCTAACGTGGCAGCGAAGCAACAGGGTCAGCGGTTGACTGCGGGAAGAGCGGATAGGCGCAACGACGCACTCCGACCGCAGTCCGGGACGATTCCTCGAGCTCTTGATTCCGCTGTGAGAGCAGAAAGACCGTTTTAGCTGAGGCTGCGATGCGAGACTGCCATCACTGCTGTGACGCGGAACGAGAGCTACGGAGAAGGGTCGGTGGCTCGTGTGATGACGGCGCCGTCCCGAATTGCCGGTAGTGTTGACCTCGTGCAACCCTTACACGCCCGCAGAAGTAGCTTGCGTCGTCCCAAGTCGCACTTTGTTTCCGATGTGCACCGCCACCAGAAGGTTCCGCGAAATCAAAAGTGGGCGAGAGACGCACCTGTCGGGTAGCGACGAGCTCAGTCGTGAGTCTACGTATCACCTCGTCCTTGTCCATCTGAACACGCACAGTCGGCGGGACAGGACAGCGCAGGGAAGGAGCTTGATCAGCAAGTGGGGAGATCCGGCGTGAGCGCGCGCGACAACACACCTCGTGCTTGGGCGGGACAGGTGGCGCTGCGCCAGAGCCTGCGCCGGAGAACAGGTCCGCCAACCCCATGCCAGGTGGACGAAAACGAGAGAGCTAACGAAGGGCGACCTCGGCGTTCGGACGAGACGAAGCCCGAGAATTCCGCTTTTCTCGCACTTTCGGCTCGCTTGCCGCTCGACGTGGCACAATTTTCCTCTCTGAGAGCGTGGCTGCTTGCGAATTCGGGTAGACTTTGCAAAGACCACGAAATCCCTCAGACCATGCGACGACAAGCGGGAACAAGGCGACTACGTGCGCACCGGCGGTGGACAGGCGAATAGAAGGGAGAAAGGCAGGGCATTGATGTAGAATAGCGACAGGCGAACGGCGAAAGACGAAAGTGGAAACGCAGGCGGAGTGACAGAGAGCGAACGGCTCAGAAGTCGGGGCCGGCTGTAACAGTAATGTCCGTTAATGACAGAGCACAGGTACGGTGCATGAGGGCGCCAACTCACGAAAGAGCTCGCTTGGACCACGAATGAGCCCCGACCAACTGCCTTCCTGATCCGCCATGTCGACGTCCTCGTTCTCCCAAACCGTCGGCGTCCCTCGCACGTCGCTCGTCTCGCGCTTCATGCTCGGCGACGAGCTAGGCAAGTTGCGCGAAGTGGCGGCCTCGGCGGCGAACTCGGCGCCGAAGACAGACGCCTCGTCGCCGTTTTCGAGCAGATCTTCGGTAACCTGGTGGGCCGGGTGGATGTATGGGCGAGGGATCGGGTTGGCGCCATGGTAGTAGAAAGCTGTGCGAGCGAGTCCGGGCTCGGAGTGGTATACAGCGCTAGTTTGCGGGCGCTGCGGATGGTGGTGCACGGCAACCGGAGTTTGCGCCTGATGCGGGTACATCGGGTAGGGCGACGAGCCGTACGGATTCGAGGCGTCGGGGTAGAGGAATTGCGACGAGGCGTGCGAGACGTGCGAGGTGACGGAAGGCGAGCGTGCGAGCGAGGCGCCGGACGTGGTGGGCGACGCAGCAGCGGCGCCGGGCGGAGGAGCAAGGACGTAGCCAGAGGACGAAGGGAGACCGGTACCGAGGTGAGGCGGGCGCGGGAGCGAGTAGACGTGCGGAACACGGCCATTCGCAGGCGGATTGAGCGAGAGCGTCATCTGCGGCGCTCCTTGGCTCGATCCCGACGCGCTGGCACCGTCGACGCTGCCGGCGGCCGACTGCGACCCGCCGGCGAACCCCGCGCCACCGCGGCGCATGTCATGGCTCGCGGCCGTCTCGGTCTCGTCCTGCGGAGTCGTGTACCATCCGCCGCCCCGGCCCTTGAGCTTGCGCCCGTTTGCGGCACCCGTCGATGCGGCAGACGCGCCGACGGGAGGGGTCACCTCAGACGGGCGCCCGTTCGACTTGCGCGCAGCGCGAGTAGGCCGCGTCGGTTCTGCCTCGACCTGCGCGTCTTCGGCGGTCTCCTCTTTCTGCGGCGCCGACTCATCGGCCTGCGCCTGCTCCGCGGCGGCGCTCGGCGATGATTTCCGCTCCCGGCGGGTTGCGCGATTAGTCCTCGAGGTCGACGCAGCAGGCGACTCGTCCGGAGCTTTGGCGGACTTGTCAATCGCCTCGTCGGAGGGACCGTCTGCGTCAGCGCCCATGCGAGCACGACGCGACGCAGTGCGCGCCTTTGCCGCTGCAGTCTTCTTCGTCGAAGGCGCAGGCACCTCGGAGGTGCGGCCCGAGCGGGTGCGACGTGCGCTGGTCGGCTCGACCTGCTCGTCGCCCCCCTTCTCGTCGCCCTCTGCCGCAGCCGCCTCGACGTCCTCTTCATCCTTAGCATCCTTGTCGGCGTCCTCCGTTTCGACGTCCTCCACCTTCGTCTCAGGCGCTGCCGCGGGCGCGCCGCCCTTCTTCGCGCCGCGTGCGGGCGTCGACCTCGGCGCGGGCTTCGACGCGGCATCGGCCTTCCTGCCCTTCCCCCTCCCAGTCTGCACCTGCTCGGCTTCAGCTTCCTCCGCCTCGTCGTCATGCTCGCGCTCCTCCGCCGTCGCAGCCTGTGCCGCAGCCTCCTTCGCGGCGGCCGCAGCCGCTGCGCGCTTAGTCGTTGGTGCCGGCGCAAGCGACTTGGTCGTGTTTACCGACATGCGCGGGCGCTTCGCAGGTGGCTTCGACGCAGACGAGGAGGACGCCGCCGCTGCGCTCGTCCCGTTCGCCGTGACGGACGACGTGCGCCCGCGGGTCTTGGGCGCCGGCGTCGAGGCGGAGGCGGGCGCCTTGCCCTTGCCCTTGCCCTTGGCGGCAGCCTTTTTGGCCTCTTCGGCAGCTTCGAGGACCTCCTCGTCCGGCTCGCCTTCGGCGTCGACGTCGTCGCTGAGCGCGTCCGACCGGGTCTCGCCCTCGTCTTCCGCCTCTTCGTCCTCTTCCTCCTCGTCCTCCGAATCGGTCAAGTCATCGAGCTCGTCGCTCGAGTCTCCACCAAACCCATCGTCGCTCTCGCTCGACGTGTCGCTGAACTCGTCGGTCTCCTCGTCCGACGAGTGATAGCGCCCGCGCGGGCGCTTCCTCGCCGCGCTCGTCTGCGCGCTCGTCGACGCCCTCGGCGTGCGCGTCGACGACGAGCGCATGAGTGCGTCGGACGCCTTGCGCGCGGCGGCTCCGGAGCCGGACGCCGCGCCGCGCTTCTTGCCGCGCGAAGACCCGTCTTCCGAGGGAGCGTCGTCGTCGCCCTCGTCATCGGGAAGCGGAGGCGGCGCGCCCCGACTGCGCTTGCCGCGCCCCGTGCCCGGCCCGTCTTCGAGCACGCCCGTGTACTTGCTCTGGACGCGGCGCTTCTTGGCCATGCCGTCTTCGTGTCGCCCGACGTTCTGGACATCGTTCCACGTCGAGCCGGAGTGTAGCTGGACGTGGTACCAAATGCGCGTCTGGCGTGTCACGCCCGGCTCGTACTTGCTGATGTGGGCGAGGTCGCGCTGCGAGCGAGAGTGGCGTTTGAAGTCCCAGTTCTGCGAGACGAAGAACGCGTGAGCTGCTTGCACGCCCAGTGGGCACTTCGCCGGCCGGCAGACACTGGTCGGCACTCACGTTCATCTGCTTGTTCTGCGCGTCATATCACGTGCGATGAGCGGAAGTCGCACCGAGCGGAAAGCTGAAATGAGCTCACGAAGCTGGTGATGTTCTTTTGCGCGAAGTGGACCTTGCAGACCTTCTCGACGAGGTCCTTCTCGTCCGGAATGATGAGCAGGCGCCCCGTGCTGTCCCAGCGGAGGTACTGCGAGACGTCCTCGGGGTCGTTGTTGAGGAGCCTGGTGAGATCGCATCGTGAATTAGCTGAGCAACATCATGCAGCAACAAGAGCAGGAGAAAGGCAGCAGCGCGACTCACTTCCACAGCTTCCTCAAGAACGTCTCGGGCCTGCTCCCCGTGCCAGTGCCTCCCGGCCCGCCCCACCCACCGCGACTCGCCTTCCTTTTCGCGCTCCCACCGGCGGCAACGTCCTTCCCGCCGACCTTCTTGGCGCGCTTGCCGCCCTTCTTGACCGGCGCGCGCCGGCTGCGCGGTTTCGGCAAGTGCGCCGGGATCGGGACCGAGCCCGTCAGCGGCGTGTGCGTGACGGCGCCGCCGGACGGGCCAATGATCAGAGACGTAGCAGCAGCGGCGCCGGTATCCGCGCCTTCGGGCGCCCCAGCGGGCGCGGCGCTAGCGGCCGCGCTCGCGGACGAGGCGAGCGTCGCGGCCGAGGTCGTGAAGGGCTTGGGCTTGACGCTCGTACGGCCAGAGGCCGTCTTTGTCGCCGCCGCAGGGGCGGCGGACGCAGAGGCTGGTGACGACGACGTGGACGTCGAGGCGGATGCCGGAGAGGGGGTAGGCTTGGGCGACCGAGCGCGTGCGACAGGCGCGGCGGGGCCGGTCGACGGACTCCTGGACGCGACGGCGGTCCCGGCAGGCGGGAGGGGCAGAAAGTCGTCTGGGTTGAAGGCGGTGCCCGCAGTCGAGGTGACGGGCTTCGAGGAGGACGCAGACGGAGGAGTAGGGAGCTCCAGCGGGACGCCGCTCATCACCGGCACGCCCTGGGTCGGCGAAGGGGCCGTAAAGTGCGGCGGTGGGAGCGGAAGTGCAGCAAAGGCGTCCGCAGGGCCGGGCAGCGGGTAGCCCTGGCCGGGAAGTGGCAGAGGGTAGGGAAGCTGGGCGGCCAGGTTCGGCCCCGATGGACCAGGCGGAGGCAGCGGAAGAGGGTAGTGCTGCTGGTTGTAGTCGAAGGCCGAGGGGAACGCGTGCATGGGCGGCGCGGGGAGCGGGAGCGAGAGGGGAGTCGAGCTGGCGGGGAGGGCGGGGGAGGCAGTGCCCGACGCTGGCGGAAGAGGGAGCGGATACGGCAGGCTAGGCTGCATCGGGAACGGGTGCTGGAGGTACTGCTGAGCCGCCTGCTGGTGCTGCTGCTGGTGCTCCGGCAGGGGGACGCCCGGCTGAGCGGAGTATCCGGCAGCGGGAGGGGCGACACCGCGGCCTTGCTGGCCCTGTTGGGGCGGCAGCTGGCGCTGGTGCTCTGGCTGCATCGTCGCTGCCTCGCTCGCGCTGCTCGCCGCCGTTTGAGAAGGTTGAGGGAGCGACCCGGAGGAGATGCGTGCGTGCGCCGCCTCAAGGAGCTGCGCGAGCGCGACGACCGTGTGCGACGACTAACAGCTAGTCTTGTACGCTGCTGTGCTGCTCAAGCAGCCTCGGCGAGTGCTGTCGCAGGCGGAGAAGCGCCTCCAAGTCAGCGGCAAGCGATGAGGGCGACCAGGCGCAAAGACGCGGTCGATGCTGCGCGCGTGCTCTGCGGCTGGGCTGCGATCGCGTGCGGGTCCTCGCTGAGCGGCTCGCACGGGCGCGGCGAAGCGTTGTCGGGGGGAGACACGCTCTCGTCTCGTCGCCCGCCGCTTCCCTTCGTGTCGCTCAGATTGCTCGCACGCGAGCTTGCATGGGACGCCAAAGATGCTCTGAACCGCTGCTTACATGACGTCGTCTATGCATCGCGTCGTCTCAGGCTCGTGCTGCCGCGCCGTTGGCTCGGTTTTTGCTGTGGCCTTGTTGCGCGATCTGCAGCTGCATGGTCCGCTGTGCTGTGCGCCAAATGGAGCTGGGATCACCACTGTACAAGTGCTGGGGCATCTCCCGCGGCTCGCATCCTGCGGTCCCCTGAGCTCTGAAGGACGCTGTACCCTTCCTCGTTGCCTTTTCACTCCACTCTCTCCGACTGCGAACGGCGCGCTCTTCGAGACTGCCTTTTTCGCACAAATCTAGTACCCACCGCCGCCAAAGCTCATCTCTGTCCCTTCCCTCTCGCCCCTCGCGCCCCCCTCGGCCGCCCCCTTCCCGCCAATCTCGCCCCTCCTCGCCGCGGCCAAGCACCCCGCCGGGTCGCGCATCCACCACTGCTCGATCTCGCGCTGCTCGTCGGCGAGCGGGTCGAGGTCGGACAGGCGCGAGAAGGCGAGCGAGAAGAAGGGACGCAGCTCGGTGAGCTCCATGGATGAGAGGTTGGGCATCTGCGAGAGTGCGAGGTCGTCAGGTCGGATGATGCCGCCTCGCGCGGAATAGCCGCGCTTGAGGCATGTGAGACAGAGAAAAAAAACGCACGCCTAGATGCACGGCGTTGATCGCCCCCAATCCTTCTCGAATCTTGGCCTGCCGCGCTTCGCGGATGTCCTTCAGCAGCAAGCGGACCTTGTCCGGCGCGGGAACGTCGTCGCTTGCGCTATACGAATGAAGACGTCAGCTGGCACAGAGTCGGGAGGCGGCGGAAGAAGGACGGACACTTCGAGGAGGACCTTGGCAACTTCAAGGTAATCGCGCGGAAGGTCGCTGAATTCCGCTTCGGTCTGCTCGAGCTTGAGGATCGATTCCAGCTCGACTGCGCACGCAATTGGGGGCCGTCGTGTCAGCGCAACCGCGGACTAAGTACCACACGGAGGAGACGAGCGTTGCTCGTGCCCGTCTTCCACGCGGAACCCCGCGACTCGCAGCCAACACGCTCAAAAAGGTGATAGGCAACGCACCGACGCTCATCCACGCGGGTGCGACAATGCGACACTTGCGCTTCTTCTTGAGGTGCACGGCGAGCCAGAGCGGGACGCGCGCCTTTTGCGGCGGGACGAGCGGGCCGTACTGGAGGTGTCGCTGTGCGAGGGGGCAACCGCGTGAGTTTGGGCTGAGAGGGAAGGCCGCACAAGCAACAAGCAGTGTCGAACCGGAGCTGTCCAAAGAACCATGGGCTTTGAGAACAAGCGCTCGCGCAGCCCCCACCTGCGCATCGTCGGGAACGGAAACGAGAGGACGAGACTGACCCCGTCAAGCCCCTCTACGACGTTCATCCTGACGCTCGGCACAATCTCGACCTCTCCCTCGTGCCCGGTTGCGCGTTCGCGCCCCTTGCCCTTTGGGTCGTCGAATACGCTCCACCCTGCGGAAGCGGCGTCGAGGCAGGCGAACTCGATGTCGGCGGGGAGCGGGCCGCGGCGGCGCGAGGGGTGGACCGACATGGGGCGAGTGCGACTGCTGGTGATACAGAGGCTGCTCGGGACGAGCGAGAGTCGGACGAGGTGGACGCGTCTCGACGAGACGACGAGGAGACGCGACGAAGTCGAGCAGGTGCAGCGGGCGAGAGTGGGTTGTTTGGTGGATGCGAGTAGTTGAGAGTGTGTAGCACTCTGACCGAGTCTGTTCGAGCTCTGCGCCTTTGCAAGTCGAAGCGAGGTCAACCTTCGTCGTCGCTTGCTCGTGCGGGGTTGGCTTCCGCCTCTTCGACCCGCTCCGCCTTCGAGCCAGACAGACTCAGGGACAATGCAGCGCACGTGCACTCGCTGCAGCGCACTCTTGCGTTCCGCCCTCTCGCCGCGCCCTCTCCGCCTCGCACCCTCGCCGCTCGATTCCTCAGCAACCCGGCACCCCGTCCCACTGCCGCTCAGCGCACAGAGGGCAGCGCACACCCTCGCTCAGGCACCGCGAGCACTCGCACCGTCCGCACGGCCAGCCCGCGTGTCTCCGCGCGCCCGCTGGACCGCCACTACTCCGTCCCGCCGCGGAATCGCATGCGCCGCACAGCCCCCTGCAAACCCGCCAGAGGACTTCGAGCCTGTCGAGGACGAACTCAAGGAGGGCGAGAAGCTCGAGATGGACATCACCGACAACGCTGTCAAGGTGCGTATCGGCTCCTGCTCGTCTTTGGCGAAGCGTGATTGTTCCCGCTGGGTTCGAGCACCTCTCCTGCAAGGCGTGCATGCACCGCACACTGATGCTGAACGTGACTTCACCCTGCAGCAAATCCTGAAAGCGCAAGCTGCGGCGAAGGACCCCTCGCTCGCGCTCCGTCTCGCCGTCGAGTCGGGCGGGTGTCATGGGTACCAGTACAAGATGCAGATGACCTCGACCCGCGAGCCCGACGACTAGTGCGCTTCCCCTCCTCCTTTCCTCGTCGTCCTTACCCCAAAATTGACACCGCGCAAAACAGCCTCTTCACCGCCCCGTCGCCCGACGACCCTTCGCGCTCGGCATCGCTTCTCGTCGACGCCGCGAGCCTCCCGCTCGTCAAGGGGTCAACGATCGACTATGCGACCGAGCTCATCGGGAGCGCGTTCCGGATACGCGACAACCCGCAGAGCAAGGATGCAGGGTGCGGGTGCGGCGTCAGTGAGTCTCGCATGGCGCGCACTTCCTCTGGACGCCGAAGCTCTGCAGCGCCGAAAGCCTCTAGCGGGCTCAGGGCGATGCCCAATGCAGCGTGCGTAGAAGTGCCTTACTGACTCGCGTTCCTTTCGCAGGTTGGGAACTCAAGGACCTCGACTGAGCCCCTTCTTCCCCTCTTCTCCTCTTCTTTCGCACTCGCTAGATTGTTCCTATGCAACTATACCAGTACATCAGGCTCACGCATAACCGGAGAGTCTGTATAGCATTTCCGCCGAAGTGTCGGCTGGAGGGCCGTGCGAATGCTCGCACGGCCGTAACGGCTGCTTCGAGAGCACAAGAATGCATGACATTGACAAGTCTAGGCCTCGAATACACAAGTCACCATGTCGCAGATACGACACCCGCATGAATCTGCAGATCCAGTACTCCCGGCCTCCAGCGAGAGCCTCGTTGGCGTCGTCAACGAGTAAGCAGCAACGGCCAGCGCCATTCCACACTAATTGGGCCGTAGCTTCATCAGTTTCTCGGCGTCCTGTTCGTGTTTTGCGGGATGAGGAGTCAGCCCTTGCTCGTCTCGGCTCAGCCGCCATGAAACCGACCGCCCTCACCTCGACAACCAGTCGCAGCGCCTCCTCTCTCCGCTTGACAAACTCCTCGACCCTGCTCCCCTCGACGAGCTTCTCCGGGTCCATCCCGCGCGGCTTAATCTCCTTGGCCCTGCGCGCGCGCGCGCTCGAGGCGGCGAGCGCGGCGGCTGCAAGCGAGGGGTTGAGCGAGGGGTCGGCGTCGTCGAGCGCTTGTAGGGAGGAGAGGCGCGATGAGAGGAGGTGGAGGTCGGGGATGTAGGCCGAGCCTGCGTCGGGCGGGAAGGGGTGAGCAGTCTGTACTGTACTCAAGCGGCGACGACGGAGAGACGTACGGGTCGTGGTCGTCCAGGTCAGGCGATCCGCCCTGACTGTGTGCGTCCAATTGCCAGACTATCATCAGTCGTCAAGGCTCTGAGGCACGGAGCGACCGAAAGGAGCCGGCTTGGGACGGATGCGCACAGTAGCTGGCGACCGCGCAGCGCTTTGTCATCGGGTGCAGGTCTGGGAAGTCCTTTTAGGCGGTCGAGGCGCACGAGGCTGCACAAAAAGATCATCCGCAACGCGAGGCATAAGCCGGGGAGCTGGTGACGGGAAGAAGCGGAAACGGCACCGACGCACTTGGCCTTGCGGCACTTGCGGCAAAAGCGGCGCAGGAGGAAGCGGTCCGGGATGAACTGCGTATTGCCAAACTTCTGTGAGGCTCGAAAAAGACGGAGGGAGTCAGCAAGTGATCCTGGCTGCAGAGTCGGATGCGAAGGCCTGTTCCCGCGGAACGCACAATGCAATGCTGATCGAGCTCGAGGATGGCATATTGCCACGGGGCGAGCATGCCCGCCGTGAGCTCGGGCAGCCTCGCTTTGCGCAGCGCACGCTTCCACAGACCCGAGTCGCGGTCATTCAGGAGGCGGTAAAACGGCTTGTTTATCAGCCGCAGGTCGACGAGGTCGAGTGCCGAGAGATGGGTGCAGATCTGCGGTCTCTCCCGGTGTCAGTGCCAACCACCGAGGTAGACGGCGGGCCCAGCGCGGAGAAAGAACGCACCTCGGACAAGATGTCGAGCGGGAGCTTCGAGATGTGATTCTTTCCTTTGCGGCGCGGACCCTTGCCCTTGCCCTTCGAGCCCGTCTGGCGCTTCTTGCGCTTGATAGTCGCCTCGTAGTCGTCCCCGTCGCTCGTTTCGTCCGAAGACGACGAGACAGGCCGCGTGTCGCCAGAGTCCTGGAGCATCCTCCCGTCCGTCACATCGCCTACGTAGTGTCCGCTGCTTTTGCGGGGCTTGGCACCGTCTGCGGGTGGTGAGGAGTCAGTTGTGCAGCCGTCGGGAGCAGGAAGCCACGGGAGAGCGCACTCTTCGTATTCTTGCTCATGTTCGCCGTTGAAGTCGAGGTTCGAGCGTCGTCGTCGCTCGCGTCTGAAGCTGCGTCGGCGTACGAGACGATGCTCGCCGACTTGCGGGAGGGGCGAGGCATCTTCTCCAGACGAAAGAGGCGAATCGGGGTCCGAAGAACAAGGCGAAGATGCGAAAGAACCGAGGCAGGGGAAAAGTGCGGTGGCATCCAAACAATGCGATGCTCAGGGCAGAAGACACCTCACACAGTACTCGTAGAGGCGGTCGAGCTGCTTCTCGCTGGACACAAGGTCGGACGTCGAAGTCGGCTTGTTTCCGCGGACTCCTCCTGGCGAGGACGAGCCGCTGTCACTCACCCGCGTCGCTCGCACTGCTCGACTCCGCTGCGTCGCAGTCTGTTGCACCCAGAAGCCTGCTCGCCTGCGACCTGTCCCGGCCCGCCCTGCTCTCGAGCGCACGCCATGGCCGACTCGTCCATCCAGAGCGTAATCGACGCCCTCGCCGTCCTCTACAGCGGCGCAGACAAGGACGCGCGCGACAAGGTCAACACCTGGCTCGGCGAGTTCCAGAAGAGCGTGCGTCGCCTGCTTGCCCGGGCCTTCTTGGCGGACGGAAGAGCTGCTCTTGCGGAGCCGGGTTGGACGAACGGGACGGCGGCGTTGCGACAAGTGGTGCCGCTCGGCCGGTCGAGGGAGCCAGGCGAAGCTCCCTGTCATGAGTGCAACGCCTGGCGAGCTTGTCTGCGCTGACGCTGCCCGGATGTCCTGCTGGAGGGCCAGTCGAGGCGGCGGAACAGGAGGACCACGCGAGACTGTGGGGGGCTCCGACAGACCTTGCGACCGCTGTACTGACTCGCATCTGTCACTAAAACACAGAACGAAGCATGGGCGACGTCCCAACTGATCCTCTTCGCGCCTGATGCTCCTGTCGAGCCGAAACTCTTTGCGGCCCAGACGTTCCGAACAAAGGTGAGCTGCTCCAGCGTGTTCTCAAACCGGTGCGGCAACCAACGCTCTCTCGCTGCAGATCACATACGACCTCGACCAGCTCGCCGAGGACCACCTTCTCCCCCTCCGCGACTCTCTCCTCACCGCTTTGCGCAACTTTGCCTCCGGCCCGCGCGTCATCCTCACCCAGATCTGCATCGCTCTCGCCGACCTCGCGCTGCAGCTCACCGCCCAACAATGGCCCGATCCCGTCGGCGCCATGATCGACCAGTTTGGCAAGGAGCCCGAAATGGCCGCCGCGCTGCTCGAGTTCCTCCAGGTGCTCGCCGAGGAGTACAACAGCAACATGAAGATCAACGTGCGGAACGAGTTTGGGCGTGAGGGCGAGCAGAGCGTACGACGAGGGGAGCAGGTCATCGGGCTGCTGTCGATGTACGTGCAGGCGCCAGGTGAGCATTTCGTCCCATCATACCTGCTTTCGGAACTCCCCAGACTCACTGAACACCACGCAGGCATCACGCCGACATTGCAGAACCAGTGCTACGCGACACTCGGCGCTTGGCTGCGAACAGGGCAGACGCGATCCAGCTCGCTTGCCGGTACCCCCATTCTCGCTTCCGCCTTCGCCGCCCTCTCAAACGACGAGCTGTTCGACAATGCGGTCGACGTCCTCGTCGACATTATCCACGAGACGATGGAACTGCAGGAGAATGTCGCCGTGATCCAAGAGATTGTGCCGCGATTGACGGCGCTTGCGCCAAGCCTGGCAGATCCGGAGCTGCGCGAGGACGAAGACAAGATGCGCGGGTTCTGCCGAGTACTCGTTGAGGCGGGCGAGTGGTACGAGCCTTTGATCGTCCAGCACCCGCAATCGTTCCTCCCGCTCGTCGAGCTCATCAAGCAGTGCGCCGCATACGAGGCGCTCGAGGTCGTCGGCATCACGCTCAACTTCTGGTACCGCCTGTCGAAAGGCCTCCTCAACGCCGGTATCAACCCGTCGCACGCGCCGCTCCTGCAAGTCTACGCCGACCTCGTCGCGATCGTCATCCGCCACCTGCACTACCCAGACGACTCGAGCCCGCTCAGCGGCGAGGAGCGCGACACGTTCCGCGACTTCCGCCACAAGATCGGCGACACGCTCAAGGATTGCTGCGCCGTCCTCGGCGCCGGGCCGTGTCTGCAGCAGGCGTACGACACGATCGCGCGAGCAGTATCTGCGGGCGATGCAGTCAAGTGGCAGGACGTCGAGGCGCCGCTATTCTCGATGCGGTCCATGGGAGCCCGCATCGATGTGCGCGACAACGATCTCGTTCCCAAGATCATGGAGATGCTGCCGAAACTCCCGCCGCACCCGCGCATCCGATACGCTGCGATCCTCGTCATCGGCCGTTATACGCACTGGACCGAGCAGCACCCGGAGCACATCCAGTTCCAGCTGCCGTACGTCTCGGCCGGGTTCGATGAGTCGGACCCGGAGGTCCTCGCCGCCGCGTCGCAGACGATGAAGTACCTGTGCAAGGACTGCCCGACCCACCTCGTCCCCTTCCTCCCGCAACTGCACACTTTCATTCAGTCCGTTTCCGGCAAGCTCAACGGCGACGATCTACTCGACCTCTCCGCCGCCATCGCCCACATCCTCCTCGCCATGCCGCCGTCCGAGATCGCCGCAGCGCTCTCGACCTTCGTCATGCCCAACATCGAGCTCGTGCACTCGGTCACGGTGCAGGAGGCGCCTGCATCGAAGGACCAGCTGTCCAAGGCGACGCAAGCGCTCGAATGCGTCGACGTCTACCTGTCCATCATCGGCAGCCTGCCCGAAGCGCTGCCCGCTTCGTGCGCCCAGACATGCCAGCAGATCTGGACCGTCCTCGACGCCTTCATAGCCAAGTACGGCACTCTCGGCAACGTCGCCAACCGGACGTGCGTTGTCCTCCGGCGCGGCCTCGTCTTCTTCGGCGAGCTCGCATTCCCTGTCGCACCCGCTCTGCTGGAGCGCCTCGCGAGCTCGTTTGAGCGCCAGCCGATGAACGACTACCTGTGGATCACGGGCAAGGTCGTGCAGCAGTTCGGCGCACGGCAAGACGGCGGGTTCGACGCCGTCGTCAAGGCTGCGTTCGAGCGCGAGAGCAACCGCTTGTTCGAGCTCATGCAGTCGACCCCGCCAGCGCAGGTGCCCGATCGTGCGTACCGCTTACCCCCCAAGTAGAGATTCCTGCTGACCTTTCACTACCCAGTCCTGGACGACTACGTTCACCTCGTCCTCGCGCTCATCGAAGTCGCGCCCGACCACATTTTCCTCTCGTCCGCCTTCCCCGCCGCCTTCCAGTCCGTCCTCACGGCGCTCACGCTCCCGTCCGTGCGCATCGTCCTCACCGCGCTCGACACGATCCGCGCCGTCGTCGGCCACGATTGCCTCTCGTCCCCCGACGGGTCCTACTCGGACCTCCCGCTTTCGCCCGCGCAGCGCGCCGCCTACCCGCTCTACGTCCCCGCGATCCGCGCCGTCGTCGAAGCGACGTCGACGCAGCTCGTGCAGCTCCTCCTCGACGTGCTCGTCGCCGGCGGCGAGGACGAGCCGTACAACTGCATGACGATTCTCCGCCTCCTGTCGATCCAGTTCCCGACCGTCCTCGCGCAGACGGTGCCCGCCGCGGTCGAGCTCCTCCCCGCGCGCGCAGCAGGCCCGGCAGAGAAGCAAGAGTTCCTCAACAAGTTTGCGAGGTGCGTCGCGCGACCATCCTCACTTCTTGTCTACGTTCGTCCATGCGAATGAGAGCTGATGCCGGTCCGACGGCTCCGCGCAGCGCCATCACGGCGCAGAACCCGAACCAGGTCAAGGACGCCTTCACGTGGCTCCTTCGCACGTCGCGCCGGAGCTACGAGCGCACTCGCGTTCTGCAGGACCGCGCGTGAGACGACAATGGGGCTCCGCTACGGAGGCCTCACTCCGGGAAGGGCACGGTGGGCTGGAGCGGGCGTTGGAGACTGCTAGAGGAGGGCCAAGCGCTGGCCCTCCGGGGAACGGAAAATGCTCTCTGGAGTGCAGTAGTAATGCAAAGCATTGTACAGGCCTTGCCGTTTCAAGGCTTGCTAAGAAAGTGGGCGCGGAGGGTCAGGGAAACGGGTTGTCTCCCCGGCTTGCGCCGCTTGAGATGCAGCCCTGGGGACCACGACAGACTTATCCGGCGCAGTTGAGCGGGGGAGGCACTGAGACGCAGCGCTTCGCGGACCTCCGAGAGGCGATGAACTTCTCGACGAGCTTCTTTCCTCTCGACCTCCCTCTTCCAGTCAACCTCCCTGACCCGCTTGAAGCAGCCATACGAGCACCGTGAGTACTTGATCTCGGGCGTCAAGGAGTGCCGTGCTCATCCACGCTCTCGCCGTCGCGCGACAGCCTCGTCAGTTCTTTCCCCACCTCATCCCGAAACACCGACTGCCGTCGCGATGTGAGCCCGACAGCACACCGGGCTGTACACGCGAGACTCAATGAACACTCTGCAGGACTCGCTCGCACCACCACGCCAAAGAGGCCATTCACTCGCGCACCGGCTTGTGTGCGTTGCCGTCCCGCTGGTCCTCGTCACGCGACTCCTCATCTCGCAGCAAGCTGACTTTGAGATCGCTCCGAGCAGTCGACCGCGCCGACAAGAAGGGCGGCCACGGGTCGGCCAACTGGGGCAGCCCGTCTGACGTGCGTGTTCCTTGTGCTATCGCCCTCCCTGAGTCCCTTTCGCCGCTCAAGGCTGACCGCCTGCCCCTTACCATCTGCAGGAGATTGCCGAGAGTGCGTTGTCTTTGTCGACTCCCGCACAGCTCCAGTGTTCAGCTGACCTCGCCTCGTGCGCCGGGACAGGCATCGCTCTCGCTCACTCGGATGACACCCGCTCGCACTCTGCGGCGGATGTCGGCGCGCACAAGGTACGTCTATTTCTTTGGTGTCTTGGCGTCACCTCTGTTGGCGCGTAGACTGTATGAGTTCCTCGTCGTGCTCAGCTCGTTGTCTCGCCGCCGGTCAGCCCTTCGGTCGCCGACACGGCCGACCCGATCATCCAGGAGAGCGAGACCAAGTAACCCGATTCCGACATCAGGCTACAAATAAGCAGAACGTCCAGTAGGAACAACGTGCAGTGCCATCATCCGTCTCTACAACAGGCCATGGATCCGCTCGATTTGGGAAGGTCGACGCTGCGGACACGGATGACTCTCGCCAGCTTATACCGTATGATATTTGTCTTGTCTCTCATGCTGCACGGAAATACAGCTTGACTTGAAGTAGGCTCTCTGCTTCGTGCTCGGACCCGCTTCCTTGCTCTCCGCTCTCCTGTCCGTCCGCCGCGGCAAGTCCGTATGCCCTTCTCGTCTAGGCCGTCCGCTCCTGTCGCTCTTTGCCTTCCGCCGCTGCCTTACCCGCCATGCTTGCCCGCTTCGAGTCACGTGGACTCCTGAAGCGGACGCCGACGCAGGATGCCGGGCGCGACATTCAAGACTGGATCTCACGGTGCGCATGCGACTGCTGGCCGGCCACGTTCTCACGCCTGACAATGCTGTGCTGACTCTTCAACCAGCCAGAGTCCCGACCTGGTCTTCGGCCTGACGATCACGGCTGGCATTGTCAGCCTCCTCGTCGTCCTCGCCTGCATCTGGGAGACGCTTCGACGGTGCCGCACCAGTGCTGCAGGCGCCCAGGAACGTTGGCAGTACCTCGAAGACGGGTCGTCGTACCGCGTAGCAGGGCGTCAAAACGGCGGTGCAAACTATCGCGGGCCGATGGCCACGCTTTTGCATGGAGGAGGGCCGAGTGGCGAGAGGCCTGGCCAGGAGTACGCAGCGAACGGTGCGTACGACTCTTCGGATGGTCAAGCGCCAGGTTGGCAGCGAGTAGGCCCCACCTTACCATTCTTACGGCATGCAGGCCACCAGCCCCCGCATGGTAGCGGCGGGATCCTTCAGTCCTTCTTCGGCGGCGCTGGCCACCGTGACGGGTCGAGGCAAGGCTACGTCCCGACGCGCTCGGGAGAAGACGGCGATATGCGGATGCAGGCGCTGAGCCTCAACGGCTTCAGCGCGTACGACCCGCCGTCGGCTGTAGTGCCGATGCCGCAGCAGCAGACGACTGTCGAGCGGCATGCGCTGGTCGACCTCGGGCCGGTCAAGCCCGAGAACGAGCGTCGCGCAAGCATGAACACTCTCTGGAGCGGCGACACGAGGGTCGGCGAGGAGACAGTCAAGAAAGTCGACGAGGTTCGTGTCCCGACATACCCTGTGTTCCGCACGCTACGGTTGACATCGTCCTCCTCCAGGCCGATAATCTCGACAACCCTGTGAAAGACGTGCGTGACCCTGGCCATTATTGGTCCAGAGCGAGCAGCTGATGTCGCCAAACAGCTGTATTTTTCGCCGACCGCGTCGCCCGTTGCGCTTCCGCCCGCTCCCGCCAAGTCGGCCGAGCCCCTCAAAAGCTCTTCGCCGTCCATTTCGCGCTCGATCAACACCCACGCAACGTCTTTCCCTCTGCCGGGCACGCCTCGCACCTCGCAGCTTCCCCCTCCGAAAGCAGACTCTTCAGTCCCGCTTATTGGCGAAGCCGCTTTCTCGACTCCCAAGCCCTCGGCATCGCCCAGTCCGGTCGTGACTTCATCCCCTGCGCGCCCCAAAACACAGCAGCGTGCGCAGTCGTCCGGCGGGACCTTCACGCCGATGCCCTTGAGCCTCTCTGCGTCGGCGAGCACGCGCTCGACGCCTGAGCCGCTCAAGGTCGAGCTCAAGCGCACGTGGTCGATCGGAACGTGGATTCCACAGCTCAAGGAGGGTGGGGCTGGGCGAGAGGAGGGAAAGAAGGAAGGCGGCGCGGAAGAGAAGATTGGACTCGTCGGAGCTGAGGGCAAGTGAGGCACGGACTGTGCAACTTATATCTGTTTCGTTGCCCTTGCACTTGTGAGACCTGTCTGTTCATTCAGAAGCGGGCTGCCGACGACTGCTAGACTCGCTGCGCGGAAGGAAAGCCAGCGGCTCAGGGGAGGCGGGAGCGGCCAACACGAGCCTGGTGGCGTCGACGACGTCGTTTCGGCTCTGCTCATCTCGGCTCGCTCGTACGGCTTGTGAGCTGTACAGAGCGCACGACCGATGCCTCCGACGCTGCGCCAGCGCGCGCCGCACCTCGTCCCCGCTCTCCTCTTCGTCGTTGGCTTCGCGCTCCTGTCCTGGGGCGGCTTCTTCGAGCCCGGAGGCGAGTTCGCAGAGTCGTCTGTCCAATCTACACACGCTGCGGACGTAGGCAGCCTGCACGTTCAGGGCGACGGCGCCACTCTGGGTGCACACGACTCGTCTTCGCCGGTGGATGCGGGGCGGCGCCTCCGAGTCGGCTTGGCCGGCGCAGGAAGCGGCAAGGGCAGGCAGTCCGTCCAGCTGAGCGACGGCAGCAAGGGCGACCTCGCCTTCACCGTGCAGCGCGGCGATTCGGCACACCCTCTCCCGCCTCCGCTCTCCCGCGACGCCGGCAACTCTGCCTTCGCCGCCAGCCAGTCTCGCTGGACCCGCCTGCGCACCAAGGTCGAGGGCGCAGTGACCTCGGTGGGCGATCTCGTCCTCGCACTTTTCGGGTTCGACGAGGAGGACTGGTTCGGACTGGGCGACCTTGACGCGGGAGAGACGGGCATCGAGGGCGGCTCGCTCGCTAGCTGGAGCGAAAGCAGCGTCTACGTCGAGGTGCGTTCTACGGTTCTCGTCTTCGACCGAGGCAAGAGTTGACGAGAATGCTGGACTTCAGCGCACCAACTCGCTCCACCCGTCTCGCCCTTCCGCCTTCGGCCCGCATCTCCTCTCCGAGCCTCTGCGCGGCCTCCTCTACCCCGTCGAGTCCGTCCTCCCTACCGACGCCTTCGGCTGTACCGCTGCGCCTGTCGCGCCCGCTCCCGTCACCCCGTCGACCCGCTGGATCGCGCTCGTCCAGCGCGGCAAGTGCGCCTTCTCGGAAAAGGTCCGCTTTGCACAGGGCTACGGCGCATCGGCGGTCGTTTTTGGCGACCGCAGCGAGGAGGAGGGCGGGATTAGCGGCGGGCATGGGCTCCTGACGCCGTGGTCTCCCGGTACGTTCTACCCTGGTTAGTGCCTCCCACCATGCTGACCACTCGAGTGCAGACGAGACGGACGACATCACGATCTCTTCTACCTTTGTCTCGCGAGCGTCGTACAGCTCGCTCCTCCGCACGTGGCAGGACGAGCAGGACCTCGCCAAGCAGATCCCGCCGATGCGCGACGGTACGGCGCAGACCGATCTCGTCGGACGCGGCGATAGCAGCCGTGCTCCTGAGCTCCTTGGTCTGGAGGTTGTGCTCAGCAAGGACGAGGTCTTCGCTTGGTGCGTTGCGCTCTCCCTGCCCTGCCTGGCTCACCCTCCTTGTACTGACCCCGTTAGCGCAGGCCCCTCCTCGACCTCCTGTTCATGATGCTCTTCCTCCCGTCGCTCTTCACCCTCGTCACCGTCTTCATCCAGCGCGTACGCGCCGCCCGCGCGCAAAAAGCCGAGCGCGCACCGAAGGACGCCGTCGCGCGCCTGCCCGTCTTCCGCTGGGGCGAGGCCGAGAAGCCCGCTTCGCCCGCTGCCGGCACTGGCGCGACAGTCGCGCGAGCGCTCGAGCAGGACGAGGAGCGGGAAGTCGGCATCGCGCACGTGCCCGTCTCTACCGCCGAGCCGACCGAGGAGACCGCGCTGCTCGACCACTCGGCTTCGACTGCGCCTACTCCGCCCTCTCTGGCACATCGAATCGTCTCCCGCCTGCCCGCCTCGATCGCCCTCCGCCTCCCTTCGCGCTTCGTTCCGCCCTCCGGTCCCGCCCCGACCCGCAACGCCCCGCTCCCAACTCGCCGCTACCCATCTCTGACCGAATGCCCCTTCTGCCTGTGCGACTTTGAGCCGGGCGACCTCGTCATGGAGCTCCCGTGCGGGCACCTGTTCCACTCGGGCGAGGTCGAGAGCTGGCTCGAGGGGCAGAAGGGCGTCTGCCCCGTCTGCCGCATGAGCGTCCTCGCGCCGCCGCAGGCCGATGTCGACGCTGCGGCGGCGGTCGCAGACCAGCAGCCGCAGCCGCCGCCGCTCGCCGACGGCGCGAGCGTACTCGTGCAGCCGTCCGCGCCGCAGCAGCAGCGGGGCACGCTCGTGCACGATTCGCCGCGCACCGCTCTGGCCGCTTCGCCAGTCGCAAGCTCGAGCTCGGTGCCGATCGAGGGCCTGCTCGAGCGCGTTCCGACGGCTGCGGTGGACCGGGACGCGCGCAGAGACGAGGCTTAGTCGGTTTCTCTTTCTTCTGTAACCCCCTCCCCTTCTTTCTGTCGTTGTAGCTATTCACCCACACTCTCTTCGGTATGTCTCACTCCGCCTCACGACGTAGCTGTACGCGCTCGCATCTGTCATCCACTAGCTTTCGCGCGCCTCCCTTCCTTTCCGACCACGCGGGCGAGAGACGTGCGGCTGCAGCTTGCCAAAGAGGCAGCCTGAAGGAGGGAGAGACCACTTGTCCACATGCGGATGAGGAGGCGTCACGTGCGGCTATTCGCTACTCGTTCTTCGCGCGCGCCCGCGTCATGCGCCGGCTGTCGTCCTCGACAACGTTGCCCTCGTCGTCGAGCGTGAGCACCGGCGTAGCCGGGATGTGTGCACTGTCAGGTTCTTTGCGCCGAGTCGCCGCTCGCGAGGACCCGCGCGCGCCCCCCGATTCTCCGCCTGCGCCCTTCTTGCCCCTCGCGCGCTTGGCGTCCCACACCGCAAAGTTCTCGTCGTCCCACCCGACGCACTGAAACGCGATGTACCGCACGCAGTGCGTGTGCGGCCCCTCCTCTGCCGCGGGCGCTCGCTCGAGCTCGTCGAGCGCGCCGCCGAGCGTCTGGGCGCGGAAGCCCCAGTCGGGCAGGACGCGCTTCGGCCACGGCCACGGCTCGGGCATCCGCTTGTCCTTGGGCCGGAGGCCCGCATGCGCGCGAAAGACGCCCTCGAGCAGCGGGTGCATCGCCCCGCCGCCGCGAGCCGAGAGGGGCGCGGCGGCGGCGGACGAGAGGCCCGCGTGAGCGACGCGGTACCGCCCGCGGTACAGCCACTGGTTCTCGCCCGCGCAGACAAACACGTTGATCGAGTCGCCCGCGTTTTCGCGCGGCGACGTCGCGCACCGCGCGATGGCGGCGAGGACCTCGCGGAGGCGCGCCGTGAGCGAGACGATGGCGAACGGCTCGCCGTACGCAATCGGGCGGGCGGTTGCTCCGTGCTCGCCGGAAGGAGGAGGAGGGTGCAGGTGCTGCGAGCCGGCGATGTTCTGCGCCGGCTGGAACGGGAGAAACTTCTCCGAGGGGCGGAACCCGCGCTCGGCACTGTACCCGCCGGACCAGATGCTGATCTCGGCGCCGCCGAGCTGCCTCCGCGTGAAGGCAAAGTCAAAGTCGGGGCTCTGCGCGTGGGGCGGCGGCGGGACGCGCGAGAGGACGAGGTCGGCGGGGAGGGAGCGGAGCGCGAGCGGGAGGAGCTCGGCGAGTCCGACGGGCACGGTCGGGTCCGTGACCTCGGAGTCGGCTTCGTCTGCTTTGATAGCGGGAATGGTGGCGAGTCCACCGTCGCGGACCATTTCGGCTTGAGCTGGTGGAGCGGCGGGGGCAGGCTGAGCCTCCTCACCCCCCGTGCCCGTCAGGATCTCACCGTCGTCAGGCTCAGCCTTTGGCTCGACGCGGCCCGCGCGAAGATCGATCTGGAAAGCGGCGTCTGCCTGCACGAGCTGGGCGTCGTCTGCAGCATTGGCAGTAGCGCAGGCGAGTGGTGCGGGTGCATCGAAAGCACGTGTTGTTGGAGTCGGGCGGTTCTGGCCGAGCGTGGAGATCCGTGAGCGTCAGACGAGGGCACAGGTAGGCAAGGTTCGCACCTGTTCTGGCCGCATTCGTACCCCTGGTCCGTCATCTCGCTGGCCCATCGCGCTGTCGAGAACACGCTCTGCCTCGTCCTTGTTCTTCCTCGGCGATTCGACCTCTTCCTTCTGCACAAAGCCCGCCTCGCCCTCGCGCGGCGCAGGCGACTCGGTCCCCGGCGCGGGCGACCTCCTCCTCCTCCTCTTGTTTGCGCCACGCTCGTCTCGCTCGTTCGCCTCGTCTGCCTCGTCTTCGTCGCGCGCCCGCCCCTTGCCCTTCTCCTCGGCGGTGAAGCGGCGCTCGTTTGCGAAGGGGTGGGCGGGGTCGAGCGGCGGAGTCGGGTTCTGCTGCGGGGCGGCGGCGGCGGCGGCGGCGGGCGACGCGGAAGGAGCGCGTTGGGCGGCGGCGGCGGCGAGAGAGGCGGTGCGGGCGGCGAGTTGGCTGCGAGTGCCACGCGTCAGTCAGCTGACGCGGTAGAGAGGAGGCAGCTGCGCAGGAACGCACACGGCGACGCTGACGGTGAGGTCGAGGAGGACGGTCGCAAACGGTTCCGCGTCGTGGTCGCGGACGGTGGTGCGCTTGAGTGCGGCGACGGCGGACGCGACGCCGTAGTCGCCCGTCTCGATGTCGCTGTTTCCGTCGTCGTGGTCGAGGTAGTGGCGCACGAGGGGGAGGACGTGGGCAGAGTCGACGGCGGGAGAGAGGAGGAGGGGGACAAAGGTAGGGGTTGCGCGCGAGGCGAGGTAGGAGACGGGAGGCTGGAGGCGGGCGAGGTGGGCGAGGGAGTTGTCGAGGCGGCGGAAGAAGACGTGCAGGTGCGGGTCGTCGGCGGCGAGGCGGTGCGGTGGTGCGGCGAGGGGAGAAGGGTGGGGAGGCGAGGCTTGGGAGGGCTCCGTCGCGTGTAGCGGTGGGACGCCAGCCATGCCCGAGTGCGCCTGGGCGTTCCACTCTCGGTCTGCACGGAGCAGCTTGAGAAAGCGAGACGGAGAGACCCGCAGTCGACTTGCACGCGGATCGAGCGACAGAGCCTCGTCGTCGTCCCCCTTGCACCTCGCCTGCTCAGAGTGTGGACCGGGGAGGCAATGAGTGCACGCGCAACCCCGACCACGCGCACCCAGCCCTCGCCCGCACCCGCTCCCGCCCTCGCCGCCCCCGCCGTCCGGCCCCTCTCTCGCTCCCTCGCCCTCTCGCTCCGCCAGCAGCGCACAAGCGAGTGCGAGCATCTCAGCCAGGACTGACGCACACTCACCCCCGCAGTGGCGCCAGTTCTCCTTCTTCCACGCCGCACCCATCCCCTCGCCTGCGACCACCCCCACCCGCTCGCTCACCGCCCAGCCCGCCCTCGTCTCGGCCGTGCACTCGAACGTCCACCTCGCAGACACCCTCGTCCTCGTCGCCGACCTCGACGGCAACCTCCACGCCGTCGACGACCACTGGGAGCCCCTCCACACCTGGCCCGCGTATGACGGCGGGAGGGTCACCCACATCCTCTCGAGCGAGTGGGACCTCCGCGCAGGCAGGGCCATCGTCGTCACCGTCGGAGTGCGCCTCGCGAGAGAGCGAAAGCGACGAGCCGCACTGACTCACGCTCTCGCCCGCAGGACGACGCCTCTTCTCCGTTCCCGCTCCTCAAGGTCTGGCTCCTCTCCCTCCCCTCGCCCGCCACCGCTGCCCCCACCTCGCCCGACTCCCCCGCGCTGCCCCACCTGACCCTCCTCCGCCGCGCGCCCATCTCGCCCGTCCCCGCGCGCCCCTCGCCCGTCTCGGCCCTCGCGCTCGCCCCCTCGCTCTCGCACGTCGTCCTCGGCCTCGCAGACGGCACAGTCGTCGCCTTCAAGCGCCTCGACGACCTCGTCGAGGCCAGCCTCGTCGACCTCGACGACGCCGCCGCCCGCGCAGCCCCACTCGAGCCCGGCGCTTCGCGCGCGCGCTCGGCGGCGGGGAATGGCGCCGGCGCGAGGGACGCGTTCGTCCCCGGCGGGATGGGCAAGCTGCGCGTCCTGTGGGACGGCAACCGCGAGCCCGTCACCAACCTCGGCATCACGGCGGCGCCGCCTCCTCCCTCGCCAGCTGCGGGCACCCAGACCCTCTTTGTCCTCACGACGAGCCAGATCCTCGCCCTCCCGCTCCCTCCGTCTTCGTCGAGCGCGAAGCATGCCAGCAAGGCGCAGCAGCCGACCGTGCTCGACGACCACGGCGCCGCCGTCGGGTGCGCGCGCGTCATGCGCCTCGGAGGCGGGAAGGGGCTCGGAGGAGCGGGCGCGGGCGCGGGCGCGGGAGAGGGCGAGCAGACGGCGGAGAGGATGGTCGTCGCGCGGGACGAGGCGATCTATGTGTACGGGCCCGAAGGGAGGGAGGGCTGCTGGGCCTACGAGGGTGCGCTTGCGCTCTCCTGTTTTCTCCCAATCCCGATCCCCGCACACTCATGCTCGTGCCCCCGTCCGTCCCTACATTCTGCAGGCTCGAAATCGTCCATCGTCCCGCTCCACTCGAGCACCGTCACGGCCCCTTCGTCGCCCGCCGCACAGCGCCTCCCGACCGCCTACCTCGCCATCGTCTCGCCCCCGCAGCCCTCTTCGCTCGCCAGCACCTCGGCCACGATCCGCCAGCACGCGCGCGCGACCGCCAACGCCAACGGCTCGGCGGCGGATGCGAGCAATGGCGCGGGAGCGGGGGTCGCGAAGGTCACGGTGTTTGACCCCGAGAACAAGTTTGTCGCCTACTCGGGCACGTTTGGTCAAGACGAGGGCGGCGCGGTGAGAGAAGTCGTCGAGGCGTGGGGTGCCGTGTGGGTCTTGACCGAGGGTGGAAAGGTGCGTCTCGTTCCAACGCTCTCCTTCCGCGCCCTCGCGCGCGCACGCACAACCCGCCGTATCGCGAAGCTCGCTGACCTGGGTCGATCGCGATGGCGCACAGCTGTTCCGCCTGACGGAGCAGCCGATCGAGCAGAGCTTCGAGACGCTCTTCCAGCGCAACCTGTTTACGCTCGGGATCAGCCTCGCGCACAGCCGCGGGCTCGGCGAGCGAGAGGTCGCAGACATCTACCGACGGTGCGTCCTGGAAGTTGGGGGTGCTGCTGCAGTGTCGACACTCGTCGGGAGTGACGAGACTGATGCTAGCGGTCCGATCTGAGCGCACAGACACGGCGACCACTTGTATGGCAAGAGCGACTACGAGGGCGCGATGGCTGCGTACCTCAAGACGGTCGGGACCGTGCAGGCGAGCTACGTCATCCGCAAGGTGCATTGCTCTCATCCCCTGCATCCCCGCCCAGTCAGGCTAATGCCGTTGTGCCACGCCGAAACCAGTTCCTCGACGCGCAGCGGTTGACGCACCTCACGTCGTATCTGCAAGAGCTGCACTCTCGCGGGCTCGCCAACAGCGACATCACGACGCTCCTGCTCAACTGCTACACCAAGCTCAAGGACGACGACGCCCTCTCGCGCTTCATCCACTCTTCGTCGTCGTCCTCACCGTCGACGACCGCGACTATCCCGTCTACTGACGGATCGGCACCCGCCGAGCCCCCCTTTGACCTCGAAACGGCGATCCGCGTCCTGCGCCAGGCGGGCTACTTTACGCACGCGACCTGGCTCGCGCAGCGCTACCGCGCGCACGCCGATTTCCTCCGCATCGCGATCGAGGACGCCGGCGACTACGTTGGTGCGCTGCGCTACGTCCGCGAGCTTGCGCGAGGAGGAGCGGGGGGAGGAGGGGCAGGGGGAGAGGGAGAGGACGAGGCGAGGGAGAGCATGCAGAGGTGGGGCGGCGTCCTGCTCGCGCACGAACCGGACCTCACGACCGACGTGCTTGTCGAGATCTGCTGCGGGAAGGAGGGCGCGAGTGCGCGCGAGGGCAAGGACCGCGTCGCGAGCTTGAGGGCCGCGAGCGGGGCGCGGGACGCGAGCCCGAATCGTCGCGCGGCTTCGACGAACGCATACGACATGCCCGACTCGGCGTCCCTCTCTGGGTCGACCGCAGCCGGCGGCGAGCCCTTGACCGCCGAGCCGGACGCATTTTCGACCCTAATCACCACTACCGCGCCAGACCTCCCCTCGCCGCGACAGTTCTTCGCCCACTTCGTCGACCGCCCGCGCCACTTCGTCTCGTTCCTCGAGCAAGTTGCCGCGCGCCGCTACGGCCGCCCGGTCGATTCGCTCGTCCCGCCGGCGACGCTCATCGGCGCCGACGCGCCCCTGCCCGAGCCGAGAGACGCTGTCGAGGAGGGAGGAGGTGCGCGCAGGCCGCTCGACGCGAGGGCGAGGGACGAGCAGGTCGTGTGGAACACGCTGCTCGAGCTGTATGTCTCGCCGCTCCCGCCGCGCGCGGAGGACGACAAGCGCGAGCGCGAGCAGCTCCAGGCCAAGGCGCTCCGCGTGCTGCGGTGCCGGGACCAGGCGCCGTACGACGAGACGCAGGCGCTGCTCGTGTGCACGACGCAGGGGTTCGAGGAGGGGTTCGTGCTGCTGTACGAGCTGCTGGGCATGTACGAGGAGATTGTGCGATGTGCGCCCGCCCGCCCTTTCCCTTCTCGCGGCGCGCACTGAGCTGACACGTGCGTGCGTGCGCAGACTGGATCGACGCAGCGAAGGCGTCACCCTCTGCGCCCGACCGCACGTCGCGCATCGTCCGCGCGCTGCACCGCTACGGGCCCTCGTGCCCCTCGCTGTACCGCCTCGTCCTCTCGCACCTTACCTCGTCGTCCGACCTCCTCTCGCGGCACCAGGCCGACGTGCTCGACATCCTCGACGAGGTCGACCGCGAAAAGGTCCTTCCGGCGATCGCCGTCGTGCAGATCCTCAGCGCGGGCGGCGTCGCGAGCGTCGGGCTCGTGCGCGAGTATCTCAAGCGGCAGCTGCTGGCCGAGAAGCAAGAGATCGACTCAGTGCGGCCCGCTTCACTCTCGCGCCTCTCGCTCTCTCCTCATGCTGACGCTCGTTCTCCTCGCGGTCCCACAGGATCAAGCGCTCATCACGTCGTACCGCGCCGAGACGGCCAAGAAGCGCAGAGAGATTCACGAGCTGTCGGACCCGGACCAGCCGCGCATCTTCCAGGTCACGCGCTGCTCGGCGTGCGGAGGGCAGCTCGACCTCCCCGGCGTGCACTTCATGTGCCGCCACTCGTACCACCAGCGGTGCGTCGATCGCTCTCTCGGCTCTGCGTCTCTGCACTCTTGTGCGGCAGCTGACCGGCCTGCGTACCGGCGGCGTATCGCGCAGGTGTCTCGGCGAGAACGAATCGCAGTGCCCCAACTGCGCGCGCACGCACGGTGTCGTGCGCGAGATCCGCAAGAACAACGCCCAGCTCGCCGGCCGACACGACCTCTTCCTCCAGGAAGTGCACGAGAGCGACGACCCGTTCGCGTCCGTTGCGAACGCGTTCGCGAGGGGGTTCATGGGCTCGGCGGGAGGAGCGGCGGCTGCGCAGGCTTAGTAGCGTGCGTGCATCGAGCCGAACAGACATTGCTTCCTCGACTCCTTCATCAGCTCGGGAAGGGACGCTCAATGCCTTCGTCGCATTGCGCTCCAAAGAGATTTTGCGCCTACCGCTACCTACGCGCCCTCGCACCCCCACGCCACGCCACATCGACGCCACGCTTCGAGCTAGAGTTGTACACGACGGAGGAAAGGGGAAGGGAGGGAGGGGGAATGCTAGAAGGACAAGAGGGGGCTAAGCGGAGAGAGGAAAGGGGACCACGCGATTACTGGGCCGGGGCGGCGCCGCCAGCCGCGGCGGGGCAGTCACGCGAGATGTGGCCGCCCTCGCCGCAGTTGTAGCAGCGCTTCTCGCCGCCCTGCGGGCAGTCGCGCGAGAGGTGGCCCTGGCCGCCACAAGCGAAGCACTTGGCCGGGTTGACGCACTCACGCGAGAGGTGGCCGACACCGCCGCACGAGTAGCAAGTCTTGCCGCCGAACCCGCCGCCGAACTGGCCGCCGAACTGGCCGCCGACTGTGGGCGCGCAGGGGTGGATCAGCAAGGGTGCATGAGGACGAGCGGGCGAGTGCCGAAGCATGTCGAGGCTGATGCGGCAATCCCGGGCCAGCAAGGCCACTGAGTGAGGCGAATCAAAGGAGAATGGACGTACAGCCGGCACCGGCACCGAAGTTCTGCGGGCATGCGCGCGAGATGTGGCCCGGCTGGCCGCAGCGGTAGCAAACGCCCGCACCGGCACCGCCGAAACCGCCCATGGCGGGCGCGCCGAAGCCGCCGGCCGCGCCAGCGTTCGGGTTCTGCGGGCACTCACGCGACTGCGAAGGAGACAGAGCCGTCAGCTGTGAAGAGTGCGAGCGGTTCTGAGCAGAGTGGCGCACGATGTGGCCCGTGTCGCCGCACGAGTAGCACTTCTTGGGGGCCGGGCCGTTCGGGCAGTCGCCTGTTCACGTACAGCAGGTGAGACGCCGCATGGGTAAGTCAAAGAAGGGCAAGTGCGCAGACGGACGCGAGATGTGGCCGGCAGTGCCGCACTGCAAGTTCAAGCTGGATCAACACAAAAGCCCGCTTTGCGGGTGTGCACAGGCTGCACGCACGTTGTAGCACTGGGGGGTGCCGGCGGTGGGGCTGCAGTCGACACGACGCATTAGTCTCAACGTCCCGTCCTCCAGGCTATCAGGCGGACTTTCCAGGCAGCAGCCATGTGGCCGGCTGTGAACGTGTCCGCAAGACGAGAGCGCAGACATGGGAGCAGCCGAAAGATCGCAGGTCGGTCGCACAGGTCGGGCGGGCAAGCGGGGGAAGGGGGACGAAAGGAAGAGCGACACCATCAGCTCCTCCGACCGGTCAAAGCGGGAAAGGTGCTCAACAATCCGCCCTCGAGTGTGACTCCAGCCCATCGGCGCCCCTCCTTGTCCGGCTGCGTGCGCAAGCGAGTGTGTGGCCAAGATCGCGTTGCAAAGGGGCAAACGGGAGCTGCAGCGGCATCGTCGTCTCCGACATCATGCGCCCCGTCTGCGCACCCCTTTGCGACCTCGTCCGATCCACCCTGCACTGTCCGTGACACGCCCACGTCGGCCCGAGCGCTGCAGTGGCGAAGTCGAGGGGGATTGCCGGTTTCTCGGCGCGGTTTGCGATGAAGGCGAGCGAGGCCTCGGGGAGGACGGGAGGATGACTGACGTTGACCGCAGTTGTAGCACGACATCTTGACAAGCGAAAGGAAAGGGTTTCGAGGTGAAGGAGGAGAAGGAGGAGAGCCGACCTCCGCCGCGAGAAAAAGCTCGTCCTCGTGCTGTCCCCTCCTCGCTTCTCTCGCTGCCCGGGCGGGGCGTACTGCTCGTGACTCGTCCGATAGATCACTCACGAGCGGCTGGAGCTGCGTGCGCACTGCAAAGGCGAGGACGCCACTTACCGCTCCCCGTCGTCGGGCTTCTTCACGAAGGCTACGCTGTGTGATGGGCTTCTTCGAGTCCGGTGCGGCACGAATGTCGCGGAGGCTCGAAGGTCTTGGTCGTCGTTGCTACAGTCTGGCGTCCGCCTTCAGTGCTTCCACCTCGCCGAGCTGTCCCGCGCGGAACGACCGGAGAGAACGCTGAATTGGGATTCCACGACCATGTGCAAGGAACATAAGGCTCTTAGTACCGCGCCCCGCCAGCGTACCGCTGCTGATAGTTGTGCTGCTGCCGTGACGAGAGCAACACGACACGGCCGAGAGAGTGGTCCTCGGCGGGCTCTGTCTTGATGTGGATCCGGCGGCGACGTCCTTGGTGCGGCGGCTGCGAGTCCTCAGAGTCGGAGTAATGCTCGCGCTGCAGGGCTTCGCTGGTCAGCGGTCGCTTGTGTCGCTTCGCCATCTTGCGATAACGAACGCACCTTGACCCCGGGCTCTCTCTTGATCTCAGGCTCTTCCATTTTCATTAGGCTGTCGAGCTCGTGCAAGTGCGGGTGGTGACTTTCGAGAACCTTGGCGAGATGCTGAAAAGACGGGTCGTGGAGGAGACTCGGCTGAGCGGGGGAGGTCGACCGTCAGCACCGAATGGCTCGCAGGCTTGGCAGAGCAGAACGCACGAGGTGTTTGATGCGCTTGGCCTCGGCGTCGTGTAAGCAGTGCCGAAGCTCCCGCACCATCCGCACGCGGGTGTTGTCCTCCTCGGCGTCGAACGCGCGGTCGGGCAGGAGCCTGCGAAGCTCGTCGAGCTCCGCCCTGGCTTCCGGCAGTTCCTGCTTGAGCTTGTGCAGGAGATACCGGTACGTCGTCGAGGACTTCGAAGACGAGTCAGCGTTACCCGCACTGAGCGAGATTGAGAAGGCGCCGTACTCGGAGGATCCTCTGTGTGCGCCGCAACTCGAAGAACGAGGTGATATTCGCCTGCCGAGCTGATGTCAAGACGCGTACTAAGTATAAGTACGCGCAGAGCACGTACCGGGGGATCGTGCGATAACGCTGTGCTCTCTGGACCGTACCTCGCCTCGAGCTGGTCCAAGTCCTCTCGCACTTGCACGCATTCAAGGCCCGAGAGAAAGTCCCAGAAGTCGGCTGGGATCCAGTCGGATAGATTCCTTTTCCACCCTTCGGCAGAAGAAGCGGCCGTGTCGGCGTCATCCTGTTTCGTCGCTCGTCGCGCTCGTGGCCTGTCCATGTTGAAGCGCCGAGCAGCGGCGGCTTTGAACTTCTCCGCAATTCGACTTAGCTGCTCGGTGAAGTCAGAGTACGGAGGGTGCTCGAGCATGTGGTGAAGCGACATGTCGAGCGGATCGAGCACTCAGAGTGGCCGGCGGGAGCAAAGAAGCCAAGAAACCAGCGCTGCAGCCTTGTCGCACGGCTCGAGTACCTCGGAGAGTCCGCGGCAAGCGCCCGGAAGATCCGCCGACAGGAGGCGGACAGCGAGGAGTGCCGAAACACAGGAGTGCATGCGGAGCGACACCGACAAAGCAAGACGTTCCAACGCGAGGCGACGCGGTCCTCGCGACTCCAGAGATGCTGGACGATGCGCCTTGTTCCGTCCGACGTCGGGCTGTAGTCATCGTTGCCGTAGTAGGCGCTGTTGCCCTCGCCGCGGAAGGGGCGCTCGGCGAGAAGGGCGCGCCAGATGGGGGACGAGAAGCTGTGCCCGCTCGGGGTCGGGTGCCGGTAGTAGCACGAGCGGAGGGCCCTGCAGGTCGCGGCGAGGGCGAGGTGGTCGCGGATGTGGAGGTCGGGGCTGCCGAGAACGGCGTCGATACTTCAAGGGAGAACAGAACCGGGTCATCGTGGACTGAGCGGAAGGCGGGAGAAGGGACGAGGTCAATGCGCACATCTCGCCAGGCAGGTCAAACAGCTTGAAGGCCCCCTTGCGCTTCGTCGTGGTCGGTGAGCTTGCCGAGCGCGCTTTCGCCTTCTTCTTAGGCGTGGTCGGGACTGGACGAGGCGGTGAACTTGTCGCGTCGGGCACGTAGTCGCCGTCTGAATCGGCGGGATCCTTGCGCTTGGCCATCTCGGTGTTGTGGTTGGGTGTGGCTCGGTTTCTTCGGGCACTCGGAGCGCACGAGAGACTCGACGACTTGCAGAAGAGACGGGAGAACGAAGGACTGATGAGGCGAGGGACGATGAGCCGGGCCTAGCAGAGACTCGGCAGGCTTCGGCTTACAAGCCACAGCACTCTGTGCTCCTGCACAGGGCAGCAGAGCGCCGGTTCGAGGTGGAGGCGGTGTGGACGAGGACAAAGGAGCAAAGGTGGGGCAGCCTTCGTCCGTTGTTCGTCCGTTGTTCGTCCGCCTGACGCTCGTCGCCCCAACTCCGGATTTTGCACGACCTAGGCTGTGAATAAAGAGGTTCTGTCCTGGTTCTCGAGCTGTTGGGCAGGGGAAGGGGCGCCAGCAGAGAGGAGAGATGGGGAGTGTCCTGGTCTCGCAACGATGTTCATCCACGTGAGGCTACGACGCGCACGAGGCGGTCTGCCGAAGACACCTGCAGCTCTTGTACGGACTACCAAGCTATACGCTTCGTCTCGACCCTGTTGCTGCTGACGTGCAGGAGCCCGCTGTCGCGCTGTCTCCTGTCTGCGTCCCGCTTCCGCGCGTGCGTCGCGCTCGCTCCTTCAGCTGCAGCTCTCCTTCGCTTTTGCGCACTACTGGCTGGACCCAAAGGAAGCTGCACAGCCATGGCAAGCGCAGGAACAGCGCTGCTTGCGCCGTCGCCAGCCCGCTCGTCCCCCAACTCTGCCCTCTCCTCCTCGACCTCGCTCGTTCTCACAATCCGCCACCTCCCCAGCGACCGCTGGCTCACCTTCTCTGCGCCCAAGGAGTGGCGCATCGGCCAGCTCAAGGATGCCGCCCTTGTCGCGTTCGGCGAGTCGCCTCCCTCGCAACCGCCCCGCCGCAACTCCTCGCTGAAGAATCCTGTTAACGGCGGCTTTCAGACGCCTCGCGCTGGTCGGCGAAACGAAGGGATGCCGAGGGAGGAGCTGGCCAAGGAGAACGAGGTTCCTGACGACCGGGCGACGAAGAGGCGATCGAGCGAGGGCGGGGGACTGCGCTCAGTCGGCCGCGTCGCTTCCGCTATGGCCAGCAAGGTGCGCATCCCCATCTCCAGGCAAAGCTGGAGTGCTGTGTCACTCACGCATACTCAGCAGATCCGACCTCTCGCGCTGCGCTCTCCTCGCACACGCTCGTTCTTCTCTTCCGAAGCCGTCCCGCCAGTCCCGCCTCTTCCGTTGCGCCCACCTTCGCCTCTCCCGCCCATGTACGAGCTTTCGAGCAACAGCAGCTCGGCGCGCTCGTCTCTCTCTGTCAACCGCTCGCACGCAACCGCAGCTCCGCCTCGCACGCCGACGGCCCCTTCCGCGCGCACTCGCCGGGCACCGCGCACACTGCGCCGCGCGACCTCGCGCTCGTCACTACCTCACGATGACATGGTCGCGACGCCTGTCACGCCGCGCGCAAAGGATGGAGGGTTCCGCGCACTTGGATTCGGCAGGGCGCCGTCGCCGTCGCCCGCAGGGGCGCTTTGGCCCGAATACACACCTCAGAGGGAGAAGCTGCGGTCTTCTCCTGTTCCTACCGACCGCAAAGAGGCGAAGTCGAGACGAAGGGAAGGGGCCGAGGCTTGGGAGGAGGACGTGTCTGAACGCGACAAGAAGGAACCGGGCAGGTGGAGCGAGTGGTGCTTGGTCAGCGCGATCAAAGTGCGTCTCTAGCCCTTGTCCATCAAAAGACGCGACTTTGCTCACGCTTGTGGTACGACAGGGTGGCTTCGGCTCGGATCGCGAAATCGTCGGAACGCACCTGGTCGAGTACGACCTCCTTATCGTGCGTCGCCGTTTCGTCCCGCCCCCTCATACGAGCTCGAACACTTTCTCAAGCTTCTTCACACAGCTCAAGCCTCGTCTGCTCGACTTTGACCCACCGCTGCACCTCCTTCATCTTCCGTTCCTCCGCCTCGAACACGTCGAAGTCCATACTCGCCTTCGAGACGACCTTCCATTGCGGAAGCCTCATGGCTCAGTTGTCACATCACCAAAGCGATCGAGCTTCGTCGGCCCGAAACCGCAGTTTGAGCTTTGCGAGCAAATGCTCGAGATCTGCGTCGAGGGCGTGACCGGTTGGAGTGGCTGGGATGACGACGAGGTTGAGGGGCCGATCATGGTTCTGCGCTTGCACCAGGTGCGCATCGGTCTGTTTACGCTGGGTTCGCACGTCTGACGTTAGTGCGTGTCGCAGGATGGCCAGCTCGTGCAGGTTCATTGCCTCCCCGCTTGCTCCATCCGCCTTGACAGCCCAGAGCCCGCTTCGCCCGTCCGCTCGCCCTGCACACCGACCGCTCGCAAGCCGATTCCCGCACCGAGTGCACGCTCGGTTGTCCCGCTCATCCACCTCGACTTTGACGACGGCGAGAGCCTCGTCTTCCGCCCGTCGTCGCTGGACGACTATGAGCGCGTGAGGCGGCTCGTCGACAACGAGGATGCGAGGAGCGAGGCAGCCTTCGGAGCCGAGATGAAGCGCAGGAAGAACAGTGCGTCTTTCAAATGTTGACGCGCGGAACGGTTCTCTGACGAACCAACACGCGCAGTCATCGACACGGCCTACCGCGCTTGGCACGCTCCCTTTTACCCGCTCCCTTGCATACTATCTCCGACTCGCCCGTCCGACCCGACCGCAGCCACAGCGCACGTCCTCCCGCTCTCGCCTCTTGCGAGCAACATGCCGATCGAGCGGCGCCGCTCGCTCAATTCGCCTCCTCCGTCTTCCTCGCGCGCCGTGAACGCGAGATCGGGACTCGTCAAGAGCTTCACCGCGAACGAGCTCGGGGAGGCAGCGCGTTCGGGCGGGCGTGAGGGGAGGAAGGAGGAGGGGTCGCTTTTCCGGCGGGCGGTCGGGCGCGGAGGCGGCTTGCCGAGCGCCAGTGCTTCTTCAACCAGCCGAAGGGGACAGAAGGCTCGCATGGGCGAGTATGGCATGGTGAAAATCGGGGAGGACGAGGGCAGCGCCGCAGGAGGAGAGGCGGGCTGGCCCAAGTCGCGCTTCGTGGAGGACTTGTGAGCTTTCGAGGCGGAGGAGTTGCTTGGTGTTGGGCTGTGTATGCAGTGAGTATCGCTTTGCTCAGCTTTCGGGACTGCTGAGCGAGAGACGAGGTTGAAAGGGCTTGGCCTTCTCAAGTTGTCGGCGAGAACGCTCGCGGCCAAAAGCTTGTGAAGACTTGGAGAGAAAGGATACAAGGGTTTAAGTGTACAGGAAGCCTACACAGTGCGCCTCACAGTCACAATGAGCCACGCGATCTCTTCACAACAGCCTCGCGAGGTGCTGCACCAGCCCGGCGCTGTCTCCCTTCCTGACCTCCTTGGGCACCTCGAGATGGAGCACCTGCGCGAGCTCGTACGGGACAGAGTGCAGGATCGACTGGTCTTCGAGGAGCGACAGGAGCGCCGAGATCATCGACGGGACTTCGTGCGGGTGCGGGTCGCGGTGGCACGGGTGGAGGAGGACCGGAGCCATGACTGCGAGAAAGGTGTACGAAAAGGGTCAGTGCGGCCCGCGTCTCATAGCAGGCTCGAGCAGCAAGCACAGAGTCCCTTCGCTCAGCGGGCAGGGAGGAGCACGCCGACGCACCGATGGCGATGTTTGACAGATCCATCTGGTTGCCCACCTTGACGTCGATGTGCGCGAACTGCGAAAGCCAGCTGGAGGGCAAAGCATTGTCAAATCGTGATCTGACGGACCGAGCAGCCCGGCGAAAAAGTGCGCACAGGAGAAAGACGGCGATGACCTCGAAAACGTCTCGGTTCTGCAGACGCGACGCGAGAGCTCAGGAAAATAGACTCAGACACTCGCCGAAAAATGATCGTACGACACGCGGCATCAGGCACAGTACGAGGTGCATGGCACGCCGGCGAAGGTTGACGTTCCTGATGTCTGCATGTTCCGTGTCAGGCTTGTGCTGCCTCGAGTCACGGTGATAGACGACGACGACAAGAAAGGAAACGCACGGGAACAGGCGATGAAGAGCGAGAACAAGTGTCCCGTAAGCACAGGGTGCGGCAGCGCGCTCAGGAACTTCTTCATCAGGTCCGCGAGCGTGACAGGGTCAAGCGCGGCGAGGTCGATCACGCTGTCGTGACCGCCCGAATGGTCGAGCGCGTGCATGACTTCGCGGAGGATGCGCAGGTTGCCCGACTTGCGCAGGATGCCCTCGGTCGAGACGTCCATCTGCATGAGCGCCGTAATGCAGTGATCGAGAAACTCGGGGATGCGGACGGTGCCGGAGGGATTGGCGCCGTGGAACGAGTCGATTCCCTCGTGCTTGGTGAGCTGAACGAGCGGGGTGCCGAAGAGCTCTGTGCGTCGACAAGATGGATGAGTGCGTCATCGCAAAGGTCGAGCCGCCTTGGACACGGGTCAACACGCGACAGCATCACGCACTCTTCGGCTTCCCATGGTGACCGGTGAGATGAACCGTCCTCATCCCCTCCTCGAGCTTCTCCACGAGATGCTCGATCCCGCCGATCGCATGCTCAAACTTCTCGTGCAGCGTCCCGCGCTTCATGTCCTTGAGCAGCAGAGCGGCCGCGGCGTGCTGCACGAGGTGATGCTGCTCGCGCGTCAGGGTCGAGAAGTAGGGCGTCTGAGTAGATGCAGAGGTCGAGGGGAGAGGCGAGCGGAGGAGCGGGACCGAGAGAGGGACGGCGGCTGGAGTCAAAGGCGGTGGTCGCGTGAGGGGCGCCGGCGACGAGGCGCGCGAAGACGTGCGGGACGCAGCGCGTGACGAAGCGACGGAAGCGCTGCGGTTCGGCGCTGGAGCAGACGCGACCGAGGCGATGGACGAGGCTGGTGGAAGACAATGTCAGCTTGCGCAGTCCGGGCGGACGTAGAGGTGACGTACTGCGCTGTCTGGCCTTGCGAGCTTCCTTGAGGTGCTTCTCGTGCTCGTACAGCTCGTAGCCCGCCCCGACAAAACCGAGGACCGCTGGCGCGCCGCCGACGCCTGCGAGAACCTTCTTGCCGTCGATTTCGTGCGGTCCGTCGTGACACACGTCGCCATGTTGCGACTGGTGCTCTGTCCCGTCGCCGTAAAGCGACGCACGCGAGTGCACCGAGCCAGTGTGACTGCCAGCGCGCCTTCCGCGCACCTGCTCCTCGAACTCCTCGAACACACCCATGACGCCCTTGCTCTCGACCGTCTTGACAACATCCTCCAGCCCGTCGAGAGCTCCGCTGCTGTGGCGGGCGTGTGAGCCGCTGGAATGCTTCATGTCGCGTTTGCGCGACTCGAGCAGCTCGAATGCCGCCATGGCGACCTTGATTTCGGCGTGCCTCGAGCTCTTCTTCTCCTCGGCATGCTCACGCGCCGCAGCGCGCTGCTGCGATGCAAGCGAGGCATGCTCGAGGCGGGCACGCTGGCGGGGCGTCAAGGACGCGGCGAAGACGGGATGGTCGATGGGCGAGGGCCCGTTGTCGAGGCCGAGGTCGAGCGAGGGCGTGAAGGGGAGCTGATGGGCGCAGGGCGATTGTGGCGAGTCAAAAACGGGCGACGATGGCTCAGATTGCGCTCGCGGACGCGACGAGGACAACAGAGACGAGCGGGCCTCCCGGGTCGCCCCCCGCGCCTGGCGGGAGAAGATGCCAAGTGTCGGCGCCGACGATGCTGCATCTGGCGTCGGTGGCGGCGAGACGACTTCACGTGGGTGTCGAGAGAACAAGGATCCCGCTCGAAACCGCAAGGACGGGAGAGAGTGTAGCTCGCGAGTCTCGGCTGGACTGTCGAGGTCGTCTGACGAGTCGCGGCGACTTGCTTCGAGGGGCCGACGCGCTGACATCAGTCAAGAAAGACCGCAGCAGGGTGGCTTGCGTGAGTGCAAGCGCCACGGAACCGGCGCAACGCAGGACAAACGAGGCGAACAGGAGAAACCGGAGTCGCCGCGGACTACTTGGGGGGGGGGGGGGGGGGGGGGGGGGGGGGGGGGGGGGGGGGGGGGGGGGGGGGGGGGGGGGGGGGGGGGGGGGGGGGGGGGGGGGGGGGGGGGGGGGGGGGGGGGGGGGGGGGTTGGGTTGTTGAACCGCCCCCGTACCCGGGCCAACCCCTAAAAAACCTGGCCAAACTTCAAACCCCCCCCCCCCCCCCAGCCACCCCCCCCCCCCCCCCCCCCGATCCAGGTTTCCGAGCCGGCTCGCGTCCACGAGTGGGAATTCTGGGCAAATGTCGTGGAAGCAAACGAAGCACGTGCGAAGCGGGCGTGGGTAAACGGCGTGCAAACGAGCGCGAGGTGATGAGGCGGAGGAGGGTACGAGACAGAGCAGGACGCAGAGACAAGCAAAACTGCGCGTTCTTGGGGGCTAGTTAGTCTCATTGCGAGCGCACACAGCAAGTTCTGCGCCCGACGCGAAAGAGCGAACGCAAGAGGAGCAAGCGCGCTTCTCTTGTCGGACCCCCACCGCTTGCTCGCGAGCCAGAGCGATCGAGAGCGTGCACACTGCACTGAGCAGGTGCACGAACAGCCCACAGCACTCGGCGCCGCGCTCGAGGCCAGCGTCCCTCGCTCACCCTCGGATCCTCTCGTTCGTCTCGGCGCTCTCTTGCGTTGCCTCTCGACGCTGGGAAGCCCGGCCAAGGCCTTGAGCACAGCAAAACGGGCTCTTGCTAGCCACTGCATCCCTCGCCATGCTCCCTTCGCCGCCCGTCCAGCTCCAGCTCCTCAGCCTCGCCCTCTTCTCCGCGCTCGCAGCCGCAGCACCTTCGCCAAGCCCCGCAGCAGCACCCGTTCCGACTGCACTGCCACGAAGAGCAGTCTCTCTGGCGCCTGCAGCCCATCCCGCCGCGCCCGCATCGCAGCCCACCGGCCTGCATCTTCCCCTGCACCGCCGCAATGGCCACCTGCATGGCCTCTCGCGTCGCAGCCGACCCGAACAGGCCGACGTCGTCAAAGGCTGGGCCGTGCGGGAGAAGGGCCGCCTGGCGGGCAAGTACGGCGTCAGCGAGGACCGGTTGCGGAGGCGCGCTCAGGACGCTGCGAGGACGGACGGAGGCGGACATCCCGAGCTGAGCGCTGAAGCGGGCGAAGAGGACGCGGCGGACGAGCGCGGGGACAGAGAAGGACGGAAAGGACGGCGCCGACTCAGTGAAGCCGATGAGGGCGAGCTCGAGCGGCGACAGCTGGGCGGAGATCTAGGCGGCGTCCTGTCCTCCCGGACCGCCTTCAGCACCGCAGGCTTCGGCTCTGCGACGCGAACTGCATCCTCGTCGTCATCGACATCCGACATCAACACAGCGCCGACAAGTGTGCCGACGCGGCAGGTCATGACGGGCGAGGTGCACCTGCTCAACTACGATGCAGATTTGTGCGTTCTGGGGCATTGCCTCGCATCGCGGCTCAAAAACTTGTTTCGACGCTGACGTCTCCTTTGATCCAGGTCTTACTATGCACCTGTCGGCATCGGCGTACCCGCGCAGTATCTCAACTGCATCCTCGACACTGGGTGCGCATCGCTTCAACTTGCCCGAATCACTATCTCTGACCCTGCCTTCGCATCGCAGATCTGCCGACTTGTGGGTCGCATCGGACTATTGCAGCGCCGAAGACGGCTGTACCTCTTCTATTCCCCTGTACAACTCGACTCTCTCGAATACCTCGCTCGACATGAACACGTCCTTCTCTGTCAAGTACGGCTCGGGTTCCGCTCAGGGCGAGGTCTTCCAGGACTACGTCGCCTTTGCCGGCTACAACGTCAGCAGCCAGGCTTTCGCGCTCATCGAGAGCGTGAGCACCGATCTGCTTAGCGGCGAGATCAGCGGGTTGATGGGTGCGTACTGCGAACCGGCTTTCGCCCTTCGTCCGTTGCATACTGACCACAGACATTGACCACCGCGTTCCGCAGGCCTCGGATGGCACCCTCTTGCCGCATCGGCTGTTACGCCGTTTTGGCAGAACCTGTGGCAGGCCTCGGTCCTCCCCTTCCCCGGCTTCGGCGTCTCGCTCACGCGCTTCATCGACGTGCCCAACGCCTCGGCCATCGAGCCCGGCGGGTCCATCACGTTCGGCTACCTTAACGCGTCGCTCTATTCGAGCGAGATCAACTACGTCGACATTCCCTCGGGCATGGAGAGCTACTGGCTCATCCCGCTCGACAACGTTGCCGTCAACGGGACGAACGTCACGAGCTGGGACGCGGCGCAGAGGCCCAACGCCGCGATTGACACGGGCACGACGCTCATCGGCGGGCCGAGGGACGCCATCTCGCGCATCTACGGCCAGGTTGAGGGCGCGCAGCCGGCGACGGGTGTCTATACAGGTGCGTTGTATTCGCCGGCCAGAGCGCACAGCGAAGCGGGCGGAGGCTGCGCCGGCGGCCTGCACCGTTCGTGGACGCGGAGAAGGCTGACAAGCGTGCATCTCACCAGGCTACTACTCTTACCCGTGCGACTCGAACGTGACTGTCTCATTCACCTTTGGCGGCATCGTGCGTCTCTCCCGCTGCCACTGTGCGCGTCGCTTGTCTAATCCGTCCGCGATTCTCGCAGACCTACGATATGGAGCCTGCCGATTTCAACCTGGGGCCTTTTGGCTTCGACACTACGACGAACCGCTCGACGTGCCTCGGCGCGTTCTTTGATCTCAATTTTAGCGGAGGTAGCCGGATCAGCTGGGTGGTGAGTTGCTGTTGTCCATTCGTGTCGGCTTTGGAAGTCGATCACGACGTGGTGCTTATCGTAGCAATCCGCAGATTGGCGCCGCTTTCCTCAAGAATGTCTACTCGGTCTACCGCGCCTCGCCGCCCTCGGTCGGCTTCGCCCTCCCGCCCAACTCGTCCGCGCCCATCTTCCCCTCTTTCCCTTCCAACTCGTCCGACCCAGCGCACGACGGCAACGTCACGGTCCTCCCCGGCGGGATCTACGGGCCGTCGGGCGGTATCAGTATCCGGACAACGCTCGTCCCCGCCAACACTGTCACGACGGCTGTGCAAGCGGGAGAGACGGTCGGACGAGTACCGTCGAGCGGGGCAGGGCGGAGAGCGGGAGGAGGGCTTGGTGGATGGGCGGCACTAGCGGGAGCGACGGCGGCGGCCGTGGTTGCTGGGACTCTGACTCTCGTCGGGTTGTAGGCTGTTCACACTAATGCACGTATCCGCATCGGACTCCTTCAGCGCTGCATCCGCGAGAACTACGAGATCACATTGACGGGAAAGGGATAACGACGACAGAGGAAGTCGTAGTGCAATGGACTACCAAGAGCGGAGCTCGCTGGTCAAGACTGCGTTACGCGTCGAGGTGCGCCGGGCCACAGGCGCGTGAGCAAGGCTTGCCGCTTTTTGGACGGGCTCGGGAGCGAGGTGAAACGTCACAAGACAGGCGAATGTCTCGCCGGTATCCTTGTTCTTCAGGTGCAGTTCGTGCCGAATGGACCCTCTGGCGGACAAAAGATTGGCATGTTGATGCTCTGCCAGTTGCCGGATGGAGGCTGCAAGAGTGAATTCGACATCAGCTCGGCTTCTGAGGCACCGCGCTCCGGGCATACCTTCGACGGAATCGACGATCCATTCAAACTGGCGGTTCGCCCAAGTCGCTTCCGAAGCATCGTTTACGTGGTGTAGGCCGGACTGCGAAGTTCTCAAGCGCTTGAGCCACCGAGGACAGGCAACAGAAGCGGTCTGGACCGGCATTGCTGACGGATCCGCCTTTTGCGCTGGCGACAACAGGGCGAGCTCGAGATGCTTTCCATTGCTACGCCCTCGATTTGCAACGCGGAGCGCATAGGCTGGCACATGGATCTCTGGGAGTCGTCCATTGACTGGCGAGAAGGCTGGTGAGGAAGTGGCTCAGATGCTCCTGGAGAGGGCAATACGTACCGTCGCCAACGTAGATCTGGTCTGGCGCCAATGTGTAGCGTACGATTCTGTGAGGGCTCTCGGCCAGCAGAGCCGACATGAAGAGGCGGACACCGTCGGTAAGGACATGGGCGAAATTGAACTGCAGAGGCGGAGCACGTCAATTGCGCTAGAACTCGTTAGGGCGAGAGAGTGCGCCTACACGCTCCATCTGGTGCAACACTCGCTCTTGGCCCTCACGCAGCTGCCGCACATAGTCTGCGCTGTACTGCTCCTTCGGAGGATCCCAAGGGAGGAGATTCGACATTCCGAGGTGGCGGAGGAGTCGAGAGAGTGAAGAGCCGGGCGAGCGAGCAGACCCTGGGGGCGGACATCTCGTGTCGGAGGATCCGCTCCATGTCCAGGAGAAGCCCGTCTGTCAGGAGAAGCGGCGCGGACGAGCAGACGGACAATCACCACGCGACTGAGAGGCTGCGCGAGCTAGCAAGGTACGGCACAGCGTAGAGATCCACCCAGCACGCGGCGCACATCGCCAGAGGAAGCGGGGCGGAAGAGGCAGCGAGCAACCGCGAAGTTCGCTGATGAGCGGGAAGGAGGACGAGTCGGCCGCAGCCCATCGCACAGCTCACTCGAAGCAGGGCACGAGCGCTTGTACAACTTGCGAACAGCCGGCACAGAGCTCGGCGCACCGCAGCGAGCCTGCGTCCAGCTTCAAAGACGCGACAGCACCGCCCCACCTCGCTCGACCCTCGCGCTCCCGCACGCTCAACAGCAGACAGGATCTCATACGAGGCACCAGCAGCACCACAGACGTGTACAAGCGCGTCGCCAGCATGCCCGCGCCGCGCAAGAGCACCTTCTCGTCGCTCGCCTCGACACCCGATCACGCTCAGCTCCCCGATGCGCTCGTCGAATGGGTCAAGGCGCAGCCAGCGGGGGTGCAGGACGATACAGACGCTACTGAGGGAACCGGACGAGCTGTCGACAAGCTGGACGACTTGAAAGACGGCATCGCTCTCGGACTCGTCCTCCTCGACATGTGCGTTTCGCTGTCGCCTACAGAGGCTCGATATCAGCTTGAGTTTCGAGCTGGCAACCTGACTGTGGTGACTGTAGCGACGCCAACTTCTTCCGCCTGCTCTTCAACTCCGCCTCGAACGCGAAAGCCCTGTCCGAGAACTGGGTCCTGCGCTTCAACAACTTAAAGCGCCTGTACAAGCTCGTCATGCGCTACTTCGAGTGCGCTTCCACGGACAACGTTCACGCCGAATTGCGCTGACACGGAGGACACTCGCAGGGACACCTTACACTGCAATACCGCAGCCCTGCTCACCCCGAACCTTCAGCAAGTCGCCAAGAACGATGTCGACAGCGACGACGAGGTGTGCAAGCTTGCGGGACTTGTGCTGGCCCTTGCGGTCCAAGTGTGTCCTCTCGATGTTTCGCTTCTGCGCATGGCTTCACCCGCTGACGCAATAAACCCATCCGTGCAGTCGGACCAGAAGCCGCAACACATTGCGCGGATACAGAGCCTTGACGAGTGGGTTCAGCGCGAGCTCATGTACTCGATCGAGCAGGTGCGTCGCTCCCGCCTTCTCGTCTAAGCGTCACTCAGCGCTGCCGCTTACGTCTACCGTTACGCAGGTCATGAGCAAGGTCCGTCCGGCTGACATCCGCGAGGAAGGCGAGGACGATGAGGAGGAGTGCGTTACTGCGTTATTCCATCGACCTCTCGCGGGGCTGATCTTCCTTCCATTCGCAGCGAGTTCTACACGATCCGGCACGAGAAGTCGCGGGTGATGCACGACAAGGAGGCGCTGCAGGTCGTGTACGAAGACCTCGTCGAGCAGTTCAACACACTCAAGGACGAGCATGTGCGTCTCTTGCCCGTTTACATCATTCACCCACAGCGGGATGCGCTAATTCGCAGCTGTGACCTTCAGGAGGAAACGCTCGCCAGACTCGCCGACTCGGCAGCGCAAGCGGGCGAGGCGTCGAAGAAGGCGGATTCGGAGAAGGCCGAGCTGGTCGAGCAGACGTACAAGGCGGAGATCGACAACCTGCGGACACAACTGTGCGTCTCGCCGCTATGGTTCTGCCGTTGTCGCTCCGCACTGACTGTTGTCCGGCTACGAATGGCAGACAAAAGACGGAGAACCAGCTTGGCGAAGCGGAACAGGTGGTCGAACGGCAGACCCGCATGCTTGAAGACCTGAGTCGCAAGGTCTGTTGCATACCGTTCGTTCCCGGTCAATCTCAGATCATCCGGATGCTAAGTCGGCACCAACAAACTTCTACGACCTGCTTGACCCGCTTCGCTTGATCCGCTTGCTCACTCCAGTCCTCCACACATTTGCGCTCCCTCCTCTCGCAGGTCGAAGACCTGGCCCCGCGGGCCGAAGAGGCAGCGAAGCTCAAGGACCAGGTGGACGAGTACCGCCATGCGAGCGAGAAGGCCAAGAAGCAGGAGAATGTGATCGAGAAGTACAAGAAGAAGCTCGAGGAGGCGGCCGAGACGAGGAGGATGCTCAAGGTGCGTCATGCAGCCTGGCGACTTCCTCTGCTCTATCCCATGGCGCTTTTCGTCTTGCGAGGCTCACCGGCAGGCGCTTTTCTCCGCAGACCCTCGAGGACCAGAACGCCGACCTGCTGGACAAGCACGCCGCGCTCGAGGACGAGCACGCCAAGGTGTCGGCATTCAAGCCGCTCATGGAGTCGTACAAGTCTAAGCTAGACGCACTTGAGACGCGCTCGTCGGCGCAGCTGCGCGAGGCCGAGGCGCTGCGGGTCGAGCTCGAGCGGACGAAGGAGAAGCTGCGCGTGTCGGAGGAGGAGCGGCAGCGCGCGGCAGAGTCGCTCGTGCTCTTCGAGGATCGCGTCAAGGAGCTCGAGCTGGGCGAAGAGGGCGGCACGGCGAAGAAGCGTAGAACGGCAGCAGCGGGCGACGACAGTCTCGCGCTTGACGGTGCAGGTGGCGTCGGCGAGGAGCTCGACGATGCACTGAGCGGGACGACGACGACGGACCTCAAACTCCAGGTGCGGCGGCTGCAGCGCGAGCTCAAGGCGGCACAGGGCGACAAGGCCGACTCCTCCCGCCTCGTCGTGCTCGAGAACTTACTCGAGGACGCCAACCGCATGAAGAGCCGGTACGAGCGCGACTTCCTCGCCGAGCATAGGGAGAAGCTCGTGCTCAACGCCAGGCTCGAGGAAATCATGAGCGGCAAGTCGAGACTGGGCGACGGGTGCGTTTCGGGCGATCTCTCCCGCGCTCACCTCACCCTGCTGACTCCTCCTTCTCCCAGGCCCGAAGCGGCTCTTGCGCTCCGACAGCGCTTGAGCGAGACGGTCGACGAGCTTGACAAAGCGCGACGAGAGCTCGCGGAGCTGGACGTCAAGTTTACGTCGCAAGAGCGCGAGCTTGACCTCGCCAAGTCCGATTGTACGGCACGATCTCTGTCGCCTGCTCAATGTTGTCCCTGCTCACACCGCTCCTCTGCAGTGACGCTCGTCGACAAGGATCAGCGCGACATCCTGCGCGAGCTGCGCGCTTCCGTCTCGAGCGAGAAGGACGTCCTCCAAGCCGAAGTCGACCGACTGAAAGCGGCTGCGCGCGAGGCCGAGGACAAGGCCAAGCTGAACGTCGAGCAGGTCAACAAGCTTCTCGTCGACAAGGTCTCGCTGCAGGGTGAAGGCATCGCGCAGAGGGAGAAGGCGCTCGAACGCGAGAGGGAGTTTGGGTGCGTCCGGGGGCTATCCGCTCCGCTGTTCGATCCATGCTGGGACGTATCGCTGATAAACACGTCGCTTGCACGATCACAGCGATCTGCGGGCCTCGCTCTCCGGCAAGTCCACCTCCGAAGCTGACCAGGCGCGGTTCGACTCGCTCGAGAAGGAGAATGCCGAGAACCGAGACAAGGTGCAGGATCTGCAGGACAAGATCCAGAAGATGAAGGCGGTACGTCCTGGTCGCTCGCTCGGTTTGGAAGTACACGCTGACGAGACTGCCCGTGAACAGTTCATCCGGGACCAGGACAAGCTGTTGCGCAAAGCGGAGGCTGCCGGCCAGCAGGTGCGTGCACATCCGCGCGTGCTTCTGTGGCGCGCATCTGACGGTCCCACGATCTTGCAGGGCAACTTCGAAGAGCTCGAGCAGGACTACAAGCAACAGATCTCGCAGCTCAAGGAAGCGCTTGATCGGCAGAAGGTGAGCGGATTGACCGATATTTGCTCGCTGACATTGCTGACGTACTGGCACTGTCCTGCTGCAGACCAACACGGCCGAAGTCGAGGCGACGTACCGCCGCGAGCAGCAACTCATGCTCTCCGCCTGGCACGACCTGGGCATGCGCACGATGCGCGAGCGGATGGCGAGCGGCGCATCGAGCAGTGGAGGATCGGGAGGGGCGCAGAAGGCATACCAGCCGCAGTCATGGCTGAGCCAGCAGCGCGCGAGGGCGAACGGGAAGGGGTTGGTGCGTCTTTTCCCTCCCGCTCTCGCTCTAGCGGGCGGTGCTGACTCGCTGAGCGACTCGCAGAGACATGTGTGATGAACGCTAGACGTATTCTATACCCTCGCCTCTTATGAGCAGTCTGCATACCCGCTCCCTCTCGCACTGCATCGCCGTCGTTCGTTTCGCAACCCTTGTTTCGGTCCGGAAGCGACTCTGTCTGCCTGCATTGGCTGTTGGACTTTGTCGAGTGCTTCAAAGCCGTCAATCAACGCCCGAGACGGCGAGACGAGACGTGTCAGCACCGCCACCTCTGCTCCGCTCGCGCTGAGCTCGCGCCTTGAGCTTGTCCGCGCTCGCCTCTGCTCGCCCCTGCCCGCCGCCGCAAGAGTCCCATAGAAGCCAGTGAGTCTACTTTCGAGCCCTATCAAGCCGTGCAGCCCGCGCACAGCCGCGCCAGAGCCGCGTAGCGCGGTGCCACCTCGCCATCTCCGCCGCCCCGCTTCCGACCCGTCTCGCCGCGCTCACAGAGCTCGTGCTGACCAGTGCGCTTGTCTTATTCGCAGTGAAGATCGAGCCTTGCTATGTCTGCGGTTCGCCGTGCTACCCTGGCCACGGTGCGTCCCCTGTTCTCTCCCTCTGCGGCGTCGAGTCCTCGAGAGAGCCGCGCGTGCACTGCGCCTCCTGGCCAGCCAGGGTTGGCTGCTAGTGTTGCTGCACTGTACGCAGACCGCTCGCTGGCGCATTGCTGACGCTTCGCACTCACAGGCACTATGTTCGTCCGCAACGACGCCAAGTGCTTCCGCTTCTGCCGCTCGAAGTGCAGCAAGAACTTCAAGTGCGTTTCATCTGCTTCCTCCCACATTGAGAGATAGCGCTGACGCTGTCGATGCTCTCCGACCATTCCTTCGCACCTCCCGCGTTACCTCCTTCACCCTCTCTTCCCCTCACGACCGACACTCGTTCATTCTACCACTCCGCTCTTCTCTTGCCGCGTTCCGCCACGCAGGATGAAGCGCAACCCGCGCAAGCTCAAGTGGACCAAGGCGTTCCGCAAGGCGGCGGGCAAGGAGATGACGGTCGACTCGACGCTCCAGTTCGAGAAGCGCCGCCACGTCCCCGTCGTTTACGACCGCGACTTGGTGCAGGCGACGGTGGCGGGCATGAAGCGCATTGCCGAGATCAAGGCTCGCCGCGAGCGCGCCTTCTTCAAGGCGCGCATGGCCGCCGCCAAGGAGGGGCAGCTCACCAACGACTCGCTCGAGGTCACGCGCAGCGGGCACCTCCTCACGCCCGGGATGCAGGCCCAGTCGGACGAGACGAAGAAGGCGCTCTCGGCGAGTCAGGTGCTCCTCCAGGCGCGCGCCGAGAAGAAGCGCGCGCGCCAGCTCGCCAACCAGAAGCGCCGCCCCGTCGGCTTCGAGGGCGGTGCCGACCTGGCCGGCGAGGACGAGGGCGCGATGGACGAGGACGAGGAGAGCGAGGTTGAGGAGGCAGAGCTGTCGATGGCCGACGCGCTCCTCGAGGCCGACATGTCGATGGATGTCGCAGAAGAGGAGCCCGCGGCGGTCAAGGTCAAGCAGAAGGTCAAGGCGAAGAAGCAGAGCGCGCTCAAGCGCGGCGGCGGCATGTCGATGGGCATGGCATGATCTCCGTTCTCTCCGTCTCTTCGGCTCCCTTTCGCTCGCACGCTGTTCCTTCCTACCCTTCCCCTCGTTGTACTCGCGCTCTTCCATCGGGTAGACCATGCTGTTCCGGTCCTTGCCTTCGTGTATTGTACTAGTACGCTCGCACGCACAAAGTCTCTCACAACAGGAGCTGAGAGGAGAGAAGCGGCAAAAACAGAACCGTTTTGCGATAACCGTGCGGGACGAAAGAGAAAGACACGAGATGATGATGAATGATGAGGGAACCTACCAGGTGGGTGTACTCCTGCTGCTGCTGCTGCTAACCTCCGTGAGCGCGAGCCAGCTCCTCTCCGTCTCCCACTCAACCGCGCCTCGGCTTGCGTAACGGGCGGATCTGCCTCCCAGTTGACTGGGAAGTGTCGCCGCCACCGCTGCCAATGTTGAACATCCCACCACCGCCGGGCGTTCCCGGCGCAGACGGTGTGGCCGGTGCGCCAAAGGTGAAGCCGCCGGCTCCAGCGGCAGGCGAAGCCGGAGTCGACGTCGACGCGCCGAAGGTGAAAGGCGCAGCACCGCCCGGACCACCGACAGCGCCGGTCGTGGCCGTCGACGACGACGCGCCGAATGCGAAGGGCGAGGGAGCGGCAGCGCCCGCACCGGGTGTCGTCGGAGCAGACGCGCCAAAGGTGAACGGAGCTGCGGACCCGGCACTCGCACTCGAGGCGGCCGACAAGTTCTGTCCCATTGCGGACGAGGTGGGCGCGCCAAAGTTGAAGGACGGGGCGGGCGCAGCAGGCGCAGGGGACCCAGGTGCGGGAGAAGGCGTCGCGCCGAACGAGAAGGACGGGACGGCGGTCGCCGCTGTAGGAGACGCGGGGGTCGAGGCCGCGCCGAACGGGTTTGCGGCGGGTGCGGTGGCGCCGAAGGCGAAGGGTGAAGGGGCAGAGGACGTCGCAGGGGGTGCGGCCGATCCGAAGGCGAAAGGCGAAGCGGCCGACGCGGGCGCAGGCGACGGCGGCGCGGGCGACGGCGACGGCGGCGCGGGCGACGGCGAAGCGGACGCTCCGAACGTGAAGCCGGGCTTCGGTGCCGCCGGTGCAGCGCCGAACAGCGTGCTAGGACCCGCAGGTGCACCGAAGGGCGAAGGCGACGCTTCCTTCTTGTCGGCGGCTGCAGTGTTGGCACCGAAGCTGAAACCGGTTGAAACCGACGCGCCGAAAGGCGAAGGCGCGCTCGAACCGCTCGAAGCGCCGAACGTGAAAGCGGGCGTCGGAGCAGCTGCAGGTGCCGCGGGTGCATCACCCTCATCTTCCATGCCACTGTCACCATCTGCATCGTCCGTCACTGACGGTGCGGACGGTGCAGAAAGGCCGCCGAAAAGCGGTGCAGGCGTCTCGTCCTTCTTCTCGTCCGCCTTGGGCGTCGCCGGCGTTGTGCCGAAGGTGAAGGTCGGCGTCGACGAAGCGGGGGCAGCGGCGCTGGTCAACGAAGACCCGAACGAGAAGGGCGATGCGGCGGGCTTTGCGGCAGGCTTGTCAGCATCCTTAGCCGCGGTCGAACCGAAACCGAAGGGGGACGCGGCTGAGTTGGTCTTCGCGGCACCGAAGGAGAAGAGAGGAGCAGGTGCGTCCTTCTTCTGCAAGTGGGTGGCGGAGTGTCAGATTGCCGATCGAAAAGAGCGAGCACTGAAATCGCACCTCGTCCTTCTTCTCCGCCGATGCGCCAAACGAGAATGCCTGCTTCGGCGCCTCATCCTTCTTCTCCCCCTCGCCCTCCTTCTCCTTCTCAGCCGCAGCCTCCTTGACAATCTCGGCGACAGGCTTGCCGAATGCCGCGAACGGGTTCGGGTTGGCTGCCGCCGCAGAAGCCGGAACAACCGCCTTCTCCTTCTCGGCGGCAGGCGGCGCCTCGCTCGTCGGCGTGATCACCTCGGTGGGCTTGATGACGGGAGCGTCGGCGGGCTTTGCTGCGGCGCCGAACGAGAAGAGTGGCGTCGGGATGGGCTTTGCGGGTCCGGCAGAGGTGGTCTCCTTGTCCTTCTCCTTCTCGGCGATAATCGAGCCAAAGAAGTTCGGCTTGGCGACACCGCCGTTGATCGTCGCAGCGGTCGAAGCGGGAGCGGCAGCCGGCTTGGCGAAGAAGTCGGGCGCCGAAGTCGCCGACTCCTTGGCCTTGTCGGCGGGCGCACCGAAGGAGAAGCTGGGGGTCGAGGCGGGCTTGGCGGGCGCACTAGGCGCAGTAGGCGCGCCGAATGAGAAGGCGGGCTTGGACGCTTCGGCCGATGCGGCAGTGGAAGCGGGCGCGCCTAGACGGCTGAGCAGGCTCGGGGCTGAAGAGTCGTTCTTCTTGTCGTCCTTCTTCTCCGTCGCAGAGCTCGCTGCAGGCGTCGCGCCAAAGGAGAAGTTGGCGGGGAACTTGATGGAGGGCATCTGGATCTTGGACAGCTCCTCCTCGTTCAGAGGCGGAAGATCCTCCTCCTTGGCGGAGAAGACGCGCGACGACGAAGCGTGTTGGCGAGAAGAGTGCGACTTGCCGGGACGCAGCGACGACCGGCCAGTCGAAGTCGGAGGAGCTTTTTCGGGGAAAGACGAAGGGGCGGGGAAGGTGATCTTGGGCACAGCGGGAGGCGCTTCGATGGCGGGAACAGGCGGAGGCGGCGAAGGCGACTTGGCAGCAGAGCGGGAAGGCGGAGCAGGCGACTTCGAGCGCGATCGCGTGCGCTTCGCAGCAGGCGTCATCTGCTCGTCCTCGTCTTCCGCGGCATCCTCCTCAAGGGGCGCGTCCTCGCGGGCCGCAGCCTTCGACGAGCGCGTCTTGCGCGGCGTCGGCGCCGGCGAGGGCGACTTGGTCTGCGCGCGAGAGCTGGCCCGGGTCGATCGCCTGGTTGGCGTAGGCGGCTCGAGCAGGCGCTCCTTACCCTTGCCCTTCGAGGCCTTCGAGTCTTTCTTCGCCGACTGCTGCTGATGCCGACCCGCCGCTGAACTGCGCGTGACCCGCCTCGGGCTGCGGAGTTCCTCGTCCTCCGGCGCGGAGAAGACATCCTCCAGTTGCTCGCCCTCGTCGCTCATGAGCTCCTCCATCCGGCGCCGGCGGTCGCGCCGGCGGCGCTCACGCTCCCGCTCGCGCTCCTCGTCCTCGCGCCGCTCGCGCTCGCGCTCTTCGTGCTCCTGCTCGATCAGCGCGCGGCGGCGGTCCTCGCGCGCGCGCAGCACCGCCTGCAGGCCCTTCTGCTGCCGCGGCTGCTGGCCGTACGAGGCGGTGGACGACCCCGGTTCCGCCGACAAACGCGGTGCGCGAGCTGCGTAGGGCGTGTTGGCGAGCAGCGAAGGAGTGGCAGAGGAGCGAGGGAGGCGGCCAGTCGAGGAGACCTCGTCTTCGGCGAGTGGCACGTTGACGTGTTTTGGCTGGGATCACGGGTGTCAGCGGCGCGTCGCGCAAGGGTGGCGGTCGTGGTACGTACCCTGACGGCACCGCGCTTCGCCTCGCCCAATGGCGTTCGGCCCATCCCCTCGAGAACTTCGAGAATCCGCTCTGCCTCGTTCTTCGGCATAGGCTGTGCCTCACTGCAGTGCCGAATGTCAGCGCGAAAATCGAGGGAAGGACAGAGCAGTGGGGACGCACAGCTCCTTCTCGCGTTCGAGGCGCTCGCGGCTGACGAGGCCCTTGACAGGGTCCCACACAAGCTGCTTCTTGCGCGCACGCTCGGCGCCACCGACGCCCGCGTCCGAGAGCACCTCGATCTCGTTGAGCCCGCTTGCGACGCTCGCGCTCGCGGGAAACGCCGGGTTGAGCGGGCTGCCGAGCGCGCGGGAGTACGGACGCTTGGTCCCAGCCGCAACGGACGAGAGACCTTCGCCGACCGACAGGGAGGACGAGATGAGCGGCGATGTGCCGCGTTGGACCGTCGACGAGTAGGGGAAAAGCGGGTGCCCGCTCGCTCCCGCACTCGAGGAGACCGAGCGTCCTGCGAGACTGCCCGCGACCGAGGGCGAGCGACGCACGCGCGAGGTGAAAGGCGAGCGCGAAGTGAGGCCAAAGGGGTTCGAGACGACATTGCTGCCGAGGGTCGGGTTGAAGACAGCCGAGGCGGAAGTGGGCGAAGGCGGCTGCGCGAGCTGGAAGGTCGACATTGAGCCAGCGAGGCCGTTGCGCAGCGGTGACGGCGAGCGGTGTCGAGCGTAGGAAGTCGACGACATGGCGGGAGAAGCCGCGCGAGAGTGGCGCCCGAGGTTGGCGGAGGTGAGGTACGACGGGCCGCTGCCGTTGGTCGACGCAGAGTTGGGGAGCACAAGCGTCGAGTGCGCCGACCTGCCCGCCGCCGGGCCCCCGAGCGCTGACAGGGCTGACATGGACGACGAAGAAGCGAGTCCGCCGGCTGAGTGCTGTTGGAGGTGCGAGGAGGAAGGGCCGCCCAGGCGAGCTGCGGCGAGGTTGTGGGTCGTCTTGCTCCTGGCCATGCCGTTGCCCGCTGCGCTCCCGTTCACTCGTTGCTGCCGCTGCTCGTCGCGCGCGCGCTCATCATCGAACTCGGCGCGAACGTCGGCGAGCGAGGTCGAGGCGGAGATGGTCTTCGAACTCGTGCTGCGCAGCAGGCCGAGGACCCTCCCAGGCAGGCTCCTGACTTTGCCAAAGAGCCCCGTCGACTGGCGCGGCTCGTCTGCGCCGCTGTCGGCGTTGTCGAGACTTGCGTCGAAGGACGAGTCGGCGTCATCAAACTCGGCGGCCGCGGGAGCAGCGCGGGCAGCCACCCGGCGTGCGTACGGCGAGTAGCCCGGTCCCGCACGGCCGCCGATGGCTCCCAGCTGGCGCCCTGCGCGGTGCGCGACGGGCGAGTCGGCGCTCGAGCGGAGCGACGACAGGCGGGTCTGCCTGCCGCCCTGCGCCGCTGCGGGCGAGTCAAAGGCCATCTCTGCACTCGTACGAGGCTCTGTCCAGCTCGTCGGCTGGTTCAGTTCGTCGCGCGGGGTGGGAGGGCGAGTGTTGGACGACGGCGAGAAGAAAAGTCGCGGAAAGGACAAGGCAACGATCCCCCGCAACCGCTAAAGCGGACAGCTTAGCTCGCCCTGCAGCCTAGGCACACGATCTGGTGCTACTGTCCGTGATCCACGACGACAAAGAGGATGAAGGATGCTGCTTTTCCCGACTTGGTGCAACATCTCCTGCCTGGTGCTGCGCATTCAGAGTGCATGCTGCTTGTATGGAACGATGTCAAGGTATTGCAGGCAGGACACGTATGCGATGCGAACGTAGTGTATGCGAAAAGCGAAAGCCGTCCTCCTCTTCCTCCAGCTCCCGCCTGCCACCGGATCGTCGTGCCGTTCAGACGGACCCTACGGAGCGATTCCCGCCGGCGCAGTGCTAGGCGGCGCTTGGCTCGCAGCTCGATCCTCAGACTCTGCGCGCTCCTCGAAGTCCAGCGCGAGGACCGATTTGGCGCGCTTGCTCGGCGTGCTCGGCGTGCTCAGCTGCGAGGCGCTCAGCCTTGCGCGTTTCCTTGTCGGCAACGAGCCGTGCTTGACACGCGTGACGGAAGGAGGAGCAGTTGCCGGCGGAAGAGCTGGCGCATTCTCGTTCTCGTCGTCCGAGGCGTTCGAGGCGTCGGACCCGTCGACCGTGTCAGCGCGGAACAGGCCCGGCTGCGCTTCCACCTGCGACGCAGTGAGGTTCTATCCAGGCACTGGCGATTAGCGCATTGATAAAGTGAGGCTGCTGACGGGACGCACCTTGGGGAGCTCCTCCTTGGCCTTCTCGAGCTGGTCGCGCAGCGACTTGCGCACCCGCTTCAGCATCTTGAGCTCCTTCGCCTGGTCGCGACACCAGAACTCGTGCACGGGCAGGCGCTTGCGCGTGGTGACGGTGGGGCAGCCGGGCGTAGCAGTGCAACTGCGAAGGTCATGCAGATTAGTGCACGGACGAGCCTGCGGATGGGAGAGAAGAACGCACGGCCAGGCGTCGCACACGCGCTCGTGGATTTGCAGTTCGCGCCGCTCGCGGACCTGCTGGTCGCACTCGCGCGGACATGGCACGAGCGTGAACGGGCAGTCCGTCTCGCGGTGCTTGGCCAGTTTTGACGAGACGCCCTCGAACTCGCACCCTTGCTCAGCAGCGGGACATGGACGCGGGAAGAACTGACACTGCGATACAGTGAATGAGCTCGGTATGAGACATCGCCACGGGCTCAAAGAGAATACCTGGCGCACGTCGTCGAGGTGAGCCTTTTGCGCCACGAGAGGACCGGTCCAGCTGCAGCCGCGCGAGATGTTATGGCAGTAGACCCTGCACCGTGACGAGGTCTGAGTCGCTAGCAAGTTGGATCGAGCTTGGGAAAGCGCACACGAGTGACCCGATGATGGTTGCAAGCGACTCGGCTGCTGCCGGGTCCGCGACGAGGTCTTGCGAGCACAACGAGCATGCCGTCGGAGCTTGGCGCGGCATCACTTCCGCTTGCTGGCTGGTAGGCCTGGCATTCGAGCGGCTGCTGCTCTCCACAGCACCTCCGCCGGCTCCCGCGCCCTCATCACCGTTCGTCCCGTCTGCGACCGTGCCAGACGCACTCGCAGTCGGCGGAGGGAAGCGGCAGCCGCGGCACATGACGTGCGCCTTATCGCATACCTCGAGCGGTTCGCAAAGGCAGTCTTTGCAGACTGCGAGTCGGGAGCGAAGTGGGGGTCAGCGGAGCGCTCAGTCTGCTGTTCGTGAAGCGGGAGCGCAGCGCACCGGGGCGGAGGAGAAAGGCAGGCAGCGTCTTGTCGACAAATTCGTGCGTTGCGATGCCCATCTGTGCTCCTGCCAACGCTTGAAAGCGGTCGAAAAGGAGGAGGAGCTGATGAAGTTGCCGAGGTGCAAGCGTCGACGTGCAGGGGTGTAGCGGGTTCAGGAGCGGCTCTGCGCAAGACTGGAAGCGTCCGCAAGCTCGACAGCGCGGACTGAGCCCGAGAGGCGCGAGGGAGGAGGGCAAAATCGCGGTTCTGCGACCTCTTGCGCGTGTCGTTCGTCCTTTTGGAACAGCCGGGCCACCATGCTGGCATACACGGCTAAGCTTGTGAGCCAAACGCATGCAGAAGCGGAGGAGATAACGAATTGTTTGATTTTCGCACTCTCTCGTCTCTTCCGCGTGAGGAGGAAGGACAAACTCAATTTACCGGCACAGCCTGGAAACAACAGATACTGGCACATTTACTCCTCGTCCGTGAGCTCTTCCTCGACTGCGAGGCGGCGGCGCTGCGCGGGCGCCAAGTCGTCTTCGTCGTCCTCATCATCGAGCGGTGCGATCCGCTTCGGTCGATGACGCCACGGCAGTGGGACATCTGCTAAGTGACCGTCAGAAGCCGCTTCCTCGACAAGGTCGGCGGCGTCATCTAGATCGTGGGCGTGCTGTGGCGATCCGGCATCGTTTCCAGCGGCGTCCTCCTTGTTCGGGTCGTCCTCTCCCCCTAGCTGGTCCAAGTCAGTCTTGTTGTTGCCGTCAATGCCGTCCTTGACGTCGTCCGGGCTGGCGGAGGTGGCGCGTCGGAACAAGTTCTCCGCTGCCTCAATGCCGCCGGCATCGGGGGGAGAGGCGGCGTCCGACAAGGGAACGGGAGAGGCGGAGGGTGCTGCTCCGGCCGCCTGCGGACCGACTGTGTCAGAAAAAGAGCCCAAAGCGCCGGTTGAGGCACGCAGCTGCGCACCTTCTGCATATCAGCAAGTTGCTTCTTGAGCGCGGCAACCTCGTCCCGAGCAGCGTCAAGCTCGTCCGCTGCTTCGCGTGCCAGAGCGGCCTGTGCGTGGCAGTGCTCTTCGTGTTCGGCCAGATGCGCCTTTTGAGTGCGAGTCGGGCAGCCGATCGTTGCCGTGCACCTGCACGGGCCAGCAGTCAGCCGGCAAATCACGTTTGATAGTCAGGCCGAATGTGTCACGCACGGCCACCAAGCGCATTCTGCGCCATGCTCCTCGCCAGCGCCCCGCTCAAAGGAAGCAGGGCACCCGCGCGGGCAGTCAATGACCATCTTGACGCACTCGCCCTCGTGGTCCGTAAGTTTGCCCCGCTCGAGATCCTGCCCGCAGGAACGGGGACATGCGACGACGACCTTCGGGCAGACCTGCAGGTGAGCAGCCTCGTCCTTGGCGGCGTATCGTGCGGGGCAAGCGAGGCGGCAATCGACGATGCGGTGCGGACACGCAACTTCGTGCGCCGGCATATCCTTACGCAGCGTCCGTTCCTCGCAGTCTGGATGCGGACAGTCAATCATGAGGTATTGACACTGTGCAGGCTGATCAGCAAGTGGACGTTATCGCGCAATTGGGGTGACGCACCTCCGCTTTGTGGTTGCCAGGGTAGCGTGATTCGAAGACCATTTCGCGCGTGCCAGTCCAATCGCACTCTCGCCCGCCGTATGGACAAACACGTCTTCGTGCAGGGCGAAGAGGCAAGAATCAGTCGTTGAAGCTGCAGCCGAGGTCGCCGGGACTCACCGAAGCAGATCCACAATCTTGCCGACAGATTTAGCCGGAACCGAACGAGCGCACCGCCGATTTATGCAGCCTGGTTGCAAGCAGTAGGTCTTGCCTTTAAAGCATGTCGCGCAGCAGAAATGGAGGTCGCAAGAGACGACCGGGTCTTGGAGGACCTCCTCACAGCCTGAACGGCCTCAATATGAGCAGGTGAGCGGCACCATGCATAGCATTCGTGGAACGCACCGCCGCAGATCAAGGCGGAAGGGATGTCCTCTGCGAAAAGCCAGAGCCTGATTCCCATGCTTCTTTCGGGAGAGTCGCCAAGAGAGTCGATGAGACAGAACGGAGGGTTTGTGCCGTCGAAAGCGGTCAAACCGGACGCGGTCACGTTGAGTACTTCGAAGCTTCTCTGCGCAAGAGTTCGAAGCGTCAGGCGTGAGCGCAGCGATGAGATGGGGTATCCCGTTTGGAGGTACCGAGAGATCGAGACGACGAGGAGTAACAGCGCGTACAGAGCGTGGCCAGACCCAGTCGCACGCTTCGATGGTTCCGTTAACACGGTCGCTTGGGCAGAAGTGCGCGAGCGTGGCGGCGGTCCGTTACGAACCTGCGGTCGCGGTCCCACGCGTCCTCGTCGCCGGCTCGCCCGGCTCGTACAACTCTTGCTCCCGCTCCACACTCTCGCTCTCGTCGCATTCGCTCGTGAAGCTCACTCGCACATCAAGAAACCGTACACAGCTCGTGTGCATCTCGGCAGCGCTCTCCACGACCCTCGCTGCCCCTCACTCAACCTGCAACTTTTCACCTCCATCCGGCAAGGAGGCTCGTCGCAGCCTCTCTCCTAGACGAGCGACAGGCCCGGGGGGATGCAGAGACTGCTACGAAGTTCGCGGTGTCCGACCAAGGTCCGTGTCGGTGGCTCCGTCGACATCAGCCGGAGTGAGCGATGATGCAGGGACTCGGTTCGTCTTCGTTCTCTCGTCCGGTGCAGCATGCCCAGCAGACGAGCTAACAAGACGCGTTTGCAACAGGTTTGTCAGGTCGCCTGCCGACATCGCTTCCTTGCTCAATTCAGACTTCCTACGCTTGCCCTAAGTCTGCCCGTGAGACTGCTTGCGGCCGCGGTTCCGCGGGCCAGCATCGGCTCAAACAAGCTGTCTCGTGAGCAGCACCACGCGCGAACCCCCTTCTCCCTATCCCTACGGCTTGTCTTAAGGCTCTGAGCAGAGGTCCCTCCGGACGAGTCCGATTAGCTCGCAAGAGCGAAAGGCTCTCGTCCGCAGGCCTCACGTTCCCTTGCGGAATGGATTGCTCAGGATTGAGTCATAACTCGCCAAGAATGAAAGCGCCTGCACTGGTTGCGGGCGAGTCCTGAAGGTCGCGCATCTTCGCCGCCGTTCTGCGGTATCGGATCTTCCGTGCGCCGCCGCGTCAACTGCACGTTCTTCTGGAGCGTGTAGGGCGTGGCGGAAGGGCAGGATGAAACCGCATGGCAGAGTTGCGCGGCTCGACGACGCACATCCTCCCAAGCTTCCCACCCGTCTCTTCTGCTCAGGTGGACATGCCTCTGAAGGTCGCCTCACTTTGCTACGCACATTGCTTGTTGTGAAGACGTTCCACTCCGCCGCATATTCGCTGCGCTTCGCATTCCGCCCCGCTCTTCTTGCTCCCCGCTTTCCGCTCAGGCCTCGCCACTCCTGTTTGCTTCTCGGACATGCGGACGTCCCCTCGACAACGGTCCGGGGCGTCCGACGCTAAGCGCGCTATTCGCGGACTCTCCTATTCTCGCGGCAGCTAATTGACCTTTGTCCTTCTCCTTGACCTCCTCTTTCCTCTGTCCTTTTGCACTGAGCTCGCCGGTCGAGCCTGCGGTGCATCCCGCCGCCATGTCGAGTCAGCAATCGCATTCGCCCACCGACTCGTTCTTCTCCACGACGACAGCAGACGTCGTAGGCAGTTACATGTCGGCCCAGGACCATGGGGACGATAACGCTCCTTCCAGCCGTATGTCCACCTCGACCATCCGTCGCGCCCCTTCCCCAGCCAGCGTGCACTCCGCGCCGGTCCCGCGCCGTGACGCGGCCGACGCGATTTCGCTCCGGTCCCTCCAGTCGCCACCCTCGACTGCGAAGTCGGCACAACCCCTACTCCCGGTCTCTTCCGCACCCTCTTCTGCGCACACCACGGTCAGCATACCGCCGCACAGCCGCGAGTCAACGAGCTCGACCTTAACGGCGACGGTCGTCGACGTGGAGACGGGCCCATTCGGTGAGCACCACCGACCTATACCGGCGCAAGAGAGCAGGCTGACGGATTGTCGTGCGGGCGCAGGTGATAATCAAAAGCCCGACCATTCACGCCTCGCTCACTCCGCAAGCTCGTCATCCGCCCACAGCGAAAGCGCCTTTGTCGAGCTCCTCCCGCGCTTCGAGCGTCACTCGACGCCTTCGCCGACAACCAGCTATCCACCCTCCACACATTCGAAGGCCGAGCGATCCAGTCGAAGGAGTAGCGGCGACAGCGAGACGCTCGCGCCACCGCCTGACGGCGGGTGGAGGGCCTGGGGGAACGTCCTCGGCGGCTTCCTCGCGCTCTTCGCCTCTTTCGGCGTGGTCAATGCATTCGGTGTCTATCAAGCATACTATCAAGTCGTGAGCTGGTCTTTCTTCTCCATATTCAGAGTCGCTCATCGCATCTCGCATCGCAGTACCTGTTCCCTGACAGATCGCCCAGCGAAATCAGCTGGGTTGGCTCAACACAGCTCTGCCTCTTCTTCCTGTGCTCGCTCATCTCGGGCCCCGCTTTCGACAAGGGCTACTTCCGTCATGTCGTCGGGCTTGGCTCTGTGCTCTTCGTCCTGTCGTGCGTTCGTGCTCTGCAGGACGCGCCTCGTCCGAGCTGATCATTTCACTCTACAGCATTTTCCTCGTACCCGAGCTGCGCAGCTTCGAACAAGTCATTGGTGTTCAGGGAGTTCTCGCCGGTTTCGGTGTCGGGCTCATTTTCGTCCCCAGCGTGCGTGTCGCCGCCACCCTTGTCTCGCTGAGCAAGCAGAAGACTGATCTTTCGCGGCTGTAGTTGAGCGTCCAGAACCATTGGTTCGATCGGCGTCGAGTGCTAGCTGTCGGCATCGTTGCGAGCGGCTCAAGCGTCGGCGGAGTCTGCTATCCGAGTGGGTCTTCGCAGCGATTCTGCGCACGGCATCCTCCGCTGAGCTGTCTGCCCGCACACAGTTATGCTCAATCGACTTTTCGTGAACCCGGATGTCGGCTTCGCGAATGCCGTGCGCGCCAGTGGAGGCTTGACGGCTGGCTGCCTGCTCCTCGCCAACCTCCTGATGTTCCCGCATCCCGACCGCAAGCTCGCCAAGAAGCCCCCGCCGCCCCCGCTCAAGTCGCTCTTCACCGCGCCTTTCAACACCCTCGTCATAGGCGCCCTCCTGCTCGATGCCGGGCTCTGGATGCCACCCTTCTTCCTCGAAGTGTATGCGCGTGCGAAAGGCGGGTCGCACATCACGACCGAATACTCGGTCGCGCTGTACAACGCCGGCAGCTTCTTCGGGCGCATTATCCCCGCCGCGCTCGCGCGTTACCTGTGCGTTGTTCGCGCTGCTCACGTGACCGTCGGCGATTGATGCGCGTCTTTTGACAGCGGCACGCTCAACATGCAAGCTGCCTGTTGCGGTATTGCCGGCGTCGTTCTCTTTTGCATGGTGCGCTGCTACCGTCTTGACTTTGTGCTACGTTGGGGTACTGACGCGCTCCCGCTGCAGCACGTCATGACCAGCGACTCCGCGTTGATCGCCTTTGCGGTCCTGTACGGCTTCTTCTCCGGCGGCTTCCTCGCCCTCGTCTCGCCCTCGATCGTGAGCATCTCGAAGGACATCAGCGAGATTGGGTGCGTCCAAGTCGCCGCCCGTCCCCACTAGGTGCACCGCGGTCTCATTCACATTTCCTGGAACGCAGACTCCGCCAAGGTGTCGCCTTCGTTATCGTCGCCGGCGGGGCAGTCGGCTGCAATCCTATCGCGGGCCGCCTTTACGCCCTGCACAACGACTTCTTGCACCCGATTGTCTTCGCCGGCAGCATGGTTCTCGCTGGCTCGGCCTTTTTCGCGCTTGGGCGCTTCCTGCATGCAAAGGAAGTCGGGACGTGGCGAGTGTAGTGCGATGGGCTGTGACGGCGCTTTCGCGGGCGAAGGCGCCGCCTCTTCTCTCACTCGTTGTTGGTACATAGACGGGAAGTGGAATTACGGATGCGTCTCGTCCTCTGGTCACTCTCTGCGACGGCAATGATACGTTCGCCATCACGCGAGGTCTATTCACAGCCAGCACACCTGTCATGCGAGGTCTATGCACAGCGAGCACACATCCTTTCTACTGAGTGTAGGTGTCTAGTGCTTCTTGCTCTCCTCCTGCTCCGCCTTCGGCTTCGTCATCATGCGCGTGTAGGCGCGCTGGTACTGGACGGGCACGTTGACGACCGTGTCGAGCTCCTGCGCCCAGTTGAGCACGAGCGAAGGGTCGCGGAGGAACTCGCGGGCGCACGAGATCTGAGAAAGTAGCTCGACGATGAGTCAGGTGCTTGCGGACGGAAGCGTGGGAACGAGAGACGCACCACATCGGCCTGCCCCTTCTGCAGGATGTCCTCGGCCTGCTTGCCGTTCGTAATGAGGCCGACGGATGAGACCGGAATCTTCTCCTCCTCAGTGAGCGAGCTGCGAATCTGCTCGGCGAAGGGGACCTGCGAGAACTCATAGCGTAAGGGCCTTGCCAAGGTAGCGCAAGGAGCATTCGACGAACCTGGTAGCCTGGACCGACGCTGATCTTCTGACGAGGGGTGTTGCCGGCCGACGAGATGTCGACGAGGTCAATGCCAGCCTTGATAGCCTCCTTGACGAAGATCTGCGAACGTCGGTGTCAGCGATGAGGGTCAAGGGTGCAAAGTCGATACTACGCACCTTGGACTGCTCGATGCCCCAGGAGATAAACTCGCCCTGGTCGTCCTTCTCTCCCTCAGGCCACCAGTCGGACGCCGAAATGCGCATCCAGAGCGACTTCTCCTTCGGGAGCGTCTCGCGCATGATGCGCAGGATCTCGAGCGGGAGCCGCATGCGGTTCTCGAGCGACCCGCCATACTGGTCCGTCCGCTTGTTCGACACGGGCGACAAGAAGTTGTGGATCCCGTAGCCGTGTGCGGCGTGCAGCTCGACGACCTGCGCGCCGGCGCGGTCGGCGCGAGCAGTCGCAGCGCGGAACGCCTCCTTGAGCTCGTCAATGTCCTTGAGCGACATCTCGCGCGGGTGCGGGAACGTCTCCTCATCGTACGAGATAGCCGACGGGGCCATCACGTCGTCGGTCCAGCCGCCAGCGCGACCGTTCGTCGCAACATGCGACTTGAGAGGGGGCGCGATTGTCGAGGTGTCGAGCCAGGGTGCGAGAGTGGACGTCTTGCGCCCTCCGTGACCCAGTTGGATCGCAGGGATCGAGCCTTGCGTACGGATGAAGTCAAAGATGGGCTTGAGCGCGGAAGCCTGACGGTCGTTCCAGAGGCCCGAGTCTGCGGAATCGAAGTGCGCGTAAGCCGGAGAGCCCTAGCATTTCGCCTATCTCTGACGGCGTGCGGGTCCTTCTTACTCACCATTGGGCGAAAGACGACCGTTCGGGAGGACCGAGGTGGCCTCGACCATGGTGACGGCGGCGCCACGAAGAGCAAACTGGCCAAGGTGCACGAGGTGGTACGGCGTGAGGCAGCCGATGTCGGGACCATCCTGCTCGCACGAGTAGTTGCACATGGGTCTGTGCTCGTGGGATCATCAGCTCTTGTACAAGGTCGACGTGAGGCGACACAGCGAGAAAGCGGAACGCACGCGACGAGGATGCGGTTCTTGAGCTCAAGCTTGCCCGTCTTGCCGACGGTCAAGGGCTGGAAGAGGAGTGGCACCTCCTTGTTCTGCGGCCAGTCCTTGTCGCTGAGGGCGGTGCCGGCAGGAGGGACGGTCGCCGGCTGGAAGTACGGAGCATTGGGGACGCCCTCGTTGACGACCTCGGGGTGTTCGGCAGGCATTGTGCTGGTCCTCGCGAGCGTGTCTAGCGGAGCAAAGGTGAACACAAGAGCGAGAGAGTAGCTACGGCCGAAGCCGATCGAGCATCCGGTGGTGCAAGGCCGCGAGGCCGAAGGTTGGCTTCGTCAGCTTTGCCTTTTCCCGCGCGAATCCGGTTCACTGCGCTGCTGACAGAGCTTTGCGCACGGTGCAGAAGCTGTCCACCCCCCTCAAATTGCCCTCGCTTCGGCCGCTCGTGCCGAGGCCTACATCTCTCAATTCCGTCATTCCGATGACAAACCACGTTCTTCGCGTCGACCCGTGCAGGGCCCCGATGTACTTCAGCGCTCCACATTGCTTTCGCCAACGTGCCACACACCGAGGCTCGGTCTCGGCGAGAGGGAGGATATGCGCCTCGCTCGACGAAGTCGCTCAAGCTGATGAGAACGGGCAGCACGGTCTGAAGCATGCCGGCCGCTGGACAGCGCTTCTGCTCTCTCAGTCACGCTTTCCGCGGTCGTGGAGCGCTCTGGAACGTCTTCGGCGCGACCTCGATGTCGCTCTGGTCTACCGGGCTCGAGGCTGAAGAGCATCGCCTCGCGGACACTAGTCAATCAGCTTCGAAGACTGTCCGCCTGACTGCACACTTTTTGCTTGCATTCCGATCCGACGAAAACAGCGTGACCTCGCTTCAGTGCCCTTGGACACGTCAACGCTCTGCTGCTGCCGGATGGTGCGCTCTCTGTTCCTCGGATATTTACGGAGCAGGCCGGCTCGCCTGGGATTTGCAGGCACTCTGCTGCTCTGACCCACTCCGCGTACGCGTGTGTACAGAATGTGCGTGTACGAGGTCGGAGAGACAGGCGGGCGACAGCTCATTTGCTCTTGCCGAGCTTTTTCCATGCTCAATTCCTTCAGGCCGCCTGTCGAAAGTCGATGACATTGCACCAACACGCTGCTTACTTTGAGTACCGCCTCCGGAGTTGGACCTCGCCAGGTCGGCGAGAAGCGTGAGCTGCGAGGTGCACTGCGAGCGGAAGAAGAGAGACCGGAGGTCACTCGCTCTGGCGGGCACTCGAAGCGCGTCATTTCGATGCACGTCCCCAAAAAGGCCGCTGCAAGGCTGCGGGACTACTCGAGAGCAGTCCGGACAGTCCGCGGAGAGACAGCTGCAGCTCGACGCGTTACCTTGGAGGAAGCTCTTGCCCGTATTCCTCTCTCGCCCCTGCCGTGCACAACCGCCTTGCTCGTACTGCATCTTCGCGACACTCTGTTATCTTGCGCGAGCCCACTCCCGCTGTCCCGCGCTTGCCCATCGCCCCGCTCGCACCTCGCGACTCACATCGTCACTCCCGCGCCACCTGGATCGACACACCCCAAAGCGACACCCTCAGCAAAATCACGCACTGTCAAGATGCCTGCGCCAGCCGCCGACCGTTTCGTCGCGCCGCTCGCGGACGCCATGCGCTGCTCCGGTGAGTAATGAGAATGGCGCTCTTCCTCCGCTTGTCCCTACCGTACAAGCGCGTTTCTTCGGACGCTGACAAGCTTGCCTCGATACGAGGTGTGCAGACTGCGCCCAAGCCGCGTACCCGCCCGTTGCCGTCTGCCTCGAGACCGAGGGCCCCTGCGTCCTCTGCTCGACCTGCTGGTGTAAATGGCGCGACGGCTGGTGCTTCCGCAAACTCTGCCCTTGGTGCAGTGCGCCCAAGCTCACTGAGCCCAAGGAGTCGCGCCTGTACCACATCAAGTTCGAGTCGCTCAAGTCTGTTCCGCCCCTTTCGTGCCGGCCTCTCGACGCTCGCTGATCAAGCCAACGCATTATCTGTAGGCTCCGCTGCGAACACAACGAATGCGACTGGATCGGCACGCTCAAGCAGTCGGTTGCGCACGAGAGGGTGCGCCGATCGCTTCCTCATCGCAACTCGTCCCGTCGGTTGATTCCACAACACCCTATTTGCGCGCGCGAGCAGAAGTGCAAGTTCCGCCTCATTATGTGCTACGTGTGTGGACACGAGCACAAGAGCCACGAGGCCGCAGTGCACACGACCGTCTGCAACGGCAGGCAGGTTGAGTGCCCACGCGGCGGGATGAACTGCTGCGGGACACCTCGCAGCGGCCTTTACCGCCTCGACCAGGAGCACAAGCACGAGGTCGTGTGCCCTTCTCACCCGTGCGCCTGCACCACTCCTCTGTCTCGGCTCTCGCGTTCGTCCTGACTGGCATTCTCTACAGCTGTCGCAACTACGCCATCTGCAATACGCGTACGACGGTCCACCTTCTTCCGTCGCACGAGGCTACCTGCTCAAGGTCGCTCCTCGAGTTGCAGCAGCGCGACCGCGCGATCGCGTCCTTCCGGGCCTCGCAGGCGGGGCTCGAAGCGCACCTCCTCCGCGCCAAGCAGGACCTCCAGCTCGAGCGCGCGCGCCGTGACGGCCTGCAAGAGCTTAAGGATGAAGCTCTCATTCGGGCCCAGGACGCCGAGGAGCAGCTCGAGATCGAGCGGGGCGACGCGTCCAACGAGCGCAAGCGGGTCCGCACCGAGACCGTCGAGCTCAAGAACAAAATCGCGACCTACGACAAGCGCCTGACGGACGAGGAGGCGCTCCGCAGAAGGTGCCAGAGTCTTGCGTCCGAGCGCGCGAGCAAGATCCGTGACCTCGAGACTCGCATCCGCCAGCTCGAGAGTGGGACGGCGGTCAAGTCGGAACGCGAGGCGTCGTCTGCGCCGTCGGCCCGCCAGCGCTCCCCGTCGCGCTCGCGTCCGCCCCAGAGCCCGCCGACTGACCGCGGACGCCGCAGCGGAGGAGGCGATGGCGGCACGTCGCTCCTGTCGAGGATCTCGCGCGGTTCGGTCCCGTCGCAGCGCTCGTCGCGCGACTACCGCCACCAGCCGTACTAGTTCTCGTTGCTCGACACGCTTAGTATCGTCCACTCTTTCTGTAACGCGGTTTTGCGCGCCTTGTGGCTTCTCTCGCTCGCCTTTCGTTGCGCGGAAGGACGGGTGGCGCTCCTCGCGGCCTCGTCCCTCCTTTTCAAAGAGAAGCTGGACGCTGCCCTACCCCACCTTTGCTCATCTCTCGCAGTACATGTTTTCGTTCTACGCTGTGTAGTCTCTGGGCCTCGCTGTCCTCCGTCAACCGCTGCGATCGAGTCTTGCGCACTTCGCGTAGCCGGTCCAGATGGCTATCTTCGCTCGGATCCGGCTTGCAGCCGTCACAGCGTCTGCTTGAATCCAGCCGAGAAGCACAAGAGCCAGAGCGACCAGGAAAGGCTGACCAGCACCTGGAGTACGCGGAGGACTAGGCGAAAGTATGTTGCGCCAGTGAATACCTCCTCCTCTGCTATCACGCCGCAGCTCTCTAACGGAGTCCAGACGCCGTAGTGCTATTGCAAGTGCCTCGGATGACGAGCTTCGAAGTTGACTTTCGGCCTGAAAGTGGCCCTCGACCCTCTTCCGCGCCTTCGTCTCATTCCCTCACCTCTCGCGGCGCCCGTGGACCCACGAGACTGCTCGTGGACTACATTTGCCGTCCGTTCAGAGTTTCGAAAGGCACGCGCAACCGCCCCATCGCCTCCGCCACCTTCTCCGCCTCTTCAGCCCCACCTCGACCCGACCGCTTTTTCTTCCTTCCACGCCTCCCGACCCTCGCGAGAAGAGCTCGGAACAATGGGCAAGGACCTCGAATCGTTCGTGACGGCCCTCCCGGCCTGGCTGCACTGCCCCGTCTGCCTCGAAGCCGCCTATCCGCCGCTCCTCGTCTGCGCGGAGCAGCACATCGTGTGCCAGGCGTGCGTCGGCGACATCCTTGCGAGCGAGAGGGGCACGACGTGCCCGACGTGCAGGAGGGCGATGGCGAAGAGGGTCGAGGTGAGCCCGCTCGCGAAGAGGGCGTTCGACGAGTACAAGTGCGTCTTTCTGCGTCCATGCGAGACTCTACACCGGCTGAGCACTGGCGACCCTGCTCACAGGTACAGGTGCCGCGACCCCGACTGCGACTGGGTCGGCAGCGTTGCCGAAGAAGAGGACCATGCGCGCAACACCGTCTGCTACGCTTCTTCGCCTTTTGACGACGCTCTCTTCTGACCCCGCCCGCTCGCAGTGCCTGCAGCGCAAGGTCATCTGTCGCTTCTGCGCCGAGCTCGTCACCCTGCGCAAGCAGGAGGACCACGTCCGCGCCGAATGCCCGAACGCGACCATCGCCTGTCCGCGCGGCGGCGCTCACTGCGGCGGGCCGCTCAAGGGCATGCTGAAGCGGCGCGAGCTGGACGCGCACGAAAAGATCTGTGCCGAGTGGCCGTGCGTCGTCCCATGATACCGGCTCTGCGCGTGTGTTGTCCTGCAGCTCACCGCCGCTCGACCGCCTCGCAGCTGCCGCGCGTCGCAGTGCACGACGCGCACGACGCTCGTCAACCGCCCGGCGCACGAGCTGTGGTGCCTCAACGCGTGCATGGACCTGCAGAACCTCCGGCGGGACGTGCGCTCGCTCGAGAGCCGCAACGTCCGCCTCGCGGCGGAGGTCGAGGCGCTCAAGCAGCAGCAGGGCGGCGGTGGTGCGCGCTCGAGGTCGCCGAGGCAGCTGGTGATGGATCTCGAGGTCGGGCCGCTAACGACGAAGCGCTCGGCGACGGGCGCAAGTCAGTAGTTCGACCGCCCGACAAAGGTGCCACGCACAATCGAGACGATTGAGTTGCTCTCCTCGGGCGAGGACGAGCCCGAATTGCCGATCGATGCCGACAGCGGAACGGCATACAGCCCGTCGCCCGCGCTGTCGGTCGAGCACGTGGGAGGCGGAAAGGCTGAAGGTTAGTCGGCTGGAAGAGTTGCCGAGCTTCACTCCTTGTGGCTGCCTGATGGATCAGCACTCCACTCCTCTGCTTGTCTCCTCGCCCCAAGCCCATTTGTCCTGCTTTGATGTGCCTGTGACTTTAAGGTGATGCCGTCGCCAAATGCTTGAGCAGAGCGGAAGAGAGGAACGACCAAGCGCATACCACGACTCCGATGGCGCGTTCCGAGTTCCCGCTCCACCTCTGCAACAAGGGCGTCAGTTTGCGCTCCGGAAGAAGCGCCGGGCACTGACGAACACGGTGTAACTCGTTCGGCAATCCAGCGACCTTTTCCCAGAACGCTGCCAAGTCGGAAAGCGGGTCAGTTTCTCGCGAGCGGGAGAGGAAAGAGGATACAGCAGAAGCGAACGCACTCGGCAGCTGGTCCCCGGGCACAAAAACGCGCTCGACGCCGTCCTCGGTGATGATGGCAAGGCGGATCGTCCCGCCGGAAGACCCGTCGCGGCTCATCGCAAGCGCGAGGGCTGGTCGAAAGAACAGGCAAAGCGACAGAAAGCGCGGGAGTCAGTGCGTGCACACGAGGTCCAGCAAAGCCTCGAGCGAGTGAAAGAGCAGGGAACCGAGGCGCACCGTTCTTGACAAACTCGACCGTCTCGTCCCTCCCCCAGTCCTCGCGGTACGTCGCATCGCAGTAGCCGTAGATATAGGTGCTCCCCGACCCGCCGATGGCCCACGGTCCCTTGAACAGCCCTCCGCCGAGCGGGATATTGTAGACCGTGCCGCCGTTGACCTTGTCCCACCCAGCGACGATGATGCCCGCCGACAGCTTGTCCTTGTTCGAGTAGACGATGCCCTCGAGCATGTTGGCGGCGGCTGGGCGCGAGATGCACGAGTCACCACGATCAAGGGAGGCGAGGAAGGCGAGAGAAGAAGGGCGGTATTTGACCTAGAGAGGAACAACGACCACGAGCTGCCGGCGGCTGTCCCGCTACATGGCCAGCACCGTCGGAATGAGCTGAGTGTCGGAAAAAGGTTGAGAGACGCACATGGACACGACGGAGCGCGAGGGTGCGGCAGACAGAGAGAGGAGACGGACGGATCCGCGCTCGAGCTCGTCGCAACAAGCGACCTGGCGCCTGCAGCTTCGCTTGAGATCGGAGCGGAGCAAAGCGCGCGAGGCCAGAGGACGCAGTCGCTGTGCGCGCTTGAAGACTGCTTGTCAGCGAGGTGTAGTCGCTCGTCCGGAAAAATGGGAAAACGCACCTCCCGAGCGAATCATTCAGAGCACAGGGTTCTCATGCTCGACTCGCACGCGTACGGCGCTCTCGTCAGGGCGGGTAAGCGGCACAACGCGAAAAGCAGACGACGAGACCGGGAGGCACAGAAGTCGAGCGGATCGAGCTGCTGAGAGCCGAAACGTCACCCTCCAAGCTCTTCGTCTCATTCGCGAGCACGCGCAGACGAGTGCGCGAGACGTTGTGAACTGGTGAAGAGTGCCCACAGGGGACCGAACGGCAAGGGAGGCGAGTCCGAAATGCTCCTCAAGCTTGTTCAGATGCGCAGTAGCGCGGACGACGGCTTGAAGTGTCTTCTGCTTGCGCGCCACAGGACCGGCGCAGCTCAATCTGCGAAGATGCGCAAGGCGGCTGAGACTGGGCGAATAGGGCGTCGTCATTTGATCGAAAACGAGAGAGGAAAAGAGAAGAACCACGCACGCGCGACACATTCCGCAGCTGCGTCAGACTTCGCGGCCAGTCGCAAGGAGGGATGTCGGGAGCGGCATGAACAGGAAGCGGAGGCAGGAGCACGCAAGTCGTAGCGTCAAGATCGACGCAGGAGGCGCTCGGCTGGAAGACGGCAACTCTAGGATGAGGAGGACAAGCGAGTGCAAGCCCAACTTGCGAGAGAAGTTCACGAGCGCGCGTTCCACCACTGCAACAAGGGCGTCAGTTTGCGCAGGAGGAGGAACGACGCGAAAGGATGAACCAGGTGTGTTTCGTTTCGCCACGGCGAGACGCTACGATCAGAACAGGGACGCAGCGACACGCGCCGTGAGCAAGAAGCGGAGACGAGGACGCGCAGCCTTCAGAAGCAGCGAAGCGGGACAGACGGGAGTGCTCAGGGTGCCTAGCTCTGCGAGAGCGAGAAGGGACGGAACAGAGGCACGAGTGCGAGACGAGGGGTATGCGATGTGTACAAAGAGTCGAGAGAGCAAGCGCGAGACGGTGCTACGCCTTTTCCCAGAACGCTGCCAAGTCGGAAAGCGGGTCAGTTTCTCGCGAGCGGGAGAGGAAAGAGGATACAGCAGAAGCGAACGCACTCGGCAGCTGGTCCCCGGGCACAAAAACGCGCTCGACGCCGTCCTCGGTGATGATGGCAAGGCGGATCGTCCCGCCGGAAGACCCGTCGCGGCTCATCGCAAGCGCGAGGGCTGGTCGAAAGAACAGGCAAAGCGACAGAAAGCGCGGGAGTCAGTGCGTGCACACGAGGTCCAGCAAAGCCTCGAGCGAGTGAAAGAGCAGGGAACCGAGGCGCACCGTTCTTGACAAACTCGACCGTCTCGTCCCTCCCCCAGTCCTCGCGGTACGTCGCATCGCAGTAGCCGTAGATATAGGTGCTCCCCGACCCGCCGATGGCCCACGGTCCCTTGAACAGCCCTCCGCCGAGCGGGATATTGTAGACCGTGCCGCCGTTGACCTTGTCCCACCCAGCGACGATGATGCCCGCCGACAGCTTGTCCTTGTTCGAGTAGACGATGCCCTCGAGCATGTTGGCGGCAACGTGGACGGTGGGGCGCTCGCCGTGACCCATCTCGTACTGCTGGAGCTGGGCGGCGACGATGTCGGCGACGGCCTGGGTGTCGGCGGCGGATCCGGAGCGGCAGCAGTAGATGCGCTCGTGGAGGTAGGTGAGCTTGTCGGTGACGCGATTCGCGATGTACGAGCCCATGGTCGTACGCGAATCGGCACCGACGACGACACCGCCGGGGAAGGCGACGGCCATGATGGACGTCTGCGTCGAGCCTCGGGACGGTCAGCTCTTGCGAGGGGACGAGGAGAGGAGAGAGGGGGTGCGCACGCCGAGGTTCATTTCGCCCTTCTTGAGTCGCGAGACATCCGGAGTGAGGGTGGTGCCCTCGGTCGGGTGCTGCATGCTGGGCGGGGAGGTGCGCAAGCGGGGCGGGGACGGAGCGATGAGGAGGGGGAGGGAGGGTGGGTGGAGCGAGAGCGAGCGAGCGAGAGAAGCGCGTGCGTGCGAGAGAGTGCGAGACTGGGCTCTGCTCGAGCTGCTCTAGAGTTCAAAGGCGAAGAGAAGAGGAGCGACTTGGTCGTCGTCGTTGCAGGAAGCGTCGTCAGCGAGCGACCAACTTGGCGCCTCTCGCGTCTCCTGCTTTGCGAGTCCAGCAGAACCGAGTCACTCCCGAGCCACACGCGCACAGCAACAGCCCACGCTGGCCCCCTCCACCCCGCACCGCCCTCCCGCTCCCTCCAAGCGCCCGCGCCCCTCGTCCCCCTCCGACCCTGCGCACGCAGCCGCACACAAGCGACCAGCGACCACCCCCAGCGCAGCCACCACCCCGAGCACCGAACTCAGCCACCTCGCCATCGCAGACATGGGCAACCCCGAGGCCACCCACCTCTACTCTGACCTCAAGCACCTCTGGGCCCAGGGTCCCGACACCAACCACCAGCGCATCCGCGACACGCTCGCACAGCTCAAGGCCAGTCTCGACCACTCGTGTCATATGCGAGCGGCACGCGAGAGGGGGCCGCACTCTCGACCGCCTCGCCGTCATCTTGCGTACCCACTCCTCGAACCGCACACTGACCCCAGCGAGCAACACCCGCAGATCGAGCTGTCCGAGCTGGGCCTTCTCTTCCCGGACGCGTCCTCGCTCGACAAGGGCGCGCTCACCACCGCTCGTGCGTCTCCTCTCTCTTCCATGCACTCACATGAACTCGCTACTCACGCCCACCCCTTCACAGGCGAGGTGCTCGAGATCGGCGCCCTCTTCTCCATCCGCACCGACGACATCCCCTCGTTCGAGCGCTACCTCTCGCTCCTCTCGTCCTACTACCACGACCTCGCCGCGTCCCTCCCCAAATCGGCCAACGAGGCCCCGCTCGTCGCCCTCTCGCTCCTCCGCCTCTTGTCCCAGAACCGCATCGCCGAGTTCCACACGGCTCTCGAGACCCTCGAGGGCAAGGACGTGCTCGACAGCAGCGAGGTGGCGTGGGTCATGCAAGTGCGTCGCCCCTTGCTAACTCTCAGCCTTGGCCCTCCCTTTCCGCAAGGGCCTCATGCTGATGTCCTTTCGGCGCTTTGCGCAGCTCGAGCGCTCCCTGATGGAAGGCTCGTACTCGCGCGTCTGGTCCCTCTGCCGCCCTTCCCCCTCCTCTTCCTCCTCGTCCTCCTCCTCGTCCCTCCCCCTCGCCGAGTTCGCCCACTTCACCCCGACCCTCCTCGCGACCGTGCGCGCCGAGATCGCCGCGTGCGACGAGCGCGCGTACGAGAGCCTCCCGCTGCGCGACGCAAAGACGCTCCTCTTCTTTGACGCCGACGACGACGTGCGGCGCTTTGCCCAAGAGGTGCGCCACTTTCTCTCTGCAGAGATGCAACGGCTCGTTTCGGGGCAAGCGACTGACGCTCTGCGCCGCCGTCTCTCTGCAGCGCAACTGGTACCTCGACCCCTCGACGCAGCTCCTCCACTTCCCCTCGTCCCCGCTCCACCCCTCCCGCCGCGCCTCGTCTTCCGCAGCGGCACAAGGCGTCCCCGCGACCCTCGCGACCGGATCCGGCACGGGCGACGAGCTCGACGCGCGCGAGCTCGATCGGAGCAAGGTCGTCGTCGCGACGCTCGGGTACGCGCGCGAGCTCGAGAGCATCGTCTAACTAGGCGCGCGCTTTGCTTGGGTCGAGGTGGACGCGGGCGGCGTCGTAGAGAATCGAATGAAGCGATGCCTCACACTCGCATTCGCATCAGAGACGCGGGGAGACGTGAGAGTCGAGACGGGCGTCGTTGCGACTTCGTGAGCTCGGAAAAGTACAGGAGTCTAGCAGAGTGGGGATGTAGCTGGGTCCTTATCGCTAGCAAGTGGTGATAGGTAGAACGAGGGAAAGGCGAAGAGAACAAGAGTGCCGAGTTGTACACACAGAGAAAGGAAGAAGTGAGCGAGGGAGCGAGGGAACGCTCACCGCCCCTGCGCACCGGCGCGCGAGGCGATAAACACGCCCGCGATGACGACGCCGAGGAACCCGATCGACGCCGGGAGGAGGTACTCCTTGGGCAAGAAGCCCGCGACGAGCTCGTCGTCCCCGGCGGCGGGGGCCTTGCGCGCGCTCTTGCGCTTCGAGACGGGCGCCGCGTCGCCCTCGCCCTTGACTTCCTCGTCCTCCTCCTCGAGTACCTTCTCCTCGTCGCCCTCCTCGACGACGACCAATTTCTTGGCGATGCTCGGCTGAGGTGGCGCGCGGTCCTGCGCCTGTGCCGCCGCCGCCTGCGCGTCGAGCGCCGCCTTCCAGCTCGCGCCGCCCGACACGTGCAGCACGACGCGGTCCTTGCCCTCGCGCTTGGCCGTCTCGACCGCGTCGACGACGTCGCGGTCGGCCGTCATGAGCACGAGGTCGCCGTCGTCGTCGCGGTACGACAGCTGGAAGTCGCGCGGGTCGGGCTGCGGCGCCGCCACTGCCGTAGCGGCGTCTTCACTCGGCGCGGGCGCGGAAGGGACGGCAAAGAACGGGTCGGACGAGAGCTTGCCGGCGACAATGTCGAGCACAAACTCGTGGCTGTCGTACCGCGCCTGGAAGCGGTGCGTCGACCCGCCGGGCGCGACAAACTTGAACAGGTACGTCCCGTCGTCGACGATGGGCGCCTGCGGGACCTGCGACCCGCCGACGCTCGACGCGTGCGCGCCGCCGGCCGTGCGCCGCGAGACGCCGACGTCCGAGTGCCCGTCGTCGTGCACGACCGACGCCGAGTCGCCCGGGAAGAGCTCCGAGCCGGGCGTGTCGATGCTGTCCTTGGAGCGGTGGTAGCCGGGGCGCGTAGGCGTCTGGAACGGCGCCTGGCTCGATGCCGCCTCCGAGCCGTTGACGCCCGAGACGATCGACTCGGTGTCGCCGTCCTCGTCGCCGGCCTGCGCCGCGGCGCTGAAGAAGCGGCCCCACAGCGGCCCGCCCGCGGCGTCGGCCTGGCCCGACTCGGCGTGGAGCGAGTTGACCTGCTCGAGCGTCGCGTATGTGAGCTTGAGGACGTCGACGATGCCGATGAGCGAGCCGCCCTCGTCGACGATCGGGAGGTTGAGGTAGTGACCGTCTGGGTATGAAAAGTCAGCACGCAGAGGAAGTGCGAGCTTTGCAATGGGTGCGCACCGTGCATCTTGCGGAGCGCGTCCTGGATGCTAAGAGTCGGGACAGCGGTGTCCGGGTGCGGAGTCATAACGCGCACGACACTGCAAGTCTTTGCGTCGAGCCCGGCGGCAATGACGCGGAGGACGACGTCCTTCGAGGTAAAGATGCCGGCAATCTTCTTGCCGTCGGCCTCCATGACGCAGACGGCCGTCGTGCGCTTCTCGCGCATGATCTTGGCCGCCTCGCGCACGCTCGTCTTGACGCCGACCGTCGCGGCCGTCGTGCGCGCGTCGAGGATCGACCCGAGGTCCGGGAACGACATCTTGTCGCGCAGCGCCTGCACGTATGCGAGGAGCGGGTTGGCCGCGCCTGCATCGCCAAACTGCTCCTGCGCGCCCTCGAGCGCCGTGTAGAGCTTCTGCGACGAGCCATATGCCTTTTCGAGCTTCTCGAGCGACTCGTGAAAGACCTTGGTGATGTCAAGGAGGCCGACGACATCGCCTTCCTCGTTACAGACGGGCTGAAGAGCGGAGCAGTCAGCTCGTGTTGGAGAGATGACATGAGCGAGACACGCACAAGGTGGCGGAAGCCGCGGGTGACCATGGTCTGGAGCGCCTCGGTGGCGGACGTCGTGTCGCGGGTGACCATGGGGTTGGCCGTCATGATGGCGCTGACAGGCGTGTTGCGCGGATCGTGACCGTCTCCAACAACCTGTGCGTAAGGCGCCTCGTGGTATCAGCGCGCTGCCGCGGTAAGCAGTCGCGCCGAAGCGAGTCTACGAACGCACCCTGAAGGCCAAGTCCTTCGCGGTAAAGATGCCGCAGAGGTGCTCGTCCTCGTCGACGACGAGGACGCAGTCAGTGCGCTTGGCGGCGCAGAGCTGACTGGCGTCGGACACGCTCATGCCATGCGGGACCGTGAGGGCGGGGAGCGGGCGCAGGGCAGAGACGGTGCCCTGCTTGGGCCGAGGCGCGCGGTGCGAGGACGACTGGCCCTGGGCGCCCGAGGTGCCGCTGCGCTTCGACGGCGGGCGCTTGCGCGACAGCTCGGACTCGATCTTCTTGCGAATGGCCTGCGAAGTGTGCCGAGGTGGGGAGGAGGAAGGCGAGGTCAGCACGCGTCGTCATTGTGGCGGGTCCGGATGCACTGTGCTAGAAGTGTCTCAGGTAATTCTTGCTGGTCAGGCAGCGTTCAGGTCGACCCGTGCAACGCTGAGAGGTTAAGCGCGAGCCTCCCTCAACAAGCCTCGACACGCGCCTCCCGCCTCCGTGGGCTGCTCGAATCGCTCGAGCGGGCCGACAGGACCAATTTCTGCACCATGAGACGCATGGCAGGAGCACGAGAGGCGTCGCCGTCGAGCTGCACGTTGGGTGAACTCGCGCGAAGGAGCCTCAGACTGACCTCGTCGCGGCGGCTCTGGCGCTTGCGGGTCTCTGCGAGGCCGTCGCCACCGCCGATGCTCGTCGGCGGGGTGCTCGGGGCGGGGCTCGAGGCCGAGACGAAGCTCGAGCCCGACGCCGAGTAGACCGACTCGGGGCGGCGCGCAGACGGGCGCGACGAGGACGACATGGACGAGGGAGTGGGCTGCGGCGAGGCTGGAACGGGAATGCGGGACATGCGCGAGTCTCCGGCGAGGGAGCGGGAGCGGTCGAAGGAGCGAAGGGGCGGCGACGATTCCGTCAACCAACTTGGGCGTTGACGAGCGAGCGCATAGTCGTCGACTGCTTGCTGGGCTTCTGCAGTGTTGTTCGAGCTACAACGAATCTGCTGTGCTTTCCGCGTCCGACTCAGCGGCGCTCCGTGGTCTGCGACGCTGAACTTCTCACTCTTTCTGGCTCTCTTCGCTCTGCCCGCTCACAACCCGCTCCTACTCTCTCGTGTGCCAAGCCGTAGATGAGTAGAGTTGCTACAGGCACAAGCTCCGTATGCAAGACGCCACGGTCAGGCACGTGTACATCAAGGCGGATGAGGCGTAGAGGGACCGGCGCAGACTGATGGGCGAGGAGGCGAGAACAGCCGACAGGTGACATGCGGTGGATCACAAACAGCGGCACAGCTGGCGCCTTACCGCGCGACTCAAGGATTGTGCCCGGAGCCGCCCTCTGCGGAGGAGCCGAAGCTGGTGCGCATCATTTTGACGGGGGAGGGCGCGATGTCGGTTGTGCAAGACCGCTTCATCGGCGTATTCGGCGTTTCTGCAGGGACCGGTGCGGCAAGGCTGCCCTCCGACAGCTCCGGTCGCACGGCGCTCAGCTTCGCAACTTGCACCCTCAGCGTCTTGACCTCGTCGGCAAGCACACGCTGCTCCGCGCGGATGCGCGAGCAATCGCGCTCGTGCTCAATGCGATTTGCACGCGTTGAGCGTGTCTTGCAGCCGGAGATGCGGCACCTGCGACGACACGATGGGGCAGTCTCGTCGGCTGGCCCCGCACACAAGCCCACCGAGAACCCAGACTCACTCAAACTCGGCGCAAGTCATTTCGTGCTCGGCCGAATGACGGCGCCGGTACACACCCTTCTGCTTTCCACCGCAGTTGGCGCCGCCGCGCGGGCAGACGATCGTGGCCTTAGGGCATATGGTAGCGATGTGCATTTGCGTCTCGGACGCGGCGATGAGAACCTTGCAGAGGGTACACGGGACCCGGCGATACATGCACTGGGCAAGCGTTTTCCAGCATGAGCGAGGCGCCTGCGAGACTCGCCTGGGAGAAATCGGACGAACCGTGTTCGTAGCATGGGTCGCTTCCTCGGAGACGGCGCCCACCCAGATGCAGCCGCGGTGACGACACTTGACCCTGCGAGCCACGAAGGAGTCAGCTGACGACACCTTCGTCCGGGATAGACGGAGAATTTGCGGACGCACTTGTACTCCTCAAACGCCCGCTTCACCAGCGGGCTCACCTCGATCCTCTTCGCCATCGCGCTCCTGCACGTTGGACACGTCGCGCCCCGCTTCTTCGCGAGGATGTCGCCGACGCACGACTGGCACACGATGTGCTGCTCCCCGCAGACGAGAACCGGCGGGTAGGCGGCTTCGAGGCAGACCGGGCAGTGCATCCAGGCCGGAAGTGCCGTCACAAATGAGTCGAGGTCCCTGCCCATCGTGCCGAGCGCTCTCACGAGGGTCGGGTGGTGTGGGACGACGAAAGAGCGGTCGGGTCGAGGTGGGGCTGATGAGGCGGAGAGGGCAGTGTGACGAGCTTTGTTGCTTGCGCGCGACTCGGGCCGACCTCTGCTGCACTCGAGCTGAAGTCTGGACAAGCGACAAGCCTGAGCGGAGCGAAAGCTGGGACAAAAGACGAGGACGAACCCGTGAAAGGGGCTCGAAGGTCGGATGTCGATTCCGAGCGAAGCATCACTGATGGTGCCGAAGGCCCTTCGACAGCTAGTGCAGCTGTGCTACCGAACAGAGAAGCGTTCGACGTCCACCGTACACGTGGGCAATCTGCCTGTGCGTCCGCAGCCGGGACACGATGAGAACCACGCTCAGCTGTCTGCAAACTGTGTGAGTGCGCGTAGACCATGAGGCAAGCGAGAATTGCCCGACGAGCATACGTAGAGCCCGCCTGCGACGGCTCGAGCGACAAAAGCCATCTAGACCGACAGTTCGATTTGCGAAAAGCAGCCTGTGCAGCCTCTCGAATCTTCAGACAGCGACTCGACGTTCACGCATACATGTACAAGCCGTGTACGCGGAGCTTCGGGACGGCACTACCCAAGTGACCTGGCGAGAGAGCTTAGTTAGCTGCCTGAGACGGTTGGGATAGCTGTGAGCAGCACGCACCAGTCGCTCGCCAGGTCCGCGAAGCTTGACAGCCTGTGCAGAGATATCGTGTCAGTGCAGAACAAGAATTCAGATTGCCGCCGGTGAAGCACACGTCTCGGGGAGCGCGCAGCTTTTCATCGGCGGTCGAGATGTCGAGATGCCCCCTTGCTTCCGCCGCGGGAGCACTATGGCCTTGCCCGGGTGTGCCCGCATGAATGTGGCTGCGAGGCAACTCCAACTCAGCCAAGCATACAGTGTGTGAAAGAAACCTCATTGAAGAGAACGCACGATTCTTGGCAAAGCCCGAATCGCGAGAGAGAAGGGCGAAGTCGACATCTGCGGTAGTCAGACGGTGAGCTAGTTCTGCCACACCGCTGAGACTGACAAGACATACTGGCGAAGATCCAGCTTTCGACCATAGAATCTGTCATCCCCTCGACCTCCTGCAAAACGCCGTCCGGGTCGGTTTTCATCCTGCCCGCACCGCTCACGAACTTCTTCTTCTTTGAGTCGCGCAGTTCGGCGTGGTGCGGCGTCAGGCCCGAGAGCACGACGCGGTCAGGAAAAGCGGCAAGAGCGGACTCGCGCAGGGTGGACGAGTCGGTGATGAGGTAGTAGAGCGGGTGCTGGCCTGGCGCTGAGTACGTATCTGCATTCGTGAGGGTCGGCAATACGACAAATACTGTCAGCTGAACCTACCGCGACGATGCTGAGAAAGACTCGATATACCGACCACTTCCTGGGCGCAGGTGAACCAATGCTCGTGCCAAGCCGGCGTCTGCAAGGCGCAAAAAGTACGTCAATACAAGGCAAGAGATCCTGATGAACGTTACACCGCATTTCCGCTTACGTTGATCCAATCGTGCTGAGGCTTTCGCTGCAACCGATGATGCGTCAGGTCTCATCCCTCAGCAAAACGCACAGAGTAGTGCATACCATGTAGAAGTCGCCAGTGCGGATCTGGAGTCCGACTACAAAGAAGGACGGGAGCGAGAACAGCGACGTGTACTCGTGTATGAACATGAGCGCCTCGAGCTTTGGACGAAAGAGGAAGTGCATGATCTGTGCGTAGGCCGTCTCCATCGTGAAGCCGAGCTGTGCGAGTTGAGGGACAAGAGACGGTTCGGAAGCGTTGTAGGCCTGAAGGATCATGCCACGGTTGAGGCGGTCGAACTGTCCGCAGAATCGTCAGTCTGGCGGACGCTAGCAGGGTTTGATGACGATACGCACGCGAATCCACGGCTCGTCGCGCTGGCGAGTGCGCACATCAGCAAGCACCTCCCGCATCGGTTCGATCTCAAGGTTCTGCATCTTCATCGTCTTCCTCCGCCTCAGCAAGGTCGCGCTCGCCCAAAGCCGCGAGTACGCATCGCCCGGAACGTCGGTTCGGCGCAGGGACGGGGATGGAGCGGACCAGTCAATGAAGGGCGAGTCGAAGACCAGGTCGAGCGGGAAGGGCTGATCGAATGAGGCGACGAAGGCTCGGTCCGTCAGGAGGGCGTACAGGAACGTCGTGGTGAGACCCATGAGCCTGTCCGAAATAAGTGTCAGGCTGCCGCAGCACTGCAATCGGAGAAGAAACCGACCGATCGGCGAGACCGCCGCAAGGCCTCCCAGCCGGACACTGGTACTCGAGGATGCGAGTTGGGCGCTTGAGAGCGAGGACCTGTGCGCCAAGGCTCGGGTGAGTGCATTGATGTGATGTCAGGAGAACCATAGAGACACCAACCTCGGCATGCAATCGCGCGTAGCGATTCCACCACTTCTCGCCCTCGACGTGCAGCGGGGCGTGTCCGTCGTGCCATTCCTGCAGTAGCTTTGAGTATCTGCGAGCGACTTCGCGTGAGCGTATGAGATGCCGCAAAGGCGAGGAGCGACGCACTTCTCCCACGAGCCGCCGGTGAATTCGCCCGGACCTTCAAAGGACCCAGGTGGAGATTTGTGCGACTTGGCTGGTTCGCCAGGCCGCATGTCAGGCGGATATTGCGACGCCATGGTGCCGATCGGTGTGCCTCTTTGGCTCTGCGGGCGAGTCGAGCGAAGCCATTCGCGAGTAATTCGATCCGCCTGCCATGTGCGAGAGGTCAGGGCGGGGCTTGCGACGGCAAGCAACGCAACGCACCTCGGTCAGATTGCTGACCATGCGCGACAGGTTCTCGTCGGGTACTCCGCTCCACCGCCAGCGCCGAAACTCCTGCACTTTGGGCGAGAACTGCGCCTCGAACTGCTCGTCCACCGCCGCTGCCGTGCCCAGGCGCAGCTGCTTGGCCGCAGCTGGTGCGACTGGGGCGGCTTGCACCACAGTGCGAGGATGCACGTCGCGGTACATGCTAGCGAGCGGCTCGGAGCGCGAACGATGGTGCAGCAAGGCGAGCACGCCGACCAACACGAGGACGACTATGCCGCTAATGACAGCGCGTCTTCTCCGGCAGAGCTTGCGCTTCGGCACAGCTCCTTGCGCTGACTCGAGCGGCATACTTGGTGACCTAGGCGGTGGCAGGAGGCGTTGGGACTCGCCGCTGAGCGGGAGAACCAGGGGCGACAGGCCGCGAAAGGAACGTCGCAGCCGTCGAGGCGATAGCCTACGCCCCAATCGGAGGAAGGAAGCCACGGCAGGAGACAGAGGAGACTCTTGCGCTTGGTGTGCGCGTCCCGCGTGGTCCGCGGGCATGCTGGCCGGGACGAGAGGAGAGGCAGACGCGCGCGCACGTGCCGCGACCAGCGCAAACAGGACGGACAAGCTGCAACCGCGGTACGTAGCGCCTCCAGCCCCACGCAGGGGCCATACGGAAGGAGGGCTGTTGCGGAACGCTAGCCGGAACGGAACGCGACGACAGATCGAGAGAGCGAGGGCGGCTGCGAAGCGCGCATTGGCCGGCGGTGCAGGCGTGGTGAATTCTTCCGTTGCTGCGAATGCAGTGGCCAGCTGGCATCGGATCTGCAACCAGTGCCATCTAAGCGGGAGCCGTTGCGTCGAACTAGAAGCGACGCCAGCAGGGTACGACTGCGGACGAGGTAGAGGAAGCGAAAGCGCGCTCGTCGGGACGTGTCATTGGATCTGCTGGTGCTTTCCAGCGAGCAGCAGCGAGCGCAGGATGCGACGACGAAGCAGAGACGCCCTCGAACCTCGCTCTGGACGCGACCCGCCTCGACGCGTCGCCGTCGGTTGACCTTCGCAAAGCTCGTCGCCATGGGCTCTGTGCGCCTGCCGGGCGACGCGCGGGTCACGAGTCCCCTCCTCGGCCGGGAAAAGGACTCGTACGACCTCCCGCGCCCGCGCCGACGCTGCTCGCGCACCTTGTTCATCGTCGCCGTCCTCGCCGCACCCATCACGCTCATTATCGCCTTTACTGCGCCCATACCCGTCGCACTCGAGCCGTATGCCGACCAGATACGTGCACCGCTCGTGCGGACAGGTCGTCTCGCCGCCGCTGGGCTGGCAGGGGCCGGCGCAGGGTCAATGGACGAAGACGAGGACCGGGCACGTGCACCCGTCGATGGCTTGCCGAGCGATGGAGAAGGGCCCTTGCTAAACGTCCAGGAAACTGGAGACGATGAGGCGCCGCAGAGACCGCCTGCCGTGCTCGCGAGCGAGGGTGAGGAGGCCGACGACATGGAGCAAGCCGCGCCAGTCAACGACGAAGACGACTTCCTGTCGACGGAGGACGTCCTGCCGCGGATACGGTACAGCAAAGAGGACCGACACCTGCGGCGGTACAACTGGACGACTCCCAAGGTCCACAGCAGTCTCTCCCGGATGCTCGAGGAACTCACGCCCGTTCGTCTCGAGTGCCACTCCGCGCTCTGCTGGTTACTGAACGCTCGCACTTGCGCTCGCACTTGCAGGCGCAGAATGAGACTCGGCAATGGCTCATCAAGAGTCGGACCCGGACGCAGCGCGGTACCGGCATCGGCCTAGGTGCAGACGACCCGCCGCGCATGATCCGTCCAGCACCGGCTCTGCCAGCACATCCTCTTCCACCTTCCGAGCACGAGGGCCCCGGCATCTTTGTCGACGGGTCGTTGGCCAAGTGCGTCACTGCAGTCTGATTTCACAATCTCCCGCTGATGCCCTCTTTTGCAGGTATAACGACCTGGTCGAAGAGTGGCGCACAGGCGAGCCTGTGCAGGTGTGCGAGAAGGGCGCCTGGGAGGACGAGTATGCTCAGATGCATGCCGAGATGCTGAGCGGGGATCGCGAGGCCAGCTTGATGGAATACGTCTGCCATCAGGGCGAGTACTGCGGAGGCTTCGCCGACCGGTACGTTATGTTCGTCTCCCTTCAATGCAATGCGTCCAGCTGACTGAGCACCGCGCGCAGCATCCTCGGCATGACTACCTCGTTCCTGTACAGCATTCTCACCAAGCGTGCCTTCTCGATCCGGTGGCAGCAGCCCGCACCCATCGACCTCTTCTTCGACTCGCCTTACATCGACTGGTCGCGCCCGTTCTATAACCAGACCGACACGCCTCTCGCACCGGTGTACACGAACAAGACGCTCATCAAGCGGCGCAAATTGCTCAACGCGCACAATTGGGAGCCGGAGGAAGTCGATGAGTTCATGCCGAAGTTCGTCGCGCGGTACGAGAACTCGAAACGCACGCCGTGGCTGCAGGTGCGTCAGTGACTTTTCGCATATTCAAGCGCCCTGTTGACTTTGGTCACCGCAGATCGAGTTCAATCGCGGCGTCGTGATGCGCTCCTGGTCGTACCGCCCGATCAAGCCGCTGGTCGATGCTATCGGTCTCAAGGCGCAGACCGCTTATTCCTGCCTGCTCAACTACCTCTTCCGCCCCAAGCCCGCCGTGCTCGCCTTCATCTCGCAATACACGAGCTTCTTCGCTCTGCCTGAGAACTTCGTCATTGGCATCCAGATCCGCACTGGTGACCTGTCGATGGTGCGTGATGTACCTTTGGCCGGCGCAGAACGGACGCTTACCTCTTGCTGAACAGTGGGCCGATTACAAGGACGCCGTCAACACGGTCTCTGTGCACAGCCAGTACTTCACGTGCGCCGACGCCGTCGCGCGCAAGTATGCGCATCCTTCGCAGAAGGTCGTCTACTACCTAATTACCGACTCGCACAAGCTCGAGCGCGAGGCGTTGCGCCGCTTCGGCGACCGCATTGTCGTGACGGGCCTGAAGCAGGCGCATGTCGAAATCAAGACTGACCGGAGCAAGGGCTTGAGCGCGATCAAGCTCGCCGCGGACGGCTTCATGCGCACGATTGCCGAGAGCTGGATATTTGCCGGTACGTTCTCGCTCTGCGCCCTTTTGTGTGCTGCCCGCGGCTCATCTCGGACTGCCTTCGCTCTATAGGCACCGACTTCCAGATCCTCACATCCCGTAGCGGCTTTGGCAAGATCCGTACGTCTTGATTGACCGAGTATCTCGCCTGCACTTCGCTGACGTTGTCTCATTCCTCCGCAGCGACCTGGCTTCGCGGCCGCGAGGGCACGACCATCTCGCTCTTCAACGAGTACACCGACCCCGAGTATACCAACATGTACAAGGTCATGCACAATGGGCGCCTACCGCCGCCCATAGACTGTTCGCAACCGGAAGCGTGCGTAATTCGCCTGCATCCTCAACCCCTCTGAAACAGAACTGACAACATCCGTGCAGACTCTCGTCGTTCTCGCAACTCGCGCAAGACTGGTCACTCGGGTAGACGACTCGCCCCTTTCGACGCTACATCCAGGTCGCCTTCATCGCATCTATAGCAGATCCTCTTCCGCAGACTCTCTCGTTTCGCTTCGCATGTCCCGCTCGCATATCGTTTCGTCCTGGTGTTGCCGCAATAGTAGACTGCTTTCCGCTTTATGATCGCCTCGCTGGATCGTCTGCGACAGCTGAGAGAGCGAGTCGAGAGTCGAGCGTAGAGTTACAAAGGTACAGGAAACAAGGGACAAACACAACGAGCAGATCACGAGACGCTTTAGACCGTAGAAAGACGAGGACACGAAAAGATGCGACTACCGCTTCTTCCTCCGCGCCTCGTTGATGTTCTTCCGCCCCGAGCCGATGAGAGGCAGGCCCGTCTTGTCGAGGCGCACCTCGCCATTCTGGCCGCCCTTGCCCGTCCTTCTCCGTCCCTTCGGGTTGTCGATCCCGCCCTTGGTTCCCCCAATGCCCATCATCTGTGCCTCGAGCGAACCCTCCTGCGCGAACCACCCGGCGCCCGCAGCCGCGCCCATCGACGCCGATGAGCCGGTCCCTCTCCGCTGGTCGTCGAGGAGGGCGCGCTGCAGCGCGCGCTGCTCCTTGTCGCGACGCACCTCAGCGCTCTTGACACCGCGGATCCACTCCTTCTGGTCCTCGCGAACGACGGGCTCGGCGTGCGCACCGCCTGCGCGGCCCATCTTCGGGTTCGGCATCGAGTACTGCGTGCCGCGGAGGCGGTAGTTAAAGTTAGACTTGAGGTGGAGGATGTAGCCTTGAGGATGTTGCGGCGAGACGGGAACGTAGGTGATGGAGGTGCGGAGGAGAGTCGCACCACCGCAGGAAGGGCAGAAGCGCTTCTCCGGGTTCTTGCAGAGCCTGTGGATTGAGTGACACGATCAGCACGGGGGCCTTCGGAAAACGACAGTACACTGAAGCGGGATCTCGCTCAACTCACTTGAAGCATGCGTGGCAGCGCAAGACCCACGTTCGCACCTCGCGCACGCGCTTGCCCCCACTGCCGAGCACATTGAGGCCCATCTGCAGCGCGACGTTCTGCATCGCAAAGTCGCCCGTCAAGACGGCCGCCTTCATGATCGTCTTGGGCTTGGCCGGACCCGACGACGTCGAAGCTTCGGGCTGGTCGGGCGCCGCAAAGAGGCCGAGGTCGCGCACTTTGTGCGCGTGAACGTTATCGGGCGTGATCCACGAGCCAGCGGACGAGTCGGATTCGGCGTCCGACACATCATCGTCACCGTCGGCGGCAGCATCTGCGGCAGGCGCATCGGCGAGAGACATTTGCGAGAGGGAGGAGGCGGCGTCGGGGAGGGCAGAGGTCGAAGCGGCAGGAGATGCGGGAGAAGTGTCGGCTGGAACCGATGGAGCCGGTGCGGGAGGGGCGGCCGGCGATCCCTCCTCCTTCGCATCCTGCACGTCAAGCTTCTCGAGCGTAGAGGCGAGAGCGTCGTTCTCCGCCTCCTCAGCGCGGGCGGCTGCCGGTGCATCCTCCTTCTCCTCCTTGTCCGGAGGCTGCTCCTGCGCGCCGCTCTCCTTCTTTCCCTTGTCCTCCTTTGGCGGGCCCGTCAAAACCTGGCCGGGCGTGTCACGAACACGCCAGGTGCCATTCTCCTCGAGCTCGAGGGTGAGACAAAGGGCGAGTACGCGGATGTCGGCCTGCGAGAGCACGGCGAGGTCACCCGTCTTGCGGGCAAAGGCGGTGACTGCACGGCAGAAGCTTCATCAGCCCACGGTTGAGCAGGAAAGGTGGGTCTGGTGGACGGGACGCACTCTTGGCGACCGATTCTGGTGTCGGGTCGCGGACCTCGAAACCCTCGCGGTTACGGTGCATCTCGTCCGGCTCTAGCCCCTCGGCGAGCGTGTCGGCGGGGAGCTGGAGCTTGGCCTCGTCGAGGAGGGCGCGGCCGCGCTTGTCGCGGAGCTCTGCGACGACATCGCTGGTTACGAGGTAGTGCGTTGCCGAGTTTCGCAGGGACGAGAGCGGCGATTGGAAGAGCGGGGCACTGTCAATCACGAGCCATTTGATGCTGTGCGTCCCAAGCAGGCTCGCGGGCTGCTGCGCTCCTTTCGGCGCCATCGCGGGAGACGGAGGAGGCGAAAGTAGGCCGGTGTCGGCTGCGTCTGCGGGCGTTCGTCCGGGCGTCTGGCAAGTCTGAAGATGCGCTTGGGGCTGTACGGAGCGTGCCAGTCCCCCAGAGAGCGTGCGAAGCGAGCGAGTGGCCGTTCGAGGGGCAAGCTCAGACGGCCGCGAGCGGTGCAAGGTCAATGTCCGCTTATCTCCCCGACGTCTCTAGTCGGGCAGAAGTACAGCCCGGTCAAGCTAGCAAGTTCGTACTACACTGAAGAAGGCACGGACGTGCTGAGGGACTCAGGTCTTTTGCTCAGAATGATTGTCCGATCCTGCGCCGCACAAGTGCTGCAAATACCGGCCCGCGCTACATTCACGCCGTGCCTCCCGAGCTGCAATTTCGCGCCCTGATTCTCGACCTTTGGCGGGCGCGAGATCATCAGGTCAATCGATTCGCCGCGTCGTTGACAGCGAGGATACGCCGGTCCACTTCCTTTATTTGCTTGCAGATGTCCTTGATTTCCTCCCTTCGCTGGTCATGCAGTGGCTGCGGCCAGTGTAGTGCGCTGCAGTACAAGCACATGCAGTGGGTTCCGCACCTGTCTTAGCTGGGCCCTGTCAGCAAGGACGGCGGGGTGATTAAGGGCGTCTTCTACGCTCACGGGCTCAACGGCAGCGCTCGATGCGTCATGCTGCGCATGGAGGGAGCTTCTGTCCCTGTGCGCGTCGCCTCGCGCTGGGAAGTACCGAGATGGCGTGAACGCGAACCGTCCTCATGCTCCGGAGTACGCTCCTCGAGCTGCGCGTCCTCCGCGCGGTGCAATGGCAATGTTCGGCCGCACACGAAGTTGAAGGATTGTTCGAACGCTTGGGTGAAACGGCAGCTGGACCTGCAGGCGCGAAATGTCAGCGAGTTGGGCAGCCCGATACGAGACTGTTTTTGGCGCGCCGTTCAGGTTGCTCAGCGGCAGCTGGGATAACGCCGGCTCTTCTGCACGAGCAGGCCACCTCCTAGGCTTCTGCGGACCTGCAGTTCAGCGCCGCTGTCAGCCTCTTGGTTTGCAAGGCAAGCCACACGTCGCGAAAGCACCTCAATGTCCCCGAAAAACATGGCGTGTCACGTCGCCGTCGCGAGCAAAGCGGCGAGGGCATCGAGGGCATTCTACCCTGCGCGGCAGCTTGCCGGAACCGGTCATCTCGGCGCGATGATGATACAGGCGCTCTGCTGCGGAGAGCGTTGGGCACGCCGGTCGAAGCAGAAGCAGGCAAGAGAGTACGGTGGCCTCGAGCAGCAGAGCTGTGCGGCTGCAATCGTCGCCAGGATGACAAGTGCAGAGCAGAAGCGAGAATGACGAGGGAAAGGGCGAGCAGGTCGACCGACCACGCAACGCCACGCCGCCGTCACGCGTCGGCGAAACAGGCTGGTATGCTAGTGGACCGGACCGCCAGAATTGGCGAGACCACAGCCCGAGCGAGCGATTCAGAGAGGTTCATCCGCCAAACGACTCCACGCACTGGCGCGGTCGATGGGGGAGGACTGCACACCGCCACGGGCGCCGCAGGGCAAGCTGCCGTGTGGGCGCTTCGAACAACCTTGAGTGAGACTTGTGTGTGCTGAGCTCAATAGAGTGTTCCCCTGGGTGGCCGGTCAGGCCGTAAGGCAGCTAAGGCGCGTACGACGCGTGGTGGAAACCACAGAGGCGCACTTGGCTATTCGTCCGGGGTGACTAGCCACGTTATAAAGCTTGCTGAACTTTAGCATGCATTCCAGAGTAGGGAGCGGGTTGAGCCAGGAGAGAAACTCGCCGTTTCTCCTCTCTTTCGCCCGTACCGTCCACAGTATGTCGCTCAAGGTCGTGAAAATCGCTGGGGATGGCATCGGCGAGTTCTCCATACCTTCGGACGACCTCTTGATCACACGCTAGCCCTGCCAATTGCGCACTGGATGTCCGCCATCAGCGTGCTTGACGGCCGCGAGGTTCGCCGCGGCTCCACCTTGACTCGTCGGTTCGGCACACGTCGCGGGCGGCCCGCTCGAGGATTGCAGGAGACGCTACACTACTAGTGAAGCTCTGGGAGGCTTCACATCTTGCCCTCGAGGCGATATGGGCGCGACGGCCGCATTCCGAGATCAAGACGGAGCACGCTGCAACTTCGCGACGCAAGCTCACAGAGCTTCGAAAACAAGCGTGCTGACCTTTTGCGACGCTACACAGGCCCCGAGGTTGCCGGCCAGGCCGAGCGCATCCTCGATGTCTTCTCCGCCCACACCGATCTCAAGTTCGAGGTCGAGGCGCACGACTTTGGCGGCATCGCCATCGACAACCACCAGAACCCGCTGCCCGACTCGACGCTCAAGGCCTGCAAGGAGGCCGACGCCATTCTTCTCGGTGCGCCTCCTTCTGCGATGTGACGGCCGGCTCCTGCCCGTACCTCCGGTCGCTAACCCCGTCACCTCGTCTTTGTCGTGTGCAGGTGCTGTTGGCGGTCCCAAGTGGGGCACACACCCTACCCTCCGCCCCGAGATTGGTCTCCTCAAGCTCCGCAAGGAGCTCGGCCTCTACGCTAACATCCGCCCCGCCCTCTTCCCTGCCCCCTCACTCGTCGCCTACTCCCCGCTCAAGGAGCACATCGCCAAGGGCACCGAGATCGTCGTCGTCCGCGAACTGATCGGCGGCATCTACTTCGGCGACCGCCGCGAAGCTGTCGCCGGCGCGACCGAGGGCCAGGATGCCGAGGCGTTCGACGCGTGCACGTACTCTGTCCCCGAGGTGCAGCGCATCACGCGTCTCGCAGCGTACCTCGCCAAGTGCTCGAACCCGCCTCTCGCGATCCACTCGATCGACAAGGCCAATGTGCTTGCGACGAGCCGTCTGTGGAGGCGTGTTGTGCAGGAGACGCTCGACAAGGAGGAGCCCGACCTTCAGCTCGACCACCAGCTCGTCGACTCGGCTGCCATGCTCATCTGCGCCAACCCGCGCAAGCTCAACGGTATCGTTCTCAGTGCGTTTCTCCTGCTGGCGCTCGAGCAGAGCGTGGGCTACGGCTGACTCTGCTCGAAACAGCCGAGAATCTCTTCGGTGACATCCTCTCGGACGAGACGTCCGTCATCCCTGGCTCGCTTGGTCTCCTCCCGTCCGCATCGCTCGGCGGCATCCCCGACGGCCAGTCGCGCATCCCGGGCCTGTACGAGCCGATCCACGGTTCGGCGCCGGACATTGCCGGGCAGAACATTGCCAACCCGATCGGGACAATCCTCAGTATCGCGCTCATGCTGCGGTACTCGTTCGGCAAGGAGCGCGAGGCCAAGCTCGTCGAGGAGGCGGTGCGCATCGTGCTCGACGACGAGAGCGCCGGCGGATGCGGGTTCCGCACCAAGGACCTCGGCGGCGACAAGACGACGACCGAGGTCGGCGACAAGGTTGTCGAGATCCTCACGGGCCTCCTCAAGCAGTAGATGCAGGTCGAGGCGCTCAGTCGGCTGGCTGGGCCACGTGAAGTGAAAAGACGCAGTATCACCGTCTCGCTCTTGATTGCGCCTGTCTCCGGTTCTCACGCCTGTTCTGTGATTACCTGCGACTGGCGAGACGTCGGTCTGTCTGGCGCGAGGCGAGCGACGGGTGATCGCGAGATTGGAGCTGGACAGGAGGTAGCTCAGTCGGTCGCCTCGTCAACTCGTGAGGGAAAGGCGCGAGCATTGTGCGCATGTACAGATTTTGCAAAGGCAGATTCACGCTGTCCTCGGCACGCAGGCAGCCGAGGGCGCGGGTCGCATGCATGTGCTCGGCCTCACGGCTTCGCTTTCGCTCCGCCCGCTTCTCCAGCCCGCCGCCGCCTCTCGCCGCTCCCGGCGGAGAGGCCCAGTCCTTCCCGAGTGCAGCAGTACTCGCCCCTCCCAACCCTCTCCCTTGCCCACCATGGCGAATTAAGCCGTGTCCCGAGTCCCGCCCATTGCGCGTCCATCCATCCCGGCATACCCCCTCCGCCCGCCCTCCCGGGCCTGCCAGACTCTCCTCTCCCCTGTTCACCGCACCAAATGAGCCCGCTCGACCCCCCGGCGATGCTGCGGAACGCCGACGTCGCCATGTCGACCCGCCCCGAAGACCTCGGCACGCGCATGTCTCGCGCTTCTCCCTCGCGTCCAGACGCCCGTCCGGCGCCGAGGTGGCTGCTCAAGATCATGCAGGAGCGCGCTGGGCTGCACGAGAACGCGCAGGAGCGAGGTGCACCGGGTGACTCTGCTCACGCGAGCGGAGCTCGGGTGGAGGGCAGCGGCCAGTCGCGCGACCCGCAGAACTACGTGGACAAGGTTGCAGGCGAGCGAGTGGATGGACAGAGGCCGCACGAGGGTCCCGCGGCTGCGGTAGAGGACGCCGCGCCGCTTCCGCCCGCACCGCTTCCCGTCTGCGACGATGTCCCGCCGGCCACGACAGGGCCGTCTTCCTGCGGCGCAGAGCTCGAGCCGTTCGCCAGTTCGTCGCGCCACTCGTACGGCGACTTCAGCTCGGCGAGCTCGACCGCCTCGTCGTCGACGTCGCACTCGGGCTTCTCGTCCGCTTCGGCTTCGTCCTTCACCAGCGCCAGCTCGACCCAGACATTCTCAGCGGCGGGCTGGACCGCCGGGACACAGGCCGCCTGTGCGCCTCACGCGCTTCCGTCGCTTGCCGAGGTCGCGGTCAAGGCTTATGGCGACGAGGCTGGCGATGTCGACACGACGCCTGTGGCCGAAGCGCCGGGTGCACCAGTCTCGGCGATCGACTTCGAGCCGACCGTTCCCTTCGCGTTGACCTCTGCCGCCCGGCTTCCCCTCCCCTCAACGACAGTCTCCGTCTCTCCCGCCGCACCGCGTCCGCTCTCGCACGTCCCGCGCGCACCTCCCGCACACTTCGACCCTCCTTCGCGCCCTACATCGTCGCAGAGCGGCTCGGACCCCGCTTCGTCCGGTACGCTCGTCAACGCGCATGCCGCGCATCAGCCGCCTCCGTCTCCCTCGCTCACCTCGACGTCGGGCGGCGGGTTCGCGGCTCCGCTCCCGTCCGACGACGGGCAGTGCCACGCCGGGTCGGCGATTCTCAAGCACTCGAACGAAGGGATTGACTGGGACGACGGCACGCTGCGCCCGCCCGAGAACTTTGCCATGGTGTCGCCGAGGCTGTACCGGAGCTCGTTCCCGCGGAAGCACAACTTTCCGTTCTTGCGCAGCTTGGGGCTCAAGAGCGTCATGTGCGTCTATGACCTCTTGTTTCTGGCTCGCAACAGCGCATACTGACTCGCTACGTTGTCTGCAGGGTCCTTGTGCAGGAGCCGTACCCGGAGGAGAACGTGCAGTTCCTCGAGGCTGAGGGGATCCAGTGAGTCTTACATTCTCTACCGGATCAATCAGCCTTCCTTCTTGCTCTATCGCGGGCCTGCGATGGGGACGCTGACACGTGTTGTCGCGCAGGTTCTTCCAGTTCGGCATTCCGGGCAACAAGGAGCCGTTCGTCTCGATTCCGGAAGAGAAGATCGTTGCGGCACTGTCGACCATCCTCGACCGGCGGAACCACCCGATGCTGATCCACTGCAACAAGGGCAAGGTGCGTTGCCCTCTCGTTCTCCCATATGGCCTCCTCCGACTGACGCCTGACTGTTCCGCAGCATCGGACAGGTTGCGTCGTCGGCTGCCTTCGCCGCCTGCAAACCTGGTCACTCACCTCGGTCTTCGACGAGTATCGGCGCTACTCGCACCCTAAGTCGCGCGCGATGGACCTCCAGTGCATCGAGGCGTTCGGCGGCCTGCCCAAGGTGTGGGACGCGGTCGACCGCGCACAATTGCCGGCGTGGGCGACGCTCGACCCGCCGCCGCTCGCGATCGCGCCTGCCGAGGCGCCTCCGTCACCGTCGACGGAGAGCGCGACGACTATCGACGAAGTCGAGGTGCGGCAAGCGCCGTGAGCTGCACCTGTCCGCCGTGCTACCCTTCACTCCCTCGCTCCTCTCGCCGTACCATACCTCTCCCCTCTCATCTGCTCATCATTCCACCATTCGCATCGTTCCGCCCGCTGGGCCTTGTCCCGTCTCGTTCTCGCTGTTCACTCTGGCGCGCGGCTGCCACTGCCCTGTTGTAACTTGTACCGTTCCTCCGCGCTCCCCCGGTGCGACAACTCGGCTCAACTCTCGCTGCCTCCGTCTCGGCGTTGGCGCAGATCGAGCGAGTCTCGCGTCAAGGAGGCGGAGACTTGTCCAGTTCTCGCGTGCCCTCTCGTCCGTGTCGACGCGAGCGATGCGAAAGCCTGCTAGCGTTACAACACACTTCTCCGCTCTCACCCTGCCCTCGTTGTGCACTCAGTCTTGCCCGAAGTAGTACGACCCGTACGTCGCCGCCTGCGCAGCGACGAGCCCCGAGAGCGCGAGAGGGCCTGATCGCCGCGCCGTCAGGGCTTTGCGGCCGTTCAGGAAGAGGTAGACAAGAGACCAGGCTGCGCCATGAAGGATGTGAGCGCGTGTCCGACTGATGTTGACGAGCTCCGAGTCGGCGGAAGCCCTGCGCGCAGACAGGCAAGAGGAGATCACGCACCGGTGGTCGTCCCGCTTCCGTTCAACGGGTCGCCAGCCCGAACCATGTACCTGCACAAAAAGGTACGTCAGGTCGAGGACATGTGAGCGGAAAGTACGGGGCGACGCACCCGCTGCCGCCGAAGATGGTCGCGAAGACGGGTAGCTGGATCAGCTGCGGAAAGCCTGTCGGCGCGCGTACACACAGCGGCAGGGCAGCAAGCCTGTTCCGCGGTCGCGCATTCTCGTCAGTGCCATGCGAGAGCGGAAAGAGCGCCGGGAAGGAAGCGCACAGGATGCCCGAGGTGGACCAGGCGAAGAGGGGCGACTCGGCGGTGCGCACGAGCCAGGGTGGGAGCTTCGCAGTCGGAGAAGGCGGAGCAGCAAGCGCTGGTGGCCGGGCAGGAGCCGACATGGCGAGCGTCGGGTGCGCGGAAGAAGCGAGAGATGAGGACGAGGCGGTGCACGCCTCTTGCCCTCGCCCCAACGCGCTACTTCCTGCTTTGAGTCCTACCGAGCTACTTGCTACACTTTCTATGCCTCCCGCGAGCACGCTCCAGGTCAGTACCGCTTGATTCGCGTCGTGGACACCTCCGCCCTTCCTTCATCAAACACCGCTCCGTCTTCGCTAATACTCGTCGCCTCCCACCGGTTGGATTCGTGTGCTCCACAGAAGACTCCCATCCGACGAGCCTTGGGCCCGCGACAAGGCGAGCAAGCCTTTGCCGCCCCGTCGGCATCGCTCAAAGGTCGGTCCTTGGCTACTCGAATTTCAACGACTGGTTCAGGCATTCGCTGACGCCCTGTTCTATGATGTCAAGACATCGGGCCTCGAGATACTGCGGGTCCGGGCTCCGATTGCCGCAGTAACGTCTCGCCGAGCGTCGATGCGCCTTCGAATTCGACCATCCGTCATCGCAGCCCCGCGCCGCCCCTCTCCGCGCTGCCAAAGCCAGAGGACGTCGTTAGGTCGACGATCGGTCAGGTCCTGCACGAGGGGTGCGGTCGCGTCATCAAGCTCGTCGAGCTCGCTGGCGGACAGAAGGTCGTCGTCAAATATGGCGTCGAGGTGTACAAGGGCGAGGGCGAGGTCATGCGACTGCTGCGACGGCAGACTAACATTCCAATTCCGGAGGTGCGTACTGCAATGCTTCTCTCGCCCTAATTCCCTCACATGCCGCGTCCGGTTGCCGGCGTCTCTGCCCACCCTTTCCATCATAGCAATAAGCCCGAATAAAGCGTCTGGGTTCGAAGCTGATTTTACAAGTACGCAGGTGTACCACATCGTCGCGTACAACGACGGAGTGTTCCTCTATCTCGAGTACATCCCCGGCGAGAACCTCGCCGACGTCCTCCTGCGCCTCAAGGCTCACGACCCGCGCCGCCATGCCCTGTGTGCCAAGCTCGTCCCAATTCTGGATGAGCTCCACAGCATGGTAGCTCCTCCGGGAACTCCGATCGGCAACTACGCCAGCTTCCCCGAGTGGTCGCACACCCGCCTCAACGCTCTTACGCTCGTCCCGCCTCGCACGCTACCGCCTTTCTCAGCACTCACAACGTCGCTCGACCTTATCAACTGGATCAAGAGCGAGTTCCTCGCCCGGCCGAACGGCACCGACAGCTCGTGGGCTTGCTGCATCGAGCCTGGGCTTGACGTCAACGCAACCGTCGTCCTCTCGCATGGCGACCTTCATCCCTGGAATGTCCTTGTCCGGGATGGCGAGATTGTGGCGCTGCTGGACTGGGAGCGTGCAGGGTGGTACCCCTTGTGGGTGGATGCGGACGTGTGTGCGGGCAACCACATGAGCATGAAGGACAAGAAGCTGAAGCGCGTTTCTCTTGATCTTGGAGGATCGGTATTGGGGTGGCCGAAGATGGGGGAGGGGCATTTTCGATGGGTACATGTCCTCCGGAAGTTTGCGCAGTAATGCCTTCAACTCCTGCCTACCAGTCGGATTCTCGTCTTTCCCTTGCAGTTCCTCAGCTTCCTGCTTGCTCTTCTTCAGTCCATTACAAGGAGAATGACTTGCTCAAGATTGGGTTCACGCACTTCCTTCAGAGTGATCTTGCTCTGGCTCACAAAACGCCTGCTAAACCGCCTCCGCATCCGAGTCCTCCGCATCAGGCTGAGCCGCAAGCTCGGCCTCAACAACCTCCCTTTCTGCCGGGAGGAGCCACTTTGGGGCGCGCCTGCCTTTGTACTGGTGCGTAGCGCAGAAAGCGGCGCACAGGTTGGCGAGACGGTGCGAGCGGAAAGGCATGATTATATCGTTGAGCGCTGCCTGCAGCCAGGTGCGGCGCCCAGTAGGCTGCGGGCGCAGCTGCTTGGCGTGCGAGCCGATCTCCATGACCTGCCGCTCCCAGATGTCGCGGAACTCGAGAGGGATCTCCAGGACGAGGCTGCCCATGCTGATGTCGTGCGGCTCGTAGTATATGCTGTTGCCGGACGGCTCCAGCGGATCGGTGCCCGGTCCTTTGCCCAAGTAGAAGGTGCCGTTGCTGACGTTGCGCAGGACGAAGAAGTGGCGGCGGAAGTTGAGGTTGCCTTCGATGTACGCGCCATCGTTGACCCAGAACGAGGTGCCCGTCGCGTTGTCAAGAGCGAGAATATAGCCTGCTGCTGCTACATCCGTCATTGAGCATCCTTGGCGTGAAGGGCGGAGACTTCTCGACCGGGAGGAGGACGCACCAGCGGGACCACCCTCACCGCCTTCGCCCTGAACGTCCTCTTCGTCCCCTCCGCCCTCCCACCCGGCCTGCTCTTCCTCGCCTTCGCCTCCGCCCTCAGCATGTACGACGAGCTGCTGCTCCGCCGGATTGCCTGCATCGTCGGCGACGGCGTGCCGACCGTCGCGTGCGGCGGGAGCTTCTACCTCGGCAGCGGGCGCGTCGGGAACGGGAAGAGGGCCCGGGCGGGGACCGAAAGTGTCGAGAGGCGGGGCGGCGCGGTACTCGAAGACAGCTGTCGAACCCAGTATCAGCTCCGGACGGTCTCTCGCTCGGAGTACGGAGACACGCACTGAAGGCGAGCGCGAAGCGTTGCCAAAGTAATTGGAGATCGAGAGCGAAGCGGCCGAAGACGAAGCTCGACATCGTAGCGGCGTGGAGAAGAGGAGAGGACGGAGGCGGACTGGCGAAGGATCGGGTCGCCAGTCGTATCACGGCGAAGGACGTGGCCGAGCGCAGAGGCGAGCCTAGCAAGCAAGTCCACTCGGAGTAGTGGCAGGCGGAGAGAGAGAAGCGGGGAAGGAGAGCCAGGAGCGGCAAGTCCGTGGAGGGGTCGAGCGCGAGACGAGCGTGAAAGGGGCGAGATCGTCGCAGAGCGTGAAAGCCTCGCTTTTCGAGAGTCTCTCTCCACTTCCACATGTCAGGACGCCGCTCTCTACCGCCGTCTGTCCCCATGGAGTACAGCCGCGTCATTCCAGCAACCCCTAACGCGCTTAGAAGCGAGCGAACGACTTGGTCTTCTGCTTCGAGACGCGGAGCACGTTGAAGATACAGGTGATGACAGTAGTCAGCGGGCAAGTTCTGGCCGAGCTGGAGAGGACCGGGGACGCACCGGACCGTCTTCGGGAGAGGGCCGCACTGGCCGACGGCGCCGATCGCCGCGACCAACACGCAGCCTGCCAGCAGGGATGTTCTGGTGCACGAGTACTTCCGGCCTGTTGCACGAGTCGTGGGTTGTGTAAGCGGAAATGACTCTCGAGAGGTGGGACCCGCCCCCGAAGCTGGATTCGGCGTGCCGGCCGACCGAGGGAGCGCACATGTGCGCGGCACGCAGCCGGTCAGCCCCGCCGCTGGGCCTTGATGCAGCGCAGAGTTTACAAGCGAGAGGAGCAGCAGACAGACATGTGGGCGAATGACGGGAGCGGATTCGAGCGACAGGCAAGACCAGGAGCGACCAAAGCGACGCAGGCGGAAAGAGGAGTCGCGCGACGCAGTGAGCGCGGCTTTACAGTCAGCCGTACATGCAAAGCTTGCACGGACAGCATCTCGCCACGCGATTGGCCGTGGCAGAGGTAAGCGTCTCAGCGGTGCTACTGAAAGGCGACCCCACCGCACAGAATGCACCTCCAGGCGGCTTCATAGAGGGATTGTGTTCGTAAGCTGCATCTCTTGTGCGTTGACAACCAGCAAGCAGTCATCAGGCGCCGCAGAAGAGCGTGTAGGCCTTCTTGAGGAGACGGCAGAGGAAGAGACGGGGAGGACGGCCGCGCAGTCGCAGCGAGTGGCGCGAGTCGCAAGCGGCGTGACCTGTAGGCAGTGCAGGCTCGCCCGTAAAGCCAGCCTGGACGGTCCAGAGAGGGCCAGCGGGGGAAGGGGCGGGGGCGGGTGCAGCGTCGAGCTGGCGTCGCTCGCGCGAGTTTCCCCTTTCCCCTCGTTGATCGCTCTCGTGTGAACAGCCGCCCTTACTCCGTACGCCGAGCTTCCCTGCCACCCTTCCACGCCCTGTTGCACCCGTCTCCCGCCCGCCCCGCCGCTCCTGCGCGCCGCCGCCGTCGCGCCAGCTCAAGCGCGACCCGGCGAGAAACTTCGTCTCGCACGGCGCAGCGCCTGTGCGCGCCTCGTGCGCGGCTCTGCAGGGCGGGACACGGCAGAACGCTGCATGAACGGAGGGCAGAGCTGCGCATGGGCGCTCTGGAGGGGCCGAGGCGGGCTGGGCGGGCTGCGAGCACACGGTCCGCACTTGGTCGCACCGTCGGAGCGAGCTGACCTCTTCGCGCCCGCATCCGCTGCCGCCCTGTACTCGCCTTTACCGACCTCCACGACCTCGAAAACGCCCTCTGCCGCTCTTTCCGCACCGCACGTCGCCGCACTCGCTCTTGTCCCGCTCCCCCTCGATCCTCCCTTGGTCTCGCAGGACCATGGCCGAGCAAGTCGAGAAGTCCTTCCAGAAGCAGCCCTTGTTCCACAACAACAAGGTCTCCACGACCTCGCGCAAGGTCGCGGGCAAGGACCGCCGGTGGTACAAGGAGGTCGGCCTTGGCTTCAAGGTGCGCCTCGCCCTCCCTCCTCCCCACTGCGGGTGCGCGCCCGTCCCGGTTGAGCTGACCGAGTCTGCCTGCGTCCTCAGACCCCTCGTGAGGCCATCGACGGCACCTACATCGACAAGAAGTGCCCCTTCACCGGCCTTGTCTCGATCCGTGGCCGCATCCTCACCGGCAAGGTCATCTCGACCAAGATGACCCGCACCATCATCATCCGCCGCGAGTACCTCCACTTCGTCCCGAAGTACTCGAGGTGTACGTCTCTCGCTTCTTCTCGCTCGCCTGCGACACGCTCGACCCGAATCGAGCTGTTGTAGGGGTGGTCTCGTCTGTCAGACAGGGGAACTGACGCGCCACCTTCTATTCTATCCCTGCAGACGAGAAGCGCCACAAGAACGTCGCGGTCCACTGCTCGCCGGCTTTCCGCGTTGACGTTGGCGACATCGTCACTGTCGGCCAGTGCCGCCCTCTCTCGAAGACGGTCCGGTGCGTCCCCAATCCTCTCGAAATCGGTCAGAAACCTGCCCGCTGATTGTTGTCGTCACCTGTAGCTTCAACGTGCTCCGCGTCTCGAAGCAGAAGACCAAGTCGTTCGCTCGCTTCTAAGCGCGTTAGGGGTTGCTGGAACGACGCGGCTGTACTCCATGGGGACAGACGGCGGTAGAGAGCGGCGTCCTGGCATGTGGAAGTGGAGAGAGACTCCCGAGAAGCGAGGCTTTCACGCTCTGTGACGATCTCGCCCCTTTCACGCTCGTCTCGCGCTCGACCCCTCCACGGACTTGCCGCTCCTGGCTCTCCGTCCCCGCTTCTCTCTCTCCGCCTGCACACATTGCTGGTCGATAAAGTACTCGCGTCACTGGAGTGCTGGGCTGCCTACATCCCGCCCCGCTGTCTGCCTGGGCCTCTTGTCCTCTCTTCGCTTCGCCTCGTCGCTCCACATCGCCTCGCCTTCCTCGCGTCTGCAGCGACACCGAGCGATGGGCAAGTCTCTCGCGCAGTTCGTCGACCGTCTCCCGGCACACCTGCAGTGCACGGCGTGCCAGCAGGCGGCCTGGCCCGCCGCCCTCGTCTGCCCGCAGCAGCCGCCCGTCTGCAACAGCTGCTCGCACTGGGTCACGCAGAACAATGCCAGCACGCCGCACCCGTGCGATTGGTGTGGCGTGCACCACGTCGACGCATACACATGCCCGCTCACTCACGCGACCGAGTCGGAGATCGAGTCGTTCAGGTGCGTCCGGATCGTGCTGGTTCGCTCTCTTGCGCCAGACCTGAGCCCTCGGGCGTGCAACAGGTACCGGTGCCGCTACAACGGCTGCACGTGGGTCGGTAACGTCCACAGCGAGGAAATGCACGTCGGGACGGTGCGCTCAGCTCTCCTGTCCGCGTCTCTTCGCCTGCACTCAACTCACCCTGTTCTCACCTTCCAGTGCGTCCACCGCTTCGTCACCTGCCCTCGCTGCCTCTGTCAGCACCGCCAGCACCGCACGGCGTCGCACTTCGAGACCTGCGACGCCGTCGTCGTGATCTGCCCGAGGGGCGGGCGCCACTGCGGCGGCGTCCACGAGGCGGGCGTCATGACGCGCGGCAGGATGCACAATCACGAGCAGACCACGTGCACGCTGCACCTGTACGCTGCAACCCTCCCCTCGAGTCGACGGCATTACTGACGGCGCTAGACCACAGCTGCAAAGTCACGCCGGGCTGCACGGTCCGCGGGACGCGCGCCTCGCTCGTCGCGCACGAAGCCAGCTGCCGCTTCGAGACGCGCGTCATCGCCGCCGGCATGCAGCAGGTGTGCAACGCGGCGCTGGGCGCCATCGAGTTGATCTCGGAAGAGCTACGCGCGCCGAGTTCGCACGGCTCCGATAGTCACGGCGGCGGGCACAAGCGCAGCCATCGGTTCGTCGAGCTTGCCGAGAACGACGAGGAGGTCGACGACGCGGCTTCGGCGGTCTCTCACCAGCAGGTCGGACGCTCGTCCGTCGGCTCGAGCGGCTCGCGCGGGTCCAACGCTTCGCTCCAAGTCGGCGACGTCTCGGTCAACACGCGCGGCGACCGCGGCGGAGAAGGGCCGCAGCTGAGCGTCGATTTCACGGTTCGCGTCTCGGTCCCGTTCATGCAACCCCCGCCTCATGGCGGCAAGAGACGCAGGACCGGCTGAGTCCCTTCAGTCTTTCTGCCCCGTACACCCGCTTGTTTCCTTCCCTCTCTCCTCTGTGCAGCGTGTTCGTGCAGTGCAGACCGTTTTTGCGTCCGAGTGGACCGGGACTCGGCGAGGTTGACATCGCCTGTCAACGGGTTTGTCGCCCTCGCCAGCGCGTCTTCAGGCCATCGAGCGAGACTGTAGCGTTTGTCAGACCTTCTCTCGAAAGCAGGGGACAACGTCCAACTCGCGCGACCAGTGCTCGCACGACCCTCTTCCGCTCTCCTTACCATTCACCGGTCTTCCTCTCGCCTTCACTCCTCACACATCTCTCGAGCTCGCTCATTGCTCTGAAGAGTACAGCAAAGCTTCTTGCTCGGGAACGCACCGGTCAAGCCTCCGTCAAAGCCTCTCGCGTCTTCGTCAGCCCGCACTCGCTCGCTCGCTCGCTTTCGCCCACTCGCCCATACTCGCCATGCCGTATCCGGCCGCCCAGTTCATCGGCGACCTTCCCAGCGCCTTCCGCTGCTGCAAGTGCGACGGCGCCGCCTACCCGCCCATCTCGCTCTGTTCGAGCGGCCACCTCGCGTGCTGCACCGACGCCATCTGGCTCGTCAACAGCGACGAGGCGCCGCAGCCACCCGTGTGCCTCAAGTGCGACGAGGCGATTTCGAGGGACACGCTCCGCTGCGAACCGACGCTCAAGCTCGAGATTGAAACGCTTCGGTGCGTCGGCGCACGTCGCTCGTTGTCGCTTGCGCCGGGCTGACGTTTTCGAGGGGCCATGCAGCTACGAGTGCCGGGATGGGGGGTGCAAGTGGATTGGAAAGCTTGGCGAACTGCGTGAGCACGAGGTAGGCCTGATCTCCCTGGCTTCCATCGAATGCCCCGCTACCAAGTCTTTGCAGTGCCCCAAGCTTTACGAGTCGTCAAAGCGCCACATCAAGGCGGTTCTCAGCTCGATGAAAGACTGGATGGTGTGCCCCCAGTGCCAGTGCAAGCTCAAGCGCAAGAACGAGCACAACCACGTGCAAAGGTGTCCCGACGGGATCATCGCCTGCCCTCGCGGCGGATCTGACTGCGGCTCCCAGAATGGCGGCAAGTACTTGCGCAAGAAGGTGTCGCAGCACGAAGCCGTGTGCACGTCCTTTACGTGCGTCTCGCCTTCGCATCGCTCCGTCGGCTGCTCACCTTCGGCCGGCAATTGCAGATGCGCTGCCACGCCCGGTTGCCCCTACCGCGGCACGCGCAGCATCGTCGAAGATCATACCAAGACGTGCCGCATCACCTCGTCCCTTGTCAACCTCCTTGCGGTTCCGTGCTCTTCGCCCGCCTCGCCGTCGCCGGCACTCCCCGCTCGCCCGGAGACACCCGCACCGGCCGCCGCCGACCCCGTCCTTCCGTTGTCGCCCGTCCACATTTCCTCTTCGCCCGAGCCCGCCGTCACGCTCAACGAGCGCACGACGCCGCCGCCTGAGGAGCCGCTTGCGCCGCCCGCAAAGTCGTCCTCGTCGTGGTCAACGACGCAGGCACCTCCTGCGCCGTTTGAATCGGCCGAGCTACTTCAGCCGTCTCCCGAGACGGGTCGCGAAGGGAATGCCTTCGTGCAGAGCGCGAAGCGTCCGCTCGGTGACTTCCTCGCGTCGTTCCTCCCGAAGCCGGCCAAGCACTCCCGCACTGCGAAGTGAAGCCTTCTGCCGAATTCTGCATCGCCTAGTGTCTCGTTCTGCAGTAGCTGAGGATCCCATCGTCTTGCAACACCGTCGTTCAGCCTGTCGTCGTTCGCCTCGTTTGCTTTGACCTTCTCAACTGCATGGGAAGCATCGATGCGCGGTGTTCACGACTGTTTGGACCCGTTTCCACGCCTCTCTTGATCACGGTCATCGCTGTACGGGGACAGAAGGGGGCGGAGGCGTGGAGAGTCGCGCTGAGCGAGAAAGTCGTATCGCTCGACGAGCATCTCGTCCATGCACCCGTTCCAGATCCTGCCGCGCTCAATCTCCGCAGGTGAGTAGGTGAGAGTTCCACTCGAGCGTCTACATCTCCCTCTGCAGCCACTCGACGAGCGTCTCCATCCGCTCCCTTTCTTCGCCCTTTAGTCGCGGCAGCGCCTCGCGCGTCCGCTCCAGCGTCTCGTATCGGTCGCCCTCGAGCAGGCGGCAGAGCTCGCTTGCCGTGCGCCACCAGTCGAGCGGGCGAGGGGGGTTTGAAAGCGAGGCGGAGGTGATGAGGCCGTGTTTTGAGTTGACGGAGAGGGTCTGCGGCATACGGGAGCAACGTGAGCGAGGGTGAATTTTCATTGAAAGCGACGAACGGACGTACGAGGGATCCGAAGGGGAAGGTACCGCTCAGCTCGTGCGTAAATTCGGGGGTCTGCCCGTACTGCCATTCCCACGACTTCGCCGCGCGCATGAAGCGATGGACGCGTTAGCGATTCAGCCTCTATGCGAAGAGCCTGCAGAGTACTGAACGCACCTTGAGCTCGTCGACCACTTCGCGCACGTACTCGTTGTGCTCGAGCACGCCCTCGTCTATCCGCTGCGCTCGCCGTGGCGCGTCAGTCTCGCTGTTCGTGCATGGGTATCAGAGCGTGTGACGCACCTTGATCTCCCCGCTCAGCGCGTACTTCTCCTCAAACTGACGCGCGACGACTTCGACGAAGCGCTCGTGGTTGACCCGGGTACTCCACTCGCGCAGGTTCCGCACGGGCGAAGGGACCGAGGCGACGCCTTTGGTGACCATCGCTTCCTGCATTCGCACCGTCAGTCTTGTTCAAGTATCGGAAGAATGGCGAGAGCGATACGCACCTTCTTGCTGCCGAGCACGCCGCGGAGGGTCCCGAGCTGTGCATCGATCAACATTGTCCCGTGGTGGTAAGCTCGCTTGTTGACGAGCTTGAATGCCGAGCCCGACACGTGCTGTTTCGCCGATTGTCAGGCACAAAGTCCAAGCCGTCTAGAAAAGAACGGAAACTCATCTTGAATCCGTCGACGACAATGTCGTGCCGCTCGTTGACGAACGCCGGGACATCAAGCTCGTTTAGCCCCGCAGTGACAAGCTCGGCATTCGATCTTCGGTCAAACTCCTCGCGCGGTACGAACACGCAATAATTCGTGTTGCCGAGGTCCTGGAATTCAAAGGATCAGCCTGCATCGCTTTCAAGTTTCGGAGACCGGCGCACATGGTAGACAGTTCCGCCACCGCTTTTCCGTCGCACAAAGGGGATACCGAGCTCGCGCAGGCGGTGCAGGTCAATCTCCTTCCAGGGATTCTGCGTTGAAGAAAGAAGTCAGTCGATGGCGCGTCGAGCAAGACAAGGGGACTCATACCTGATTTCGGCCGATGATCACACTGGGACAGTTGCGATAGAGATACAGAATGCGATGATCGGGTTCGGTCTTGCGAAAGAGCCTGTGAGAAGCGAGTTAGAGAGGGTCGAGAGGGGAACAGAGGAGAGCACGGGGCGTACCAGTCTTCATACGCAAGGTTGAACCAGGGATTGTGCGATTCCGAGACATGAATACTAGGCTGAAGGTATTGCACGAGTCAGCTCGGCTCACGAAGACGCTAAGCGAAAGTTGCGGACCGGTCCCAGGCGATGAGGAGATGAAGCAAAGGAGCGAGAACAAGACGGGCTGACGGCTTGAACGCCCCGAGGTACGGCCCTGTGAGAGGTTTGTGCACTTCTGAGCGCCAGCATGAGAATCAAGAGAGCGACAGAAGCGAGAAAGATGAAAGTCGGCGACGAGAGCACCTCGAGCGATCTCCTCGCTCCCGCCAACCTCACGCGACAGCTTGATCGAGCCTTGTAGAGCTTCAGCGAGGCTCATCAACGCGCCTCTGAACAGCCCGACCCACTCAGCCTCTTCCTCTCAGACAGTCTCTCCGTCATCATGGCAACGACCCCGCGGACTGTCCTTTTCGTCACGGGCAACGCCAACAAGCTGAAGGAGGTCCGCTCGATCCTCCTCGCCTCGACCCAGCACGCCGGCGGGTCCGACCCGGCCACCACGCCTTCATTCAGCGTTGAGAGCCAGGACCTCGACCTTCCCGAAGTGCAGGGCACCACCCAGGAAGTCGCTCGGGCAAAGGTCAAGGCTGCTGCAGACGTCGTTGGCGGTCCGTGCATCACCGAGGTGCGCTGCAACGCATCTCTTACAGCGGCAGACCGGGAGGAGGCGCCGCTGACCGCTCCCCACCTCGCCCTTGCAGGATACGGCTCTCGCATTCGAGGCTCTCGGCGGTCTGCCAGGCCCCTACATCAAGTACTTTCTCAAGGCGGTCGGTCTCGACGGTGCGCGATTAGCGTCAGAGACCGTCCCCTCCGCGCCCGCTCACTCGCGCTCCTCCCACTCGCAGGCCTCAACAACATGCTCGCCGGCTTCTCATCCAAGCGCGCGACCGCCATCTGCACCTTTGCGTACTCTGCTGGCCCGGGGAGCGAGCCGGTCCTGTTCGAGGGGAGGACCGAAGGCAAGATTGTGCCGGCGAGGGGACCGACGCACTTCGGGTGGGACCCGGTGTTCGAGCCGGATGAGGGCGAGGGCAGGACGTAAGTGGTTTACGGCCTGTGCGACGCGCTGCTTGTGACCGTCGGCGTCCTGTCTCCTGAGACCGCCTCACACTCTCGCACTCGCAGCTACGCCGAGATGGACGGCACAGCCAAGAACGCCATCTCGCACCGCTATCGCGCACTCGAGAAGCTGCGCAAGTTCCTCCTCGAGCAGAAGTAGGACAAGAGGCGCTGCATAGAGTGTAACACCAAGGTATCGTCTGTCGGTTCTCGCTTCGTGTCCACCTTTGCGCGTGCGAGCAGCTCACGATGATTGGCGAATCGCGCTGGCTCAACTCTTCAGTCACTCGCATATGGGGTCTTCAGCGGCTTGGAAAGCGGATGCAGCGAAGCCTACGACCATGTCTCCTTCAGTCCTCCTCGACCTGCTCCTTCTCCTCCTGCTCATTGCCCTGCTCGCCCTGTTCCTCCTTGCTCAACGAGCCGCCGCTCAGCAGGCGCTTGGTCGACGAGAAGAATGGCCTGCTCCAATTGATGAGATTCGTGATCGATCCGTCGAGCAACGCCTGCTTCTCCTGGAGGGTGCGGCCGTGCGAGCTGAGGACAGCAGCGTGCGAGGCGTGGCGGGTCGTCTTGCGGCTGCGTGTGTTCGAGCCCAGAGATCTGGTCAGCTAGGGAGAGGTTACGAGCAAGCCAACACCGGTCGAAGAGAACACGCACTCAACGAGCCGTTCGACCTTGGCTTTGAGCGAGTCGAACGCCTTGACATACTCGCCGAGGTCCTTCTCATTCGCAACCTCGCCCACAAGCGCCTGGCCGCTCTCGTGCTGCTCGTCCGCCTCGCGCTTCTCCTCCTTTTCCTGCTGCTCCGCAGCCAGCCTCTCCGCCCAGCGCATGAACGGCCTCGCCGCGCCTTCGTACCACTCGTCGACAGTCGGCGGAAGCGCACGCTTGCTCGCGTGGTACTCGACGACCTGTGCGTGCGCATCGTCTTCGCCGACCTGCGACGCGACGAGCTCGTCGCCGTACTGCGAGTGCGCGCAATTCGTGCGAGCGGGGCCGAGAGAGGCGGACGAGTACTGCGCTGCAAGCGAGGCAGAGCGCTGAGGCGTGAAGAGGTAGTCGTCCTCCTGTGGACGTCGCCGCACATGATCAGTCAAACATTCGAGCGACATTTCGCTGAAGAGACAGAGGCGGCGAGACTTACCTCGTCAATCGGGACCAACTTGCGGCGCTTGTTCACGGCGTTGTCGAACTCCTCCAGCTGCTCCTCCGCAAAGCGCTTCTCGACTCTGCTCAAGGCGGCCTTCGCCTGCGCAACGAGGTCACCATCGTCGCGCCAGTCCGTGGCGCCTCCTTCCTCGGCCTCTTGGCTCGCCTGGATCGGCTCGCCGTCGAGCTCCTCGTCGATAAGCGACTCGACGGCCGTCTTGCTGTCCCACGCCGAGCCCGCCCCCGAGTCTGCCGCCGACGCCGCGTCAAACCCGGCCAGGTCCGCATCGTCGTCATCATCGAGCACGAGGTACTCGCGCTCCTCGACGAAATAGCTGTGTGTCTCAACGTCGGTCGCGATTGAAAGCGGGATGCCGATGAAGCTTTTACCGCCCGTCTGGTGCTCCTCGCCGCCGCCAGTGACAATGTCCATGTCACTCGAGGGCGCGGACGTGTTGACGTCGCCCGGCTGAGACGGGTGCGGTACATCACTCTGGGAGGGCGTCAGGTCGTCGTCAAAGGCGGGCGTGAAGGGCGACGACGAACGGCGGGAGTCGGCGAGCGGAATGTAGTCGTGCTGCTGCGTGAAGGCAGAGTCGCCGCCTTCTCCCTTGATAGCATTGCCCTTGTCGCTGCCGTTCGTCGACATAGCAGCCACGAGGGGCACATTGCCGCCGTTTTTGCGCGGCTGCTTGGGCGGCGGCATCTCCTCGTCGTCGTCGTCGTCGTCATCATCATCGCGCCCAGCTTTGCTCGCCGAGTCGCGCGCACGTGCGACCGCGTCGGTCTCGTCCATCACCTTGCGCATTTTCTTGCGGAGCGTCTTGGACCCGCCGGCGTCGAGGTCGAGCGCGAGGTCCCGTGGTCCGAGCGGGCGCTTCTGCGGGAGCGCGAGGCCGTGCTGCTGCGCGCCCTTGTGCCCCTTGTACTGTTGCTGCGGCTGCGAGACGGGCGTCGGGAACGGCGCGGGTGTGGCGGACGCGGTGAAGGTGGGCGAGGCGGTCGTGCGCTCGTGCGAGAGCGGCGGCGAGCGGTGCGAGGGCCGCGTGGACGGGGTGCCGGTGGGCTTGAGGCCGCCCTTGGTCAAGTCGAGGCCCATTTCTACGGTGGTACGAGCGAGCTGAGCGAAGTGCGAGCGACGAGCGAAAGCGAGAGAAGCGCAGAGCTGAGCAGACGAGAAGTCAAAAATGAAAGTAGCGCTATGAAGCTCGGAAAACCTCTCTTGCGGTCGAGCACCACTCGAAACGCGTGCATACAAACCACTGCGCGTCCCCGAGCGATGTCTACGCCGTCCCGACCTTGCGCCCCTCGCGCTCGACCTGGTCCGCGTCGAGTCCTTTCGCCGGCTGCGCGACGCCCTGCGACCGCGCCCACTGCACAGAGCCCATCTCGGTGATGCGCGACTGCGAGCCCGGAACAAGCGAGAGTCAGAGCTTGTTCTGAACTAAAGCCCCGACCCGGATTGAGAAGGCCGGCGAGTGCCAGCGAGAGACGGCGACGAACCACTGCCCGCGCAAACGCAAACACCTCTTCGTCGCCCGTGAAGATCGAGCTCGCGCCGACAATGTCGGCCGACAGGCCGAGGTCGTCCATCATGGCGCGCTGGTGCGCGCTAATCTCGCCGGGCCCCTGGCCCGCTGCGGGCCGCTCGTCCGAGAAGACTGAGGCGATGGGTGGGTCGGAAAGTACAAAGAGCTTAGTCTGTGCATTGCGCAGCGAGATTGATGAGTGTCTATGCCTACTGAAGGCGTTTCACAGACAGAGAAAGCGCTCGCTCGCGACGCACCTTGGCCTCGTATGCCGCGTCAACGAACAAGATGAACCTGCGCGCCTGGTCCTTCGTTTCGAGCCCAAGCTGCGGCACGTCGCTGAGGAAGATGGTCCCGAAGGTCTTGGTGATCTCGAGGTAGTCGGCCGCCGAGTGCGGCTGGCCGCACAGTTCGACGAACGTGAACTGCGCGACCTGGCTCGTCGAGGTCGGGACATGCACGGGTCGGCCCCAGACCGACAGGACTCGGTCTGAAACGATCGCCTCGCCCGGCGTGAGTACGTGGCACGACGACTCGAATAGCTTGGCGAATTCGGCTCGGGTCGCATCGTTGATCGGGTTGAAGTAGACGCGCGAGAGCTCGCGCGGGCGTTTCCGGTAGTCTGCGTCACTGTCGTCAGCAGGCGGCGAACCGAGGGGCTGTGTGAGCGTCGACGCACCAATGTCGGAGTCTAGGCATTGCACAACGAAGCTGTTCTTGATGAGGTCTATGCAGGGCATGAATTGCTCGCGTTGGATGCCATTCTTGTAGAGATCGTCGGGCGCGCGACTGCGAGAGGGGACGAAGGTGAGCGCTCGCCTCAAAACGAGCGCAAGCGGCAGACACCGCGCGAGAGCACAGTGTGCTTGTCCGGCTGGATACACTCACTTGGAGGTCATGACAGTCACAACTCCGTGCGCATGCAGCGCCTCCATCAGTCGTCGCAGCACCATGGCGTCAGCGATATCGGTGACCTGTAGGGAATGACACGCAGATGTGCGCGAGACATTCGAGACGAAGAGTCAGTGCTCACAGCGCAACCGATACGCCCAGCTCAACAAGCTCGACGGGCATCTCACGCACCTGAAACTCGTCAAAGCAGAGCACACGCGTCTCGCCCGCAATCTCGCGCGCGGCCATGACGACCCAGTCCTGCGCGATCCCGCTCTCCATCTTGATCCTGTGTCCCTTCTTGTGCACGTCCATCATGAACTGGTGGAAGTGGACCCTCCGCGCGCCGAACCCGCCGTCGCTCGCCGCGCGGTGGTACTTTTCGGGGAGGTGCGCGTAAAAGAGGTCCATCAGGAAGCTCTTGCCGCACCCGACCGAGCCGTACAGGTACAGGCCTTTGGGGAGGTTGGTTGGCGGGGGCGGGAGCGGGATCACGGCCGTGTTGGCCTGATGCAGCTCGTCCGCCATGTCGGCAAACAGGCGCGAGCGCATCAAGCGGTCCCAGAGCGAGGGCTGGACGGGCGGCGGGAGCGGACCGATTGGTGGCGGGGTGTAGGCCGCGAGCTGTTCGTACATGTTTTGCAGGAGCGCGACAATGGACCGCTGGTGCTCGTCGTTCTGAATGATGCCGGCCGCAACCTCGGCGTCGTATGCTGCGGTCGGGCCCTTCGAGCCGTCCTTGCGCGGAATGGTGCTCAAGCATCGTGCCGTAACTTGTTGCGCGGTCGGCAGGGCAGTGTCGCGGATTGTGCGCCGTGCCGTCGCTACGGAAGGTCGGGAAGGAGCCGCGGCAGGACGAGCGAAAGCGCGAGTGGTGGCGGGAAGGACGCAGGTACACGCTGAAGGTGCTCGCCGCACTGCCCGTGCGCTCGTGGCTCGCAGCATGGCTGTGCGGCTCGAGTGAAGGTGCCGAGGATGATTTGGAGCAGGCGGATGCCGAAAAGCGGTGTCGCGTTCCGGGTGACTCCGGCTGCTGCTCTGCCTCCTGATGTGCTCTGCCTGACGCGTACCAGCGGAGCAGAGTTCGCTCGGAACGTGGTGGTCGCGGCAGAGAGGGACGCGGTCCCGACGCGACTCGACGGCGCCGCTTGAACCCGCACAAGTCGACGCTTCGCAGGGCTGCGAGCTGGCTCGAGGCTGTACTGCTCGAGATGGAGCCCGCAGTCCGGCAGGGACTGCAGCACCAGTCGTACGAGACGCGCAAGAAGACGGCGCTGCAGTACGAGGTCGTCCGTGAGTCCCGTCTCAGCACTTCCCGGGGGCTGGCAGGCAGCAGCCTGCTACAGGCGATCCATTGGAGGGATTCAAGTCGGGCCCAGTCGCTCCCGCTTCCTGTCGTGCCGTCGGCGTCGACGTCGCTCGTTCCCCCACATCGCCGTTCAAGTCGCTGACACTCGCCTCTACCGCACACAGTGCGCGAGATTGCCGCGTCGGGAACTCCCGAAAATGAGCACAAGCTGCGACAGATCATCACCCAGCTCGTCGAGCTCGCGGGGACAAAGGTCCATGCCGCCCGCAGCGGAGGAATCATGGGTCTCGCGTCAACCGCGTGCGTCCTTTCGGCCCGAGGCTCGCTCACGAACGCGCTGACAAGCCTTGTCGCACGCAGAATCGCCCTCGGTCCGCGCCTGCCCGAATACCTCGGCGCCCTCATCATGCCCGTCCTCGCCTGCTTCGAAGACCACGACTCCAAGCTGCGCTACTATGCATGCGAGAGCATGTACAACATCGTGTGTTTTGTCCCGCGCTTGCTGGTTGGGCCGCCGAATAACCGTTGCATCACACTCCGCGCAGGCCAAGGTCGCAAACGGCGAGATCCTCGTCTACTTCAACGAGCTCTTCGACTCGCTCTCCAAGGTACGCTCTTTGGGACCTCGTCAACCGCGTCGGATGGCTCATCCTATCCCTCCACAGCTCGCCGCCGACACGGAGGTCTCTGTCAAGAACGGCTCCGAGCTGCTCGACCGCCTTCTCAAGGACATCGTGACAGAGCAAGCCGCAATCTACATCTCGCGCGCCAATCTCGGCGACGACTACGACGAGGATGGAGATGCGTACGCTGCAGCTCACCCGTCAACAGGCGCGGAGAAGGCGACAACCTCGACCCCCGCCCAGCCGCAGCGCGCCTTCTCCCTCCCGCGCTTCATCCCCCTCCTGCACGAGCGCATCTCGGTCCTGAACCCCTTCACGCGGACATTCCTCATCTCGTGGCTGCTCGTGCTCGACTCGGTCCCCGAGCTCGAGCTCATCTCGCACCTGCCCGACTTTCTCGAGGGCCTACTCAAGTACCTCGGCGACCCGACCGCCGAGGTGCGCTTCAGCACCGAGAGCCTCCTCGAGGGATTACTCAAGGAGACGCGCGAGGTCCGGCAGATCCAGCTCGAGGGGCTCCAGGCGCGGCGGGAGGCCTGGGAGCGCGAGATGGACCGCCGGAGGAGGCGCGCGAGCGAAGCGCGCACTGTCACCGTCACCGACACGGACGGCGTGGTGGGCGACGAGGACGAGGCAGGGAGGAAGGACACGCCGACGCCTAAAACGGGGACAGTCTCGCTTGGCGGCGGTGGTGAGGGGGACGAGCATGGCGAGTTCGACGACGAGGACGCGATTGCCGATAGCGACGAGGAGGCCTACCCGCTCGACGGTGACGGATCGGAGGAGTGGATACCGGGGCAGGGCGTACACATCGACTACGCCGCCATTGTCGACATCCTCGTGCAGCACCTTAGCTTTCCCGGTGCGTCCACCTCGAGCGTTTTCTCTGACCGCAACTTGCTCAAGACCCCGGCTGCAGACGAGGAGATACAGGCGACTTGCCTTCACTGGATCTCCGAGTTCCTCCAATTCGTCCCAGGCGTCGTCGTCCCGTTCGCTCCCCGCCTCATCCCCGTCATTCTCTCTGCTCTCGCACACCATGTCCCGGCAATACAGCAGGCCGCAACCGACACGAACGACATCCTCTTCTCGGTCGTCCAGTCTCTCCCGATCGACTCGCCTGCGCCGTTCGGCGCCGCGCTGTCCCCCTCGACCGACCGGTCCCCGCCTCAGCCGTCCACGGTGACCTTCTCACACGACCGGCATCTCACCGCTTCGCCGCCTCCCTCCTCATTTCCGTTCCCCACATCGTCAACAGCACCACCGCGACCAGGACACGACCGACAGAAGCCAGGCAGCGATGCCTCCGCCGCGCTACTGCACCACCACCAGTCCTCTGCGACGCTCGCCTCCACCGCTGACAGCCATCTGACTGTCGTCTCGCCCCTCGCGCCGTCCCCATCTGGCGGCAGCGGAGCACTCGCGTTCCCGCCCGACTTGCAAGACGAGTATGAGCCGGACGGAGCGCGCTTTCAGTACGGCCTCACGGTCAACGAGCTCACGCTCCAGTTCTTGAGCGACAACGAAGAGACGAGGGTCGCTTCGCTCGAGTGGCTCTTGATGCTGCATCAGAAGGCGCCACGAAAGGTGGGCGTTCTACGCTGCTGGCTGGAAAGGACACGCTGACGCTTCCTCGGCCTCCAACCCTCGCACTGCCTTACCCAGATCCTGGCAGGCGACGATCCCTCGCTCACCTCCCGTCGCGACCGCCCGTCCGGCTCGTCCGGCACCGGCGGGCCCAGCACCTCTCGGCAGCGCAACGCCTCGGCCTCGTCGACCTCGTCCGGCCTGTCTCTTGCGATCCTTCTCAAGCTCCTCTCGGACTCGTCCGAGCGCGTGCTGCGGTACGACCTGCAGCTCTTGGCGCAGATCAGCTCGCTCGGGACCGGTACCGGGACTGGGGCGACGGCGTCGAGCGAGGCGCAGGACGACTACTTTGTCCCGCTCATGACGAGCCTCCTCGAGCTGTTCTCGACCGACCGCAAGCTGCTCGAGACTAGGGGGAGCTTGATTATTCGCCAGCTGTGCGGGAGTCTGAACGCCGAGCGGATCTATCGCACCTGCGCGGAGATCCTGGAGAAGGACGAGGTACGTCACGCAGCGCTCAGCCCGCCAGATTGAAGTATGCGGCTCGTGTGCTAATACTTGATGCGCTGGTCCGATAGGACCTCGAGTTTGCGAGTATCATGGTTCAAAACCTCAATCTCATCATGATCACCTCGCCTGAACTGAGCGACTTCCGCAAGCGACTCCGCACGCTCGACTCGAAGGTGCGTGCTTCTCGATCATCCGCTCGTCGCAGTCTCGCGTGAGCGAGAGATCGGCTGATATGAGCTCGAATCCGCAGGACGGGCAGAACCTCTTCGTCACGCTCTACCGCTCGTGGTCGCACAATGCCGTTGCGACCTTCACCCTGTGTCTCCTCGCGCAAGCGTACGAGCAAGCGAGCGCATTACTGCAGATCTTGTGCGTGTCCGATTCCTGTCTTGATCAGCCTTTGTGCTGACTGCTTCCCGCTCGCAGCGCCGACCTCGAGATGACCGTGCCGATGCTCATCCAGATTGACAAGCTCGTACAGCTCATCGAGTCTCCTGTCTTCACCTGTACCTGCCGATTCCTACGCGTAGAATTACAAGCTGCGTGCTGATATTCCTCCTGCCCGCAGCCCTTCGACTTCAGCTGCTCGAGCCAGAGCGGTACCCTTACTTACTCAAAGCAATGTACGGCCTCCTCATGCTCCTGCCTCAGTCGAGCGCCTTTGCGACGCTGCGCAACCGCTTGAGCGCCGTTAGCTCGCTTGGTTTCATGCAAACGGTCCCTCGGTGCGCCTCTCGCCCTTCTTCGGACCCCTTCGCGCATCTCGTATCCTGATGCGCGACTCTCTCGCAGCTCCTCCCTCCTCTCTCCCTCAGCTCTCCGCTCGTCCGCCCCTCATCCCTCCGGTCCCGCCGGCGGCGCCTCATCCGTTGCCAGCGCGCGCGCGACGCCCGACCCGCCCTCGATTCGCTGGACCGAACTCCTCGCCCACTTCCGCGGCGTACAGAAGCGTCGCCGGACGGCTGCTGCACGTGGCGCGGGCGGCGGGCAGCAGGACCCTGCGGGTGCGGGAGGCGCGGCGACGGGGCGGTTCCCCGGCGAGGGCATTGGCGAGGGGATCTCGCCGTCCACGTCGACAACAGCAACGAGCGGGTTTGGAGCGCCGGCGGGGTCATCCCGCTTCGTCGGGACAGCGGGCGGCGGGGCGCGAAGGAGGAACATGCCCCTCGCAGGCGGCGGGCAGGGCTTTAGCGGTGGTGGCGGCGGGGCAGGCGGGCGCGCGCACTCTGCGGCGGCAGATGCGGCGAGCTTGGCGTCGAGCCAGCAGACGGGCGGGAGTGGCCGCGTCGGGCGAGGAGGCGCAGTGGTGGGCGGATCAGCGAGCGCGCTCGCGGCGCAGAGGGCGCTGAGCCCGACTATGCAGGGTGGTGCAGCGAAGCGGAGATTCGGGAGCGGGCCGGCAGGTGCTGGAATGTCGAGGCGTAGCTGAGCCGGCAACTCGAAGACGATCAAAAAGTGTGGACGGCTGGAGTACGGCATTACGGCACTGCAAGCGGAGCTACAACAAGGATGCGGGCAGATCAACAGGGCTGTACGGAGCGTGATTATAGGTGGAGAACCGATCCATCGTGCTGCTCTCGGCACAGTAAGCAAGCGTTGCGTCATCAGGAGATGAGATGAGCACACCGGCCAGGAAGGCGTCTCGGCGGGGACTGCACGAGCGAGAACATGCGGTGAAGGAGACCTCTGTGACTGTTGAGTAACGCATCAGCGAGGCTACGGCCAAGTCGAAGCCAGCAAGCGTGTCCTCACGTCGAGGAGGCTCGCCTGCGCCTCCTGCGAAGGCGACGGGTCAACCCTGATCTCTCGCTGCGAGCTGAGCAGCACGTACGAGCATCGTCGTCAAGCTCGACATCGTATCGCTCTCCTCGCAATCGTCACCGTCGACGCTGGCCGGCGGGCTGAGGCCAGCAAGGTGGCGGAAGCGCGACTCGAGGTCGTCGAGCATGGCGAGAAGCACGTCGTGCCCCTTGCTGTCGAGGACGTCTTCATGCGGATGGTCGGACCAGTACTGAGTGCATCTCAACGGACGCCAGCACGAAGAGCAAAGTCAGTACGACGGAAGTCTCGCGGAGCAGTCCGTTTCGTGAATCCTCGTCGTGCGCACCTGGCAGGGGACGGTGAGGCGGTCGAGGGCCAGGTTGAGGCGGCGATATGCCTTGTCGAGCGCCTCGTCGTCGCGACTTGAGCCGCGATCGGGCTCGACGTCGTTGTCGTCGCGCGTCTTGCGCTGCAGCGCTTGAAAGGCCGTGAGGCCGCGGTAGCGGGCGTCGAGGAAGATGCGCCACGGAGCGTTGGGCGAGACGGAGTTCTGTGCGTAAGCATGGCGCATTGCTGAGCGCCGGCAACCCAAGGAGAAAGCAGACTGAAGCCATGCATCGAGGACGAGGAGAAGGGAGACAGCGCGAAGCCCAATGACGCCCCGATGCAGCGCTTGCCCTGCCCGAGTGTGCGGCAAGCGCGGCAGTGACCGGCCTTCCGAACTGAGCAAGGCGTCGACCCCCACCACCGAAAGGCCGAAATTCGACCGTAGAAGCGGAGCAGAGACGGACGCACCTCGGCCGCGGTCCACTCGGAGCGAGCCTCGAGCCACGCCGCCTTGCGCACGCGGATCGGCACACCCTTGCGCTCCTTGCCCATTGCACGGACCCGAGCAAACAGGCGAGAACGAAGAGGAGAGGAGGCCTGCGCGCCCCTCCCGCGCTCGCTTCTGCGCACGAGCCGCTCGTTTCCCGCTGCAACGTGGGGAGTCCGCAGAGTGACGCGCTCAGATCAGCACGACAGACAGCAGACGGAATCGCACTGCAATCACGCGCAGATCGCCGACTACCGCCGCCCTGACCTCGCCTTGTCCTTCCGCTGCCCCTTGGCCTTTGTCCGCTCGTGCGCCTTCTCCTCGGCACGCTCGTCCTGCAGGCCACGCATGATCTTCGAGATCTGCAGTACGGGTAATGCGAGGTCAAAAGGGGAATCGCAAGGCGAAGAGACGAAAGCAAGCTAGAGCGTACCTTCTTCTCGTACTGAGCGTCGTCGGCGCGCTTGCGCTTGGCCTCCTCGACGGCCAAGAAGCGGTTGTCGTTGCGCAGCTCGCGCACGGCGCCCTTCTTCTCCTTGCGGTACAGCGCGCGGAGCTTGCTCGCCTCGGCGCGCTCCGAGTCCGGGTCGAACCGCCGGTTCGGGTTGAACCCTTCGTCGAACTTGGGCAGGTACGTCGCGAGCGGAATCGCGCGGTGCTGCTGCAGCGTGAGCGGGCGGCGTGACGAGAGCGCAAAGCCGATCGCGCGCGAGAGCGCCGAGAGGGTCGTGTCGAGCTCGCTCTGCAGGCGGGACGGCCGGCGTTAGCTTCGCGGGCGCCCGTGTCAGATAGGGCACCGAGACGCACCTTCAAGCCTCCGGGCAGCTTGTCCACCTTGACCGCCTTGAGCACCGCCTCGACCCGCTGGAACAGCTCGGGGAACGCCTCGCTGCCGGCGTACATGGCGCGGTAGGTCTCGACGAGGCGCAGTGCCGACGCCGCAAGGTCAACCTTGAGCTGCTCAGCCGCCGGCGCCGCAAGCTTGCCGTTCTTCGCGCCGAGCGCTTCGACCAGGTTGACCGTCTCACGCGGGTTCGGCGCGCCAGCCGAACGCAGCTTGAGCGCCTTGGTGTGCTCCTGCGCGACGTCGGGGGCGGGGAAGTTGCCCGGGAACGCCTTGGCCGAGACAACGGTACTCGAGGCGGGGAGGAGGAGCGCGAGCGCGTTCGAGAGGAAGTTGACGGCCTCGGGCACGACGCGCTTCGACTGCGCCTCGTACTGCGCCGCGAGCGTGCAGAGGAAGAGGCCGCTCGCGAGGTCCGACAGGGAGCGCACGCGCGCCTGCGAGAGGTACTCGCCCGTCAAGAGCTGGGCGGGCGCGGCAACGGGGTGCGAGAGGTCGGAGGTGGACCAGACCATGCCGACGAGGCGGAGGAGCGTCAGCTCGGGCAGGCCCGGCCACGTCTTGGCTGCCGGCTCGAGCGGGCCGCGCACGAGGCCGCGCAGGAGGTTCTTGTGCATGAGCGAGAGCTTCTTGACGTAGTGCGGCGCGCTGGTGAGAGGGTAGGCGTGGGTGAGAGTGAGCAGGGGCGGGAGGAGCGAGTTGACGGTGCGGTAAGTCGAGGGAGAGGGGGAGGCGCAGAGGAAGATGACGTGGTCGAGGAGGACGTTGGCGAACACCTGGAGCTTCTCCTTGTTGCCCTCGGCGAGACCCGGGTGGTACAGCGTGCGGATGCGCTTGACGACGGTGACAGTGTCCTCCTCCTTGACGCCGGACGAGCTGAGGAGCTTGGCGAACTCGGCGTGCGTCGAGGGGCAGGGGAAGGTGTAAGGGAGCTCGCCCGCCTGGTCGAACTTGGTGCTGGTCGAGGCAACGAGCGCCTCGTCGTCACCCTGCGCAGCCGCTTCGTCGTCCGAATCTGGCGCATCGAGGTCGCCGACGTCCATCTCGTCCTCCTCGCTGTCCTCCTCGTCTCCCTCTTCTTCGCCATCCTCGTCCTCAGCACCCTCTTCCGCCTGGTCCTCATCCTCGTCCTCGCCAAGGACGATCCCCTCACCCTCGAGACCCTGGCCGAAGCCGCCGTCCTCTGCGTCGACCTCTGCGTCCTCGACATCACTGCCGTACTGCTCCTTGAGGTAGTCGTCATCGAGGTCGTCCCCCTGCGGCGCCCTCTTCTTCTCCCTCCGCCCCTTCCCGCCCTCCTCGTAGTCGCTGCTCAAGTCCGCCTCGCCCCGCTGGCGCTTGAGCCTGCGGTCCTCCTGCGCGCGCAACTGCTCGGCCGCCTCCTGCGCAAGCTCGAGCGGCGTCTTGAGCCGGTTTGTCGCGTGCGCGCGCGGCTCGAGCGCCAGCTGCCGCACGTACAGGTCGTACGGGTCCTTTGAATCGTCGTCGTCCGCCGCTCCGACAGCGGGCGGCGGGCGCTCGGCGGGGACGGCAGAGGTGGAAGATTCGGGCGTCGGCGAGCGCTCGTCCGCGGCCGAGCCGATGAGCTTGCGCAGCAGGTCGCGGTCGACGCCCGACTTGGCCGACGACGCGGCGAGAGCGGCTTCGAGCTCCTCGTCGTTGAGCTCGTAGGTCGAGCCGGCGTCGCTGCCGTCTTCGTCCGAGCCGCCTTCCTCGTCGTCCTCGTCGTCGTCCTCATCCTCCTCGTCGTCCTCCTCGTCCTCCTCGTCCTCGTCCGAACCATCGTCCACAGCGACCGTCGCGCTCTTGGACGAGCTTGCAGCGGGCTGAGGAGGCGCTGAACTGGCACCACCGACGAGAAGGCGACGCAAGTCCTTCAGGCCTTCATCGAGCTCGAGACGGGCGTCGTCGTCGGCCGACTTTTGCTTCTGTCGCTCGGCCTGTGGTGAATGCACATTGTCAGCAGAGCGAAGAGCACAGAAAGGCGAGAAGGGGACGAGCCTTGTGGGCCTTCGACTTGGCGATGACCTCGTTCATGATCTCGGCGTGGGACTTCTTGCGATCCGGGTCCTGTACGTTCGAAGAGAAGGTCACGTCAGGTGATACGAGCGCGACAGGATGGCGTGCATAGCCCAGACGGAACAGGTGAACGCACGTCGTCCTCCGGTTCTGCGCCCATCTTGCGTCGGTTCATGAGCGGTTCCCGGTTCGCGCCCTCGCCCAATCCGCCCCAGCCACCGTCCTCGAGCTCGTCCTCGTCGCCAAACCCGAGCTTGCGGCCACCGTGCGTTAGGTCGCCCAGGCCCTCGTCGTCGTCCTCGAGGTTGAAGCGCGCCTTCTTGCTCAGGCGCGACTGGCGCTCGGCCGTGAAGCGCTCGAGCGCCTTCTCCTCGGGCGTGAGATTCGACGATGACTCGCCAAAGCGGTGGTCGACGAAGGTCGAGGCGTGAGTGCGGGCGTCGAGCATCGGGAGGAGCGTCTTCTTGCGCTGCAGTTGCGGGAGGGCTCATGGTCAGCTCTGAGGGACTGCGAGATGCACTCGAGACTAGACGCACGGCTTCGATGCCTGCTGCGCGAGCCTTGCCCGGCATGCCCTTTACGCCGCCCTCCTCTGTGCCCTTCCTCGTCACGACGGCGAACTTTGACTTTTCGGAGCGGACATCGAAGAGGTTGAGCTGGTCGTGGATGGCCTGGAGCTTTGCCGAACGGTGGTGCTGGGATGCGGACGAGAGGTCCTTTCGCTGGCGTGCGCGCTTGCGGGCGTCCTTTGGGTTGGACTGGCGGCTGAGGCCCTGGTCCTTGAGCTTTGCGCGGAGCTGGGTGAGCTGCGAGCCGCCCATCTGCGCGGGCTGGCGGGGAGGAAGCGGCGGACGGCGAGAGGTGCACCGCCGCACCGCCGACGAGCTCAGCTTGGGCAGAGCCTCGCCAGCCCGCCCGCTCACACCGCACGTGGGCCGCCGTGAGCTGCCTTGCACTGCTCTGCTGGACTCTTGGACCTGCTGTGCGAAGGTGCGAGCCTGCGCTTGCTCACGACGTCGCTTCCTGCTACTCCTCGATTCTCATCAGTTGCAACGTCTACCGCTCGCGGACTGTCACCGGCCTAGCTGACGAGGGCGCCTGCACTGCTCAAGCATTGTCAGTGATCTGACTGGCCATCCTCGGGGTGCTGCAGTCGATGCAATGCTTCGCACGTCCTGCCGGACCTCTTGCCCCTCTCCGACAGCCGCTTCCTGGCGACACTCGATCGGCGCTGCTTGCTTTACGTTGCTTTGTGCTACCGCGGACCATTCGAAGCTAGTGCGCTGCCAGAGGGCTCACTCGTCGCCCCGTGATTACAGCAGAACCCCTGCCTTGCGAGCGAGGACACCCAAACCAACAATTCGACGCTGCTTCATGTGAATCGCGTGTCTCGTGCTTCTGCATGCAACTCTTTTCTTGGTGGTGTTAAGCGCAGGTCAGCGCGCCGTGTCTGAGGACCGCAAGAGCGACCCGAGCAGCGCCCGACACCGCTCTGCGCCGGACTCCGCCCTTCTCGCGGCTCACCAGCAAGGAGCGCGAGCAGTAGGTGCAGTAGGCAGTATATACTAGCGAGTGAATGGAATCAGTCTGCATTGATGGTGTCCGTCGCCCGGAATACTGCTGCACCGAGACGAGGACACCGTACAAAAAGTTGAGCAGCGTTGCTTTTCAGTGGAATTGGTGAGGGATAGCTCGTATGCATGCCTATAGCCTTGAGCAGCTTTCAGCACGAGATACGCGAGGGTCGTAGACGTTGTCCATAGACAATTCGCTCACATCTCCGTCGCCGAGTCGCTCACGCCGCTTTGTGCGCTTTAGAGAAGAGGGAGCCTCCGCCAGGCTGCCTGTTCGACCAACTAGGCCGCAGGATCGCCCCTTGAGCAAGTGGTCCGCTCGCACCGCTTCCCGTTTCTCGTCGAGTCGCGCTCACTTCGTCGTCTGCTTCGCGCCGCACAGTCGCAAGCGAGGATGCAGCGCCTCCCGCCGCCGACGCTGACGGTCGACACTGCGCCCGACCACGACCGGCGGCATTCGCTCTCGACGTCGACCCGCGCCCCCTCCTCGCCCCGACAGCGACTCCCCGGCGCACCGTCGCCGACGCACGCGGCAGACGACGACGAGCGCTGGCAGCTCCGCAGCTCGAAGCGCAACTCGGCCGGCGCTGGGCTCCCGCTCTACAGCTCGGCGGGAGGGGCACCCGCAGGAGTCTCGCCTCGAGGCGGTGCAGGCGGAGTGCGCGCCGTGCTCGGCGGCAGGCTGCGCGGCGGGAGGGCGCGGTGGATGCTCCTCGTTGCTGTCGTGGCCGGTGTGCTGCTCTGGCAGTCAAGGGGCCGAGGCGAGATCAAGGAGGTGGTGCTCGACGAGCCGCTCGTCCCGCCTGAACGGGCAGCACCGGTGCAAGAGCTCGCGGAGGAGAAGCAGGACGCTGTAGCAGCGCTACCAGAAGCGCTTCCCGCTCCTGGACCTCCAAAAGCGCCGCCACCGCCCGCCAAAGCGCCCCCCGATACGGGTCCCATCGATGTTGTCGTTCGTCCCGAGCACCTCGCCGCCCACACCAGCGCCGATCCTGCCTTTGCCGGTCGCTATCTCGCATACTCGCCACATTCGGGCTACCACAACCAGCGCATCTCGCTCGAGAACGCCCTCACGCTCGCGTACCTCCTCAAGCGCACACTCCTCCTTCCGCCCGTCTGGCTCGGCCACGCCATCCCTTACATTTCGTTCAGCAAGCTCCAGCGCCGCCTCGAGATGGCGAGCAAGGAGGGCCTCGAGCACTGCATCGAGTACGGCGAGGGCACGACGGCGGATCCGATTCCGCGCGAGTGCGACGGGTTCTGGGACTGGACGCTCGTCGACTGGAGCTTTCTTGTCGACCTCGACGGGGCCGAGAAGCTCGTCCCGATCCAGCGCAGGTGGAACATGTCCATGGCGTGGCTCGAGGACGAGCTCGACCTGCGCGTGAAGCCGTCGCGCGGCGGCGGCCGCAGCGACATTTACTCGCTGCAGGACGACGTCATGTACCAGTACCGCTTCTACGACTCGCGCGACGACGACGACCCGCTCGACAAGTGGACCAAGCGCATCGACATCGACGAGCTGCGCGCCGATACGGATGCGTTCAAGCTCGTGCACGTCGGCACCATGTTCGGCACGAACCGCATGCGCGTCACGCTCGACGAGGGGTACGACGCGCGCGGCACGTTCCGCAAAGCCATGGTGTTCCGCACGGAGCTCGTCGACGAGGTGACGGCGCAGGTGCGCGACCAGCTCGGCGGCGAGGGCAGGTACTACGGCCTGCACCTCCGCGTCGGCGACGGCATCTTTCAGAAGAACGCGCGCGACAACATGCGCGGCGTGTGGGACAAGCTCTGCGTCGACAAGATGAAGCAAGAGCAGGGCGTGTGCGACGAGATGCGCGAGCGGAGCGAACGGAGGCGGATCCGGCGGCGCGACCTCGGGCTCGACGCGCTTCCTGCGCCGGAAGCCAACTCGACCCTTGTCAAGCGCGCCAACTCGCGACCGCAGCGTGAAGGCGCGTACCACCACGCTCCACTTCCGCCTTTACCCAAAATCCGCACGCTCGCGGACTCGCCCGTGTCGTCCGCCCTCACCTGCCGCGGCAACCTGTACACGGACGCCCACTTCCTGCCCTTTAATGCGCCCGTCTACATCGCCACCGACTCGAAAGTGCCCCACGACGATCCGAATCTGGCCGTCTTCTTCGACTCGTTCCCGTGCACATTCGTCCTCGGCGACTTCGGGTCGCTGCCCGCGCTCGGGAGGCTCAACCGCCTGCGCAACAAAGAGGACAAGACGCCGCTCGCGCAGTTCCTGTACCCGCAGCTCGACGCGCAGATCGCGGCATGGGGACGCGGGCTTGTCGGCACGCCGCAGAGCACCTACAGCCGCTTTGCCATTGACGTCCTCCACCAGGTCTACCAGTGCGTACTGCCGCTCCTGATCGACAACGTGGTCGCTGAATCTCCCGTGTACAGCGGCTGGGACATCGTCGAGCGCGGCTGAGCCGTGCGTGTGTGTCCCTTCCGTCCTCGACCGTACGCATCTTTTCGCACAGCATTTCCTCCCGCCGCACACTGTACCTACTGCTATACCAGCTTCCATATACCCATCAGACGTGCGACCATCAGTGCCTGCTGCTGCTCGCCGCCGTCGCCAGAACACTTCGCTCGCATCGAAACCGAGGCGAGGCTCCGCGTTTATTTTCTCCACACGAGGTCATCGTTCTACGTTCCGCGTTTGCCTAAGTGAGCTGTGCTCGCAGGTGATATCTACTTGGCGGATGAGTGCTGTGCTTGTTCCAGCGTGCGAGCGGAGCCGCACCCGCAGAGTGGCGCTCGAGACCGCCCGAGCAGAACGGGCCTTCTGCGTGGTCGAGGAGTGCCGGTGGCGTGGCGAACTCAAAGGGCGGCGCTGGGAGACGATCGACAAGCGTACACGTGTTTGCGGAGCGACGATCTCCCTCGCTCTCTGTCGGGCTCTGCGAGTCTTCCGCTCGCCGGCGGTCTCTCAAGGTTCTTTCGGGCTTGGTCCTCTACGCCGGTCAGCATTTCGGACTACTGCTTCGCACCTAGCAGGGTGGATCAGGGCAGTGTAACCACCTCTGTTGGCGCGAGCCGATCAGGTAAAACCGCGTTTTGCGGGGCGCAGATTGCCGGGGTCGGGCAGGAACGAGGCGAGGCCTCGCAGGCGGCAGGGGCTTCCGAGCAGTCTGCTCGTGCGATCCTGCTCCTCACTGCAAGACACGCACTGCTGCCCTGCTGTCTTGCTGGCTACCTGCAGCTGCGGGCACTGAACGCCGACACGGGCCGCAAGCGCAGTGATGCGTGCGCCGCCATCATCTACTGTGGGCCAGCGTTCCGCGATGGTGCCCGCGCAGAGCGAGACCATTGCTGCGACGCTGTCCGCAGCGTGGGGCAAACTCGACGAGCGATACCGGAACGGGACATGCGCCGAGAACATGAGCGCCGCGCCGCTCGAGCAGCCGCCCGAGTTGGCTTACGAGCCGAGCGAGATCAGCGCAGGGAACACGCCTCCGAGCGTCGACGGCTGCGCGGACGCAGGGAACACGCCACCGAGCGTCGACGGCTGCGCGGAGGGCTCGCCCGCGTATGTGCAGGCGTTCTACCGCGAGATGGGACACATGCCCCCGTTGTTCGACGGTGCGTCGCTTTCCGATACGCCGTTGTCGGATGATGGGACGGTCCCCCGGCCTGCGATACGACGCATGCCTGAGACCGTACAGCGCAGATCATCCTGCTGACGTTGTGAATTGAACAGTGGGACGGGAAGAGGAGCGCCGCCGCGTCCTGCGCCGCTTCTCGCTATACGATGTCGGCCGGGTACCAGCTATCGATGAACTCGCCATTCTGGCGCGCGACATCTTCGACGTGCCCAGTACCGTCATCAATGTCGTACTGGACAAAGACGTCGCCTTCGTCGCTTCGAGCGGGTGGGATAAGCACGAGACGGATGCCGACGCCCCTCGCATCACGGTGCCGAAGAACGACTCGTTCTGCCCGCATGCGATGAACAAGCGCGAAGGTTCGGATTGCTTTCAGGTGCCCGACGCTTTGGAGGATTGGCGCTTCCATCATGGTCCGCTCGTCCGCGACGGAGAAGGCCCCGTTCGCTTCTTCGCGTCTTCCAACATCTACCTTCCAGTCCTCGATCGCAAGGTGGCGAGCGCCGACACGATGCCAATCGGCTCCGTCTGCCTCATGGACCCGGAACCTCGCACTCCGCTCAACGACAAACAGCAGCGCATTCTGCAGAAGCTGGCGAGCATGGCGGGCAAGGAGTTCATTCTCGCGTTCGAGCAGGAGCGCCGCCGAATTGCACAGCGGCGGCAGGATTACCTTAGCGAACTCTTTGGCGCGCTCATCGTCTTCCCTTCCCGCAACATGTTGTCGAACCCGAACGACCTGCCGTGTGACCTGTCCGGCATGGCGACGAAGCTTGCGGAGCATACAAGTTCGGACTTCGCCTTCATTCTCGACTTGCGCTCCTTCAACGGGCCGTCTTCCGACACGCCGCCTGCTACTCCGACGTCTGCGGGACCAGGTGTCGCGTCACCCGAGCCATCGCGTCCGCAAACGCCAACAAGCACTCCTTTCTCTTCCCGATCCACCTTCAATCGTCTGCGACACAGCACCGGTGCTCGTCGCCGCGATTCGAGCGTACACGGTCCTGGTTCCCTCGCCATCATGGACGTCGAATGCGGCAGGTCATATGAGACAGCTCAGCGTCACAAGGAGGAGTGGGAGAAGCGCGTCAATAGCCAGGCCGGTCTCGAGGCTATTACGCAGGCACTGAGAGAGTGGCACAAGGTGCGCTTTCATTCTTTCGGAAATTCGACCAGAGCTCTGTTGACGAGACGAGCTCGTGGCAGACGGGCGAAACGACTTTTCATGCACCGCTTCCTTCGGCAACTACATCTAGCCCCGTTCCCACAACTCCGCTTGTCAACATCCTCGCACCGGACGTGACGGCCGTTATTGGCGCCCCCGTTTTCGACCACGAGGGCGAGCCGACCCTCTACGTCGTCGTGGGCAGCCGCCAGAAGCATTTTCAGTTCGAGTCGGCCGATGCCAAGTTCGTCCAGGGGGTTGGAGCTATGCTCGTGGCGGGCTTGCTACAGGAGAAGATTCTCGCGGCCGACCAGGCGAAACTCGCTTTCGTCTCGCAGGTGTCGCACGGTGCGCATTCGCATTCGCCTGCCCTCCGTATGCCCTTGCTGACGATCAGTATCTGCACCAGAGCTTCGCACACCTATGTTCGCCATCGGTAGTCAGCTTGAGCTCATCCGCACGATGACGGAACCTTCGGCGCTCCAGACGATCGGTGCGCTCCTTTCTTCTCAATCTGAGCGGTCATCAGGCTGACTCCTGGATTGCCATGTTTCTCAGAACCGCTTCTCGACGTTGCCGAAACGTGCTTGACGTCTCTGCGCGAGGTGCTCGACGACACGCTCGACCTGAGTAAGCTCAGCGACGCCCATTCGCAGGCGAAGGCGAAGGTCAAGCTGGTTCCCGTTGAGCTCGAGGCGCTTTGCATCGACGTCGTCAAGTCTTGTTTCCACAAGGCTAAGCGCCTCGCCGCCATTCGCGCCGAGGAGCGGGTCGGCGATTCGTCGGCGGTCGAAAAGGTCGATATTCTTCTCAAGTCGAACTTGCCCGCTCGTGTGCAGGCCAAGGTCGATGTTGGCGGCCTCAAGCGCGTCTTGATCAACCTGTTCGGAAATGCTCTCAAGGTGCGCCTGCGTGAATTCCTCGCCGTATGTGATAGCATTACTGACGGCTCGCTTGCAGTTCACCTCACAAGGTTCTATCACCTTCACGCTCTCGATGAACGACGATACGTGCGATCAAGGAACTCACCATATCACGTTTGAGGTCGCCGACACGGGCAAAGGAATGGCTCCCGAGTTCCTGCGCGACTGTCTGTGCGTTCACGTCAATCTCGCCCGTGCGCAATTTGCTGCTGACGCACGAAGGCTCCGCAGATTTGTCGCCTTCCGCCAAGAAGACTCATTTACCAATGGCGCCGGCCTGGGTGTCAGCATCGCAGAGTCGATCGTCAAGCGCCTCGGCGGTACGCTGCGGTATCGTTCCGCTCTCAAGCGAGGGACGACAGCAACCGTGACGATCCCGCTCGAGATTCTCTCGGCGTCTCCGATCGATCAGCATCGGGTCGGCAAGGTCCGCAATCTCTCGGAGGAGCTTGCTGCACTGTTCGACCCGCAAAGCCGAACGGCGTCTCGCAGCGCAACTCCTCTGCCCTCGCCCGACAAGGCGTCTCCGCCTTCTGCCGCGCGCTCGGCTTCCGACCCCTCTCCTTTGCCGGATGCGGTCTCGCCAGGCTCTGCCATGCAACATGCGGACGTTCCCGCCGCCGAGCGCATCCGATGCCTCGTAGTGGACGACAACCCCATCGCCCGCCGTATTCTCGTCACCTACCTCAAGTCGCGTCGCGTCCAGTACGCCGAGGCGAGTGGTGGCGCTCAGGCGGTCGAACTGTTCGAGTCGTTCGAGCCGAACATCGTGTGGTGTGCGTTGCGCTCTCTCGCTCTGCCGCTGCACGGCTCCAGCGCCCCTGGCACATCCTGAACTGACCGTGATTGATCGAACTTTCACAGGCGACATCCAGATGCCCGAGGTAGACGGCATCGAAGCGACGCGGCGAATGCGCGAGCTCGAGCAGACATTCGACCGTCCTCGCGCTCGCATTGTCGCGATCTCCGGCCTCGACAGCACGCTTGGCGAGCACTCGTCTGTGCTCACCTCTGGTCAGGTCGACCACTGGCTCGTCAAATCTGGTTCGAGCTTGCGCGCCCTCGCGGCCGACATGCTCGAATTCAGCAAAACGCTCGTCAAGAGCGCCGATGCAACGGCATCTACCGCAAAAGCGGTCGCTTCCCTCACTCTCTGATCTTTCATGTTCACCGTCCTCCCCAGCGGGCTTCCCTTGTTCCCCATCCCGTTTTGACTTATGCCTCGTTTGTTCCGCATACCCTCTCGCTTGCACGTCTCTCGTCCCCCTCGTCTGTTGCCTCGATCTTCGCATTTTTCCTCGCATCTCCTCGCATCTCTCTACCTTCCTCGTCGTTACTTGTCACTCACTGCGCATAGCTCTGTATCGCTCGCTAAGATCACAAACCGCGGAATTGTGAGAGGAAGAGGCACGCAAAGTAGCAACAACAATATAGGGTACAATCCAGCGTCATCCGTCTCACCTTCCGCAGAAAGCCCACACCCCGTAGTCGCGCCGGGCCTCCGCCAGCGTCGTGCTTCTCTTCGGCCCTGTCCCCTCCGCTCGGTGTTCCGCAGCGGCGACCCTCTGGCGCCTCGGAGACGTCTCGCTCGCGCCCGCGAACAGCTCCGCGCGCGGGAGACGCAACGCGCGCGCGAGCGGAGCGCCGCCTTCGCGCGCCCCCTCTTGCCCGTCGTCCTCGTCGTCCTCCTCCTTCTCGCCCTCGTCGCCCTCTCCCCCTCCCGCTGCCACCGCTTCCGCTCCGTCGAGCGCGACCCTTCTCCCCTCGCGCTCGAGTTCGCGCCCGCGCAGCCGCAGCTGCCGCAGCTCGGACGCGCGGTACTGGATGTCGCGCTGCAGCGCGGCGATGCGCTCGAGTTGGGCGTGCTCGCCGGCGTAGTTCTCGCGCACGGGGGCTGGAGCGGGCGAGAGCGGGGAGAGAGGGAGGGGCGAGGCGGTGAAGCGCCGCGAGGGGGAGGAGAGCGGGTCGGGCGGGGCGAGGAACGAGGTGGACGAGGGCCGCGCGATGGGCGAGGGCAGGATGACGGGCATGCGGGCGTGGACTGCGGGTGCAGGTACGGGCGGCGAGGCGGGAGCGGGGGCTGCCGCAGCCGAAGCAGAGGCCACGCTTTCACGATGCCGGTCGACGGCAGCCGAGACGCGCCGCGAGGCGAGGATGAGCTGCCGGATCGTGTGGCGCATGCTGTCCGTCCTGCTCGCGCTCGTGAGCGAGTCCGGCGAGGAGGGCAAAGCGTCGGACGTGAGCGCGTCCAAGTCGGGCGAGAGAGCAGTGGCGCGCTGTGCGATAGCGTTGAGCGTCTGCGCGAGCTGGTCGAGGCGGGTCGCAAAGTCGACCGTGCGCTCGAGGCTTTCTCGCGCGCTTGCCTCGGCGCGCTCAGTCAGGCTGAGCGACTCGTCGGACCGCTGCTCGGCGTCGGACGCTGCAGCTGCGACTTGCCGCCGCGAGTCGTCGAGGCGCTGGCGAACCTCCTCGAGTGCGCGTCGCGGCTGGTCGAGCGAGCCAGTGAAGCTCGATAAGGGTTCAGACGATGAGCTGGAGGCGGTGAAGCGTGACCGCGTCGGGGAAGCCCCGCTCGCACTCGAAATCGCCGGCGGGAGACGGTGCGCAACCGAGCTGGTTGAACGGCGAACACCCTCGAGGCGAGTCTCGACTCCACGAAGCTGCTCGGCGGACTCTCTCAGTCGCTGTAGGCTCGCCGCCGCAGACTCGTACGTTGCGGACGGGGCCGACGGCGCAGGAACCGTCGGACGGCTGCCGCGCCAGGCGCGTCGGGCAGTGCGCCGTTCGTCAAGCCAGCGGGACCAACCTGCAGTCGAGGCTGGGGAAGGACTGTCGAAAGGGACAGGCGGAGGGGCGGATTCGAAGAGGGACAGGCTGGGCAGTCCATAGTCGGTTGCGCCTGCCGAACCGCTCGCCCCTCGGGCGGACGTAGTCGAGGTAACGTCGGATCGGGCGAAGTCGAGGCTTGGATGCAGTCGATGCGAGTCTGCACTGGCCTCGGGCTGCGGTCGGTCTGCATGGATTATGTGGTCGACCCAGCCGGAAGGAGGATCGGGTGGGGCGGCCGAGGACGAGGTGGAAGCCGGCGAGAAGGCGCTTAGACGAGGCGCTGGGACACGAGGGCGGGTCAGCGCCAGTCTTCTCGCGTCGACCGCAGTGCGTCAGAGAACGCACGCGGGTCTGGCGGGATGAGTCTGCCCATGACGCCCGCTCGAGGCGATGAAGGTGTGCGGCGAGACGCAGGCGGACCGAGGCTGTGAGACCAGCCGAGGCACACTCAATAGCGTCTCTCTGTCCGGTACAAGCAAAGAGCAGCCCTCTAGAGCCGAGCGGTGGCGGGAAGGCGGTGTGGACGGAAGGCACAAGGCGGTGCACCAAGTCTGGCTCTGGCCCACTCGCCCTCGACCGCAGACATGGCCAGCGAGTGCGTGCCAGAGCTTCACACTGGACGACTCGAGCTGACCTTGCCTCGACAGGACCGCCCCCGCCGTCGTTGCGACACCGGCTCCTCCTCCCTCACTCACCAACTCGGCAAAGAACAAGCAGAACCACCGCCAAGAATGGCCGTACGGCAACTACCGCAGCTACTACTCTTTCCGCTCGGGCACGACCCAGCCCGACGCGCCCCCAGCGGACCAGCTCGACGGCCGCCTTGCTCTCCTCGACCCGGCACTTTTCCGCGAAAAGACCTTGCTCGACATCGGGACAAACTCTGGCAAGATTGCTCTCGACGCGCTTCTCCTCCTCGGCGCGCGAGCAGTCGCCGGCGTCGACATCGACCCACTCTTGATCGACGACGCGCAAAAGGCGGCTCTCGAGCGAGGACTGGCACCTGACGACCCGCGAGTCGAGTTCCGCCAAGCCAACGTCATGGAAGAGGGCTGGTTCGAGCGTTTTAAGCCGAGCGTCGAGAAGGTCGACGTCGTCACGCTCTTCTCGATCACGAAATGGCTGCACCTGCACAACGGCGACGACGGCATGCGGCGGCTCTTCCGCTCGCTGCACGCTTTCCTACCGATAGACGGCGTCGTCATCGTCGAACGTGAGCCACTGTTCTGCGGTGCAATCTGCCGATCTTTGCGCTGTGCCACTCGTCCGCGCTGCTTGTCTGGAGTCCTCGCTTACATCCATCCGCACCCCGCAGCGCAAGAATGGGACAATTACAAGCGCGCCGTCAAGCGCAACAAGGACCTCCGCGAGACTTTCAAGACGCTCGAGCTGCGCCCGCCGTTCGACGCCGAGATGCGCGAGGTCGGGTTCGTGCTCGAGCAGCAGATCGAGCGCGAGGAGGGCGGGTTCAGCAGGCCGCTCCTCGTGTGGCGGAAGGTCAAGCGGGCGGTCTGAGGCTCCTGTGCAGCTGTGCGCTGGTGGTGGTGTGTGCATATTCGCTTTGCTTGCTCGTGGACCAATACTCATGTTCTCACACCGACAGACTGCGCTTCTTCCCTGCGCCGATAGCAGGGCATTGAAGCCCTAACCACCGTACCACGCCGCTCAGCACGTCTCGTTGTGCTGCCTCGAGCAATTCGGTCGCCGAGTCGTCCGCCCGAACCTCTCTGCCGGCGTCTTCAGTCCGAGGCAGGTAGCCGACGCCCGGAACGCCGACGGGTCAAACAGGGGCGATGGGCTGCAGGTGGACGAGTAGACCCGTAGAGTGTAGACGGCTATCGTGATCTTTTCGCAAGAATCGCACTCGGAGACATCGCAGACCCTCGCCAAGCCCTGCTCCTCGTCGCTCCTTGCCCTCGTTGCACACACCTCGCTCAGCGCGTCTCTCCTCGCGACGGTCGACACAAGCTACTTGTTCCCTAGCGAGAGCATCGAGGTGCCAGGTTCACATGCCAGAGGCCGTTGCAAGCGCTGCCGGGCGATCACCTCTTCGCCGCTGGTGTTTACCCACCGCCCCTGCGCTCTTTCCCGATCAACGTTGAGCGATAGCTGTGCGGACTCTTCCCAGCACGCCGACGGTCTGCTCGGGCGCTTGCGTCTCGTCGACTCGGCGCGTCGTGCCCACCGGCGCCCCCCTGTCTCGCGATCTCGCTTCTCCCCTTCGCGGATTTCGGACCTGGCGCGGCCGCCTGGAATGCTCATAGCGGACCCTAGACACAGTCGCTGGCCACCCGCACCGCTGGATGCGCGGTCGTTCGCTCCGGCTAAGCGAGGCCTCGACCTCCCCTCACATTTTCAGGGCGTGTCTCGCGCACGCATCCGGGCCTCTTCGCCGTCTGATCGGCTGTCAGCGATTGTTCTATACCGGCATTCGACGAGCACGAGCCGGCTCCAGTCGCCCTGATCAAGTGTGCGAGGATCCGCGGCGAGCGAGCGGACGGGGGTGCTTGCAAGCGAGGAGAGGGACCAGGTTTTGAGGGTGGTGTGCTGCGACAGTCAACGCTCGAGAGCCGCATGCAGCGGCGCTTTGTGCTTTGCTCTTGCTTCTCGTTCTCACCAGCCTCGACCTGCTCGTGCCCCTATCTGCCGACGAAGCCAGCTCTGCCTGAGACTGCTTTGCTGCCATGCACGCCTCGCTTTTCCTCTCCGTCTTTGCCGCCTTGGCTCCGGTTCTGTCGTCCGCCGCCCCTGTCGCCGTCTTGAACGAGGCGATGGAGCTAGGCAACACGACGCTCGTCGAAGAGACCGGTACGTCGCATGCTTTCCGCCTTCCCTGCAGGCGTCAAGACTAACCGCTGCTCGCCCCTTGTCAGCGGGACCGCTTGCTGCGCTCGAGAAGCGCGCGACCAAAGCGTGCACAAAGGTCAGCCAGTGTGCGAAGCTGGCCGTCCCCGCCAACGCGCAGCGCGTGTGCGCGAGCAAGAAGTGCTCGTGGAGTGCGTCCCTCCCGCAGACTCTCCTTCTTCCCGCGCGACGATACTGACGACTGGGATCTCGCAGCCTGTAAGAGCGGCTACGCAAAGTCTGGCTCGAAGTGCATCGCCAAGAAGGTCGCTACCAAGGCGGCGAGCAAGAGTAACGTGGTCCAGCTCGCGGCGACCTCGTCGAACGCGCTCTCTTCCAGCGGCGTCAAGAGCTTCCTCGGGACCAACACGGGTTCAATCGCTTCGTGGTATCACACGAACGACCCGAAGGATGTGACGAACGGTGCGTTCTTCTCGAGTCCCCATAACCAGCGGACGAGGACTGACATGGCCGTGCCTTCACCGCTGCCACAGGCCACAGCTGGTGCTACTATCCCTATAACGATGCTGTGCCGGGCTTTGCCATCTCGCTCAAGCGCATGCTAGCCGACTTCGGCGGCGATGCCATGGCAGCTCGCAAGGCCTACTGCGGCCTCGAGGCAGTCGTCACGGCGCCCAACGGCAACTCGGTGACGCTCTACGTCGGTACGCCCTTCTCACAACCTGTGCATTGCATGCTTGCCGGAACTGACTGCATCATTGTCTGTAGCCGACGCGTTCGACGATGCCTGGGTGCGCACGCCCACCTCGATGGACGTCATCTACGACTCTTTCGCGGGCCTGCTCGGACGCAAGACGAACAGCAAGAACGATGTTGTGCAGGGCGTGTCGTGGCGCTTCACAGGCAAGCGGAACGACCAGTACGCCTTTTCGGGCGTCGGATCCGGCTGAGCGACGCGGGCTGTGTTGGGCAGTTCAGAGGTCACACGGGATTTCTGGGCGTCTGTCGTCTTCTTATGTGCATTGCAGCTGGTCTGCACTGTTCCTTGACGTACGCTCGACGAGTGCGTCGTCGAAAGCAGATTGAGAAGGCCAAGGTCCAGTCGCCGCCGTTCTTGCTGAGGTTCTCTCGCGCAGGTTGCGCTCGCTTGGCTCGTACATTGCTCTGAGACAGCGTGCACTGCAATGCACGCCCACTTCGCCAAGCACCGCCGAGAAAGTGCAAGCCTCCGGACCCGCCTCGCCCGCCATGCCCGCCTCTTCGGCTCGCGTCTCTTCTACTCCGTCTCTTCACGCTCCTCCGCTCGCTTTCGCTGTGTTCTTCTGCTCTCGTTCTGAGTCTCGTGCTCCTGCTCGTCGAGCTGCGTCGTCGGAACAAGGGTGCTTCCATCGCTCGAACGCGGGACCCCGGTCTCGAAGGAATTCGAGGGTCGCCGCGGCTGGCATCCGGCACCCTCCCTTGTTCCGCGCGTGCTCGCGCTCCGAATCGTCGCGTGGACTGTGCGTGGGCAATGAAATCGAGACCTTGCTTCGCGCTACCGGCATGTTGCCATGGCCTGCGCTTCCCGCGTCTTCCGCTCGGGAGCCGGTTTGTCGAGCTTGACCTGAAACGCCGACCTGCTTGAGCAAGTCGCTCCGGGCTCTAGGTGTCTGACTACAGCGAGCAGGTTGCGCCGCACCAGCCGTGCAGAAGTGGGGTGTTCGCCGAACAGGCGCAGAAGAAGGGCACGACTCAGGTTCGATCGCTTCGACGTCCCTCCATCAACGGTTCTTCGGACTGCAGTCCGGCTCTCCAGGTTTCCTGGATGCCGTGCGACCCTCGGCGACTCAGCTTTGTGATCGACATCTGCCATGCGAGCAGAGATGCCCGAAGCCGACCGGCCGGGCGACCCTCTGTCGAGCTCGTCGAGGGTGCTCTGAGCCGCGCCTGCCTGCAGATGCGGTGACATGCGACTCGCTCGCGGTTTTCTGGTGCTCCTGCAAAGCTCGGTGCAGCAGACGCTTGAAAAGGCCTGCGATTCTGCTTCAGGCTCTCCTTCTCTCCTGCTCTTTACGCTCATCACTGTCTCTCACGATGCACGCCTCATTCCTCCTCTCCATCGTTGCCGCGCTTGCGCCTCTCGCCGCTCTCGGTGCTCCCGTCACCGCAAATGAGACGGCCGGTAAGCCGCGGAACGCCCTTCCTACGGAATCGACCGCACGCTGACTTTTGATCTGGACATCTAGCCCTCTCGTCCCTCGAAGCGCGCGCCATTTACAAGCCCTGCAAGTCCGCCAATGTCTGCGGCAAGATGGCCCTGGTCGCCAACTCGCACCACATCTGCAACAAGGGCTTCTGCGACTGGGGTCCGTTACCGCTCGCGAACGCGCCCGCAATCACCCGAGCTGACATCCGTTCTGTAGGCTGCAACTCGGGCTACAAGCGCTACTACAACAAGTGCGTCCGCACCAAGTCGTCGGGCTCGCCGTCGTCCCAGAACACCGCCAACACCGACCACACCGTCAACCTCGCCGCCTCGTCCTCGTCTTCGTCGGGCGCCGTCGCCGCTGCCGGCGTCAGCAAGTTCCTTGGCACGAACACCGGCGCCATCGCGTCGTGGTTCCACACCAACAGCGCGCAGGACTCGACCAACGGTTTGTCCCTCGTGTCGTCCTTCTGCTCTCGACCGTCCTGACGCCCTGCCCCCTCCCGCAGGCCACAGCTGGTGCTACTTCCCCTACAACGACAACACGCCGGGCTTTGCTATCAGCCTGAACACCATGATGTCGGACGCCGGCTGGGACGCGACCAAGGCTCGTGAGATGTACTGCGGTCTCGAGGCCGTCGTCACCACCCCGAGCGGCAAGTCGCTCACGCTTTACGTCAGTGAGTCTGCGTTCCTCTTGTGGCTCGTCTAGGCGGCCCTTGACAAATGCGCTCCCACAGCCGACGCTTTCGACGACACCTGGGTTCGCACGCCCACCTCGATCGACGTTGTCTTCAACGCCTTCGGTCGCCTCCTCGGCTACACGACTGAGGACAAGAATACCGTCATCCAGAACGTCTCGTGGCGCTTCACGGGCAACCGCAACAACCGGTGCGCACAGTCCCCGCCTGACCCCGAGGTCGTGCAAGCTGACTTTTCCACTCGCCAACAGCTACAAGTACAATGGTGTCGGCAACTAGACGCAGAGACACGATCGTAGACGAACTTACGACAGACATGCACTTGATGACTTCGCGCGTACCTCGGCTTGCTGGTCAGTTTCGTGATGCGGCTAAAGCTCGTCACAACAGACGTACCGCTGTTGCTCGCCGCACTCAGAGTGGTCTGGAGTTGTTGCTCGAGCCCGCGAGCACGTATTCGGATCATCTGGTGGAGGATGAGGAACGCCCTTGACGCTTGCGCCTCCCTCCCTCTTCGCTTCTCCGTCCACTGCTCTCTCTCGCCGCCACCACCACATGACAAGCGTGCTGCACACGCGCACTGAGCCGGATCCTTACGCTCTCTTGTTTCTGCACATTCCCGGGTCCACCCCGGTCCGCTTTGACCGCTTGAACCTCTTCATGGCTTCTTGCGCCTTGCTCGTATGGCGTCGCCGCTCATTGCCTGCCGAGCGCCGTGTCAAGCTTGCTTAGCATGTACAGACCACCTGGAGGACGCGAAAGACTCGCAACGCTGCGCGGGCCTTCCTCGATCGCGTCCAGGTTCTGGGCCTCGCCGCTCTGCGAGCTGTCCGCGCGTCCGCCCGTTGCGCTGCTCTTCCTCTGGCCTCGTGCTGTACTTGCAGGGTTGGACAGATCTCAAGGAGTACGTCTGCGCGTCTGTCAAGCGCTGGAACAGCGACCTGACTCTCCCCTCCTGCGCGACACCCAGGCCCCGCTTGACCACCTGCACCGCCTCGCGCGAGGTTTCGCTCTCTGATTCGACTCCCCTACACACGCGCTACTGCTGCAAGCATGGCCACGCTGTTTCGTCGCATTGGGCAGACGGTCTTTCCTGAAATCCTGCCCTTGATCGTCTGGTTCACCTTGTCGGCGATGGCCGTGACGGTCGGCTGCAAGGTCAGCGGCTACGCGATGGAGGTCAACACGAGTGCGTTATCTGGCTGCATGGATCAGGTCCAGCGAGAAGACCGCGAGGCTGAGGCACAGCGGACTGACCTCGTGTACTTCCGTCGTCCGACCAGTCATGCTCTCGATTTTGACGACCATGCTCTCGTTCGTCATCTCGCTCCGCACGTCGAGTGCTCTCGAGCGCTGGACGGCGGGTAGGACCGCCTGGAGCACCGTGTCGGTGGCGTCGCGCAACCTCGCGAGCCTCATCTGGCTGCACACCGGCCAGACCACTCTCACTGCGGCTCAACAGGCCGACATCGTGCCCGGCAGCGACGAAGACGAGATCGAAAAGCTAAAGTCGCTCATCGAGAAGCGCTCGATCCTCAGTGCGTCAGAAGCGAGCCTCGAAGACCTCGCGCTCTCGCTGACTTTGCTCTCTTGCGGTACCATTCTCTCTCGTTATTGCCTCTCGCTGCGCAATTCCACCCGCATAGACCTCATCCAAGCTTTCTCGTCGGCGACTAAGCACTACGTCCGCGGCGAGTCGGGCGTTTACTGGGATGACCTGTACCACCTCGTCAAGGCCCTCCCGAAGTAAGTTCTCCTCGTCTGCGTAGCCTCTGAACGGATGGAGAGACTTGCATGGTCTAACCGCGAGCACCACAGGTATGCGTTCCCGTCGGGCGTTGAGGATACGAGTGGCATCAAGCGCGACGTCGTTACGGGGCTCTGGCGCTCGCCTCTTCCGGACGGCACGTACGCCATCCCTACGTCGTCGGCCAGGGCCGAGGCTACTACTCCTCACTTTGGCACTGCCTCGACGTCGTCGCACCTCGACGTTGACCTCGAGAAAGGCATGACTGGCTCCACCGACGAAGTCGGCAGGCTTCCGTCTGACGGCCGCGTTCGCACGATCAGGCTCGCGCCCGGCTTCAGCCTTCCGAAGCGCACCATCTACGACTACGCTCCGGTCTTCCTCCTATTCCGCCCGCTTCTCGAGGTGTTCAAGCCGCGCGGTCCTTCGCACAAGGCCGATGTCAACACGAACACTCCGCTCGAGATTCACATGTACATCTCCGGCTATCTCGCCGAGCTCATGGCTAGGGGCACGATCGCTCCGACCCTCGTTGGCGTCTACTGCACTGCCATGAACCAGCTTGCCGATGCGTGCGTGCATTCAGCTCGCGGCTGCGTTGAATCCTCCACCTAATACTTCCTTCGGGCAGTCTCGGCGTGATGGAACGCGTGCTCTCGACGCCGTTGCCGTTCTCGTACATCGTGCACCGTGAGCGTATTCTCGAGGCCGCGGCCCCTCATGCAGCTCCTGCCGACACATCCGCTGATCTGTTCCTTCCCACAGTGCGCGCCGCTGCGTACATCTACCTCGTTCTGCTTCCTTTCCAGATCTACGATGCCCTCGGTTGGCTCACGATTCCGGCCGTCTTCAGTGCGCACGTCTGTTCACCGCCGAGGTGACTTTCGCTGACCCAGACTTCCTCTCATCTGCAGTCGCGTCCTGCGTGTTCTTGGGCTTCCTCGAACTCGGACAGCAGCTAGAGATGCCCTTCGGATATGGTGCGCGACGATTTTCTCGCTGTCTACTGCGGCCGAACTGTCGCTGATCGTCTATTCCCTTCTCCTAGACGATTCGGACCTCGACCTCGACGGCTACTGCGCTCTGATCGCTGCCGAGATCCAGGAGATCGCGGCCCACTCGCCGCCGACCGTGTCGTCGTTCACGTTCTCGCCGCTCAACACGCCTTTCCCGCTCGACCGCCGCTCGGCGCCCGAGATCCTCGCCTCGTTCTTGCAGTCGCACGGCGGTACGGACCAAGATGCCGTCCGCGGCGTCCCCGGCATGCGCCGCTTCCTTGCCAAGCACTTCCACGACCTCGAAGACCGCAGTCGCAAGGAGCGCGAATGGCGCAAAAAGCACGGCCACCACAAGCACGCCAGCACGCCCACCGCGATGGACGGCGACGACGATGGCAGGACTGTCGTTGTCTGCACGCTCTGAGGCGATGAAGCGAAAAAGACTCTCGGCCTTCTCAATACTCTCTGGTGGTGCCGTTCTAGTCCTGCCTTTCCATTCCTTCCGACACAAAGACACTTGCACACTCCCTCGATGATGATCTCGTAGCATTTGCAACTTCCGCACACCCGTCGTTCTTTCCTTGCTTGATTTGCGGCGTCGACATCGGGAAGAAGTCTCGCTCAAGGCGTCCAGCCGCGATGTGAGACGAGCCGCTATAAGATGATGCGATACATGCGAATCTATTGCTGCGATGTAATGAACACGAAAGTGCTGTGCGGCAGAAAAGAAGGTCTATGGATATGATTGCGGTTAGAGGCGACAAACCGGTCGCCCGAGCCGCTAAGGAGCGGGAGGAATCTCAGGATGGACGTCGACATCCAAGAGTCGCTCAGACATCGGCAAGCTCGAGAGGACGGTACACTGCAACATCGAGGCGCGGATCAGAACGGTCACGAAGCGACCAGAGGATTAGAGAGCTTACCCGGGTCCCACTGCGCATTGCGGATCTCCTCCTCCGTGAACGGGTCGTCGCGCTCAATGCCGCTGACTCCCTCTTCGCGCGCAGCGTTGGCAACGGCGACGGCGACCTTGACCGAGATGTGGCGCAGGTCATGCAGGCCGGGAAGGAGCGACTCGTCCGGGTCTTCGAGTGCAGGGGCGAGCTTGGCGAGGGCAGCGACACCGGCCGTGATCATCTTGTCGGTGAGCTGCGAAGCGCGAGCGGTGATGACGCTGTCGAGGGAGATAGGTGGTGTCAGCTGGGTCAAGCCGATACGCGCCCGCGAAGACGAACCCGAGTCCGAAGCCGGGGTAGACCTGCACAGACATAGACGGTGAGCGTCGAATCAGTCTACAGAACAGGAGGTGCGAACACACCAGAGCGTTGTTCGACATGGCAATCTGGTGCAGCTTGCCGTTGTGCGGGTTCTTGACAGGCGGGAACGGACTGCCCGTCGCCATCAATGCCTTGCCGTTGGTCCACTCGTTGATGTCGGCCGGGTCAGCCTCAGCAAGCTCTGCGAGTGCAGTGGAGTCAGAAAGAGAGCACGAGAAGGAGGTGATGGCGGCAGGTGAACGGAGCGTACTCGTCGGATTGCTGAGCGGGAAGATGATGGGGCGGTCGACGTGCTTCGCCATCTCCTTGACAACCTCCTCGTTGAATGCGCCACTCATCGTCGAGCACCCAATGAGGATAGTAGGCTTTGCCTGCTTGACAACCTCGAGGAGCGAGATGCCCTTCTCGCCGTCGCGTTGCCACGCCGCAACCTCCTCCTTGTCACGGATGAAGTGCTCCTGGCCGGGACGGAGGACGTCGGCGTGCTCCGTCGTGAGAAGGCCCTGGCGGTCAATGCAGTAGAAGAGCTTGCGGACCTCCTCGGACGAAAGGCCCGCCTCGATCATCAAGGCGTTGCGGATCCCGTCTGCGATGCCCAGACCGGCCGTGCCGAAACCATAGACGATGATGCGCTAGAAACGAGAGAGGGAAGATTGGACAGAGAAGGAAGGGTCAGCAGCCGTTTGCGAGTGACCTTTCCTCATCGACCTGTGCTCGAGCGCAGGACGTGACGCCGTCTGACGCAGTCACGAGAACCGCCGTGACTAGGGAGGGAGGGCGTGACAAGAGGGCGAGGGCGTACCTGGTCCTTGAGCTCCGACTTGGTCACCTTGACAGCAGAAACGAGCGCGGACAGTACGACTGCCGCCGTTCCTTGCATGTCATCGTTGAAGCACGACTGTTTGGGCCTGAACTTCTGCAGAAGCCTTCCGCCGTTGTGCACGCCGAAGTCCTGCGGGCCGGAAGTTCGTAAGCGATCGTTCTGGGAAGCTCGAATCGACGCCGGCGGCCAGGGCAGTCTGACAACAAGTCACACAAGACGTACCTCGAAGTGCAGCATGGCCTGCGGGTACTCCTCGCGGACGAGGTCGCAGAAGGCGTCGACAAATTCGTCGTACTTCTCGCCGCGCAAGCGCTTGCGCCGCAGGCCAAGGTACAGCGGGTCGTTGAGCAGGGCGCTGTTGTCTGTGCCGACGTCGAGCACGACGGGGAGGATGCGGGACGGGTCGATGCCGCCGCCGAGGGTGTAGATATTGCTCTTGCCCATCGAGATGAGGATGCCGCCGACGCCCTGGTCGCCGATGCCAAGGATGCCCTCCGAGTCGGTGACGACGATCAGGTCGACGTCCTTGGGACGCTTGGCCTGGAACATCATTTCGCTGGATACGTAGGTGAAAGTCAGTGTGGCCCGCCCCTTCGAGAGCGCGCTTTAGGAGAAGGGACATACCGCATGCGGTGCCGGTGGTCGTAGCTGAGGAAGAGGCCATCAGGTCGGCGCCAGATTGTCGAGTACTTCTGAATCGCCTCGCCGACGGTAGGGCTGCAGACGAGGGTGCGGGAGGGTGAGCAACCCGGGTCATGCTGAATTCCCGATCTCGCGCCTGAGCAGAATGCCACGTACGTATAGATGATAGGGAGAAGCTCATTCAGGTGGCGCAGGCAAACACCGTAGAACAGAACGATGTTTTGATCGCGAAGCGAGGAAAGGACTGAGGTGAGGAGTGCATCGTCAGCTGAAATCCGCTCGCCATGGCCACGAGCAACGCTTTCGATTGTGAGATACGCACAAGTGTACTTGGCGATGGAGCTCGGGCGTTCTTGCAGCTGCGAGTAAGCCCGCTTGCACTGCTGCTCGAGGGAGTGCACCTCGTGACTGTTCCGTCGGCACTTCGTCAGTCTCACAGTCTCCTCTACACCAATCAGAAGACGAGTCAAAGGTGCACGCACGGCAAAAGACCCAAGAGACCGAACGTCTCGCGCTCCTCCATCGTGAACCCGGCACCCTTGTTCAACGTCGGCTCATTCAGCAGCGCGCGCCCTCGCAGCGCAGTCCAGATGGGTCGCTATGGTCACGGGATCGGCGTGATTGTCGAAAGGTGGGGTAAAGCATGGGTGCGGCGCAGGGAAGAGGAGGTCAGCCGTAGTCGCGTGAGAAGGTCAATTCGTTGCTCCGCTCGAGGCGCCATTTCGACAGCTGCAATCACCCCTGACTCGCCGTCGTGCCCACAGTGTGTACAGTGCAGTCGTCCTCGACACCGCCATGCGTTCCCCTATACTTGGCTCGGCCGTCTGGCCAAACTTGTCCTCGTCCGACCTCGTCTCGTTCCGCTCGTCGCGCGCCTGGCACAGTCCCGCAAACGCACCAGGTTCTTCTCATGCTGCAAGTACTCCTTGTTCTCGTGGAGGGTGTCGTGCTCGGCCGCGTTCTGCTCGTCGACCTCGTCGAGCTTGAGGCGGTTCTCGCTGCTCGACCCGCTGTGGAACGCGCGGCGGGGCTGTGCCGACGCATGCGCAGACGGCGCGGCGCGCGAGGCGGCGAAGGCGGGCGAGACGGCGCGGCGCGCTGCGAGGCGGAGAAGCGTCGTCGAGGGCGCCATGCTGTGCTGCGGAGCGGGCGCGAGGCGGCGAACGAGCGGGCGAAGCAGGCGAGGAGTGCGTCGGCCGAGCTCGACACAGGCAGGCAGCGCGAGACAGCCGGGCGAGCGGTGCAGCGTCACCAGCAGTGTGCACAGACGTAGCACAGTCGCGTGCGGGTATTCACGGAAGCGCAGGACGGACGGGATCACCCGAGCAAGCAGAGGCCGACATCGATGAGCGGCGAGCGAGAGCGGGGATCCCGTGAGGAGCTCCAGGCTGCGAGGGCGCAGTTGTCAGGTCTGCTGGTGCACCGAAAAGGCCTCTGCATGGCACAGGAAGGCTCGAACTAGGGTTTGCGGGCTCAACGGACGGACAGGAGTCGCGCGCAGTGAGATACAGCGGGCGAGGACGAAACGTCAAGTTTCCATGGCACTGTGAGCAGCGTTGAGCCTCCTGCGCTGGCCTTTATGTAGGTATGCCGCTCGGAGACAGAGCAGCCTGCTCGCGCCGCAGCAATGAGCAGAGCTGCAGAGGAAGGGGAGTGGTCCCCCTGTCTGGGAGGTGGGCCTTCCTCCCTCCTCCTCGACAAGGCTTGGTGGGTACAAGCGGAGGCTGAGCAGCCGTACAGATTAGCTTCTGCACATCCAGCGTCACCCAGACCGCCACAGTGCGGGCGAGGTGTCGGTGCGCCAGCAGAGCTCGCCGGGGATTCGCTCGCCCTCCTTGCTCCCGCCGTCGTCCGCCTCTCGCTCGAGCGAGTCCGTCTGTGTGCGTAGGAGGAGCACCTCGTACGCCAGAGTGACCTCTACGGTTCCATCGAGTGCACCTTGGTCTCTGCGTCCCGCGTCATCCGGCGGCAGTGTCGCCCCCTCGACGTCTCGCTCTCTCGCGCTCGCCGCACTCGCGCCAGAGGTGCGCCGGTCCCTCCGCGCGCGTGCCTGCGTCGAGGTCGAGCTGACCGTGCACCTGCAGCACCAGCCCGTCGACGCTCACTCGCCACCCGTGTCGCCCCCTGGCCTGGGTCGGGCCTCGCCTCGTCGCGGTCGGGTGATTCAACATGGACTCGGAACTCGGCGCAGCGTCGCACTTCCTCGCCTCGTACCTCGACACGAGCTCAGAGGCCTTTGAGCACAAGCTCGGCCAGGCCCTTGCGGCCCGCTACGACGGCCATTGGCACCCCGCCGACCCCGAGCGAGGGTCCGCCTTCCGCGCCCTCATCCGCACGCCCGCCGCCCTCGACGACAGCCTCCTCAAGGCCGCAAGTGACGCGGGCATCCCCGCCGACGCCCTCGAGCGGCAGCTTGCAGCCTCGGTCGGGCGCACCGTCGCCCTCGGTGATCGCTGGACGCTCTGGGTCGACCCGGGCTGCGTCTCGCTCCGCGTCGAGCGCGGCGACGGCTCGACTCGCAGTGATGGCCAGTTCATCGAGATCTACGGCAAGCTGCCCGAGTCGCTCCGTAACTTTGCCGTCCCGCTCGCAAGCTTGGACGAGGCGGCGGCATCATCCAACATGATCCAGTCGACCGACCTCGCGGCTCCCGCTTCGCCCGTCAAGCGCTCCAAGGCAATCCAGATCGTTGCACCGCCCGGCGGACGAGGCGCGCTGCAGGCCATGACGAACGCGGCCCTCCAGCCCGAGTCGCCGCGCCCGCTCGTCGCGGCTGTGGCAAGGCCGACCGCCCTCCTCGCCTCGCCGCTCATCATTCCGCCTACTCCTGTGCGCCCGTTGCCGGCTGCCGAGGCCGACATCTTCTCCCCCACCCCCGCCGCCTCCTCGTCGTCTTCCCGCCTCGTGCCCCCTCGCTCCCCCTCTCCCGCTACGACCTCCACTGGCAAGCAGTACTCGCTCTCGCCCTCGACGTACCGACCTTCGTCTCCGCTCGGGATGCCGCTGCACGCGCGGCGGTCGTCGTCTCGCGGCTCGTCCGTCTCGTCCCTTTCCGCCGACTCGGACGGCGAGACGTCCTGCACCGATTCGCTCTTCTCGGCGTCGGGCGACAGCACCTCGTCGGCTGCGTCGTCGATTCACGTTGCTGCGCCCGCGGCGCTGTGGAAGGGACTCGACGGCAAGTCGCGCGACCTGGTCGACGCTGATGGGTTCCGCATCCCGGCAATCCCGCGGCCTCTCTCGGCAGCCGGTGGCGCGCAGCACTCGCGCGGCTCGTCCGTCTCTTCTTCTTCGCTCGCCCCTCCACCTTCTCCCTCCTCGCGCCTCCTCGCAAGCCCGACGCTCTCGCCCGGCGGACGCTCCCTCCCCGGCTCGCCGACCAAGCCTCGCCGGCGCGGTGTCCGCGGCGGCCAGTCGCATCGCTCGTCCGAGTCGACGCACTCGCACCACTCGTCCATTTCGTCCATCACGTCGCTCGGCTCGACCGCGATCCCCTCGACGCCGTCGCAGTCGCACTCGGGCAACGAGCTCGCGCTTCCGAGCCCGGCGACGACGCCCTCGGGCCGCTCGCGCACCGAGACGTCGTCTTCGGCGCAGACCGCGACCGAGTACTCGAACGGGCTTGTCAAGGTTCTCGGCGGCGGCGTCCTGCTCGGCTGCGCAAAGGGCTCGACCCCGTCCTCGACGGGCCGCACGCCCTCGTCCGGCGGCGCAGCAGCCGGCGAGGACGGCCATCGTCGCCGCCGGCGCGAGCGTGGGCGCGGCGGGCGTGGCGGAGGCGGAGGCGGCTCGAACGCGCAGAACCACCACGGAGGCGACCGCAGCGGTGCGACGAGTCCGGCGTACGGCGCTCCTGGCGCTGCGTACGGCGCTCCTGGCGCTGCGTACGGCGCGCCGCCGAGCCCCGTCTGGGCTGCCGTTGGCCAGAGCCCTTACCAGCACCTGCCGCCGCACGCGGGTCACCACCACATGCCGTACTACCCGCACTCGCCGCTCCAGGGTTGAGTCGTCGGCGCTGGTGCGCAAAAGAGCCGCGACGAACCGCGCGCCACTCTCATGAGTCTCCTTCAGTTTTACGTCCAGCATCTTTCGAGGTATCCTGCTCGTCGCCGTCTTCGCCTTTCTCCACCATCTCGTGTCCTTCGCATCCCACCTTCTTAACGTCCGCTCGTCCTGTATACCCTTCTCATATCGGCATCCCCTCTCGCTCTCATTCGCCTTTCGTCCCCGTCTCATCTCGTTGCATTCTCCCTCAGCTGTTTGTGTCTATCCTTCCCGCCGCCCCCGTCTTTCGTTTGCATCTTTCGTCGGAAACTCGCATCTATCGACTCTGCTTTTGCGTTCCTCTCTCTGCGAAGTTGAGCCGATCGAGGTCAAGAGGCAAAGCGCCGTAGAGAGTGCAGTGCGGAGCAAATCATCGGCACAACTCGAACGCAGACGCCAAAGGAAAGCGGCTCCTCCCCTCCGTCAACTGCTCGACAAGCGGCTCCTCCCCTCCAGCGCCTCAAGCAACTCGACGGCCCGACGACGCGCCTCAGTCGTCGCCCTGCGCCCGCTTCTCGCGCTTCTTCTTGCGGTGCCGCTTCGCCGCCTTGGCGTCGCTCGCAACGGCAAGGTCCGCCTCCTTGCCCCCGCCGCCGTGGTCCTCGTCCTCAGACTGCACGACAAGCAGCTCCTCCTCCCGGCGGTTGTCGTCGTCGTCCTCCTCGTCGTCATCGTCGTCGCTGCTGACGACCTCGCTGCTCTTCTTCTTCTTGCCACCGCCCTCGCCCGCGGCCGCAGCCGCCGCCGCAGCCTGGCGCTGCGCCTTTTTCTCGGCGGGTGTGAGCGTCGCGAGGCGCGTGCGCTTGAGCGGGCGCGCCGTCGGCGACGGATGCAGCGTGAGGAGCTGCGCGAGGATCTCTGCAGAGGCGCACACACGCACAGGCGAGTATCGCAGACAAGTCAGCCAGCCCTCGAGTCGCACGTTCGAAGGGAAGAAAGGCAGAGAGGGAGAGACGCACCCGCGAGCGAGACGTCGCGCTCTGGCCCCGCGCCCTCGTCCTTGCGGATCTTGTCGGTCGCGTAGTTGGCGAGCGTCCGGAACCGGTCGCGCACGTTCTTGGGCCCGTGCAGCGCGAGGTCGGCGTCGGACGCGATCAGCGTCGGCCAGTCGACGTCGGCGAGCGTGAGCGAGGGCGACGCGAGCGAGAAGGCGTTGACGCTGCGAGTTTAGCAGGGCGTCAGCGGATGCAGCCCAGGACACCCACGAGCACGCTGGTACTGCGAGGAAGCGACATGCGGTCTCGAGGTGGTGGGCCGAGACGCGGACGCACAGGTGCACGAGGCGCGACTGGTCCTCGGGGCGCCACTTGAAGCCCGCCGAGTCGCCTGCAGCGTCGCGGCGCTTCATGTAGTCGGTCCTGTGCGTTCACGAAGAGGCGAAGGTCAGCCTCGAGTCCATTCGCAGACTCGGGTCCGCGACCAGGAGCAGCCGATTCGCGACGCACCACTTTGTCCTGCACTGCGTCGCGCTGCGCTTGCCGCCCATCTTGATGCTGATGGCCTTCCACTGGCCCCCGAGCTCCGCATGGAGCCTCCTCAGCTCGTCCTCCTCTTCCTGCGTCCACGCGCCGCGCCTGAGCACCTCGCCCTTTCCCTCGTTGAGCTGCTTGGTCCACCTGTCGCGGCACGCCGTCGCGCTCCTTCCGACCATGGCGCCGACGCGCTCCCACGCGTTCCCGAGCTCTTTCACCGCGGCAGAGAGCGCCGCGTCGTCGGCCGCGGCCCACCGCTCGCCCTTGGACTGGGACGCGTCGAGCGAGGGGTACACCGTCTTGACGTGGTTGTAGATGGCGAGCAGCGGGCGCGTGCGCAAAGCGCGCCCGAGCCGCTGCCACAGCTGGTTCGCCTCGCCGCCCTTGCCCGCCGCCACCGTCGCTGCCGCCGCGGTCGGCGTCGGCGTCGAGGTCGACGCAACGCCGGTGTCGCCCGCACTGGCCGAGGGCGTGCGCTTGGTGTGGAGGAAAGTGCGCAGCTCTTCGGGCGTGAGCGAGTGCTCTTCGCGCCACGCCTCGAGCACCTCGGCGATCTTGGCGTCCTCGGCCGTCGTGAAGCGCCCCTGCGTGTAGGTCGCGCCTGCCCTCGCACGTCAATGTCAGTCGCGCACGAGAGAGAGGAGGAGAGAGACGCACCGGCAGCTTCGGCGGCGGCTTTGAGCTGCTTTACGGGCGTCCACTTGGTGACGAGGTCCTCGTAGAACTGGTGCTGGAGCGCAAGCGAGCTACCCTCGGGCGGCGGTATCGGGAGGGCGTCCGCGTCGCCCGACTGAGGCGGCGGCTGCGCGGTGGGCGGAGCAGGGCGAGGCGCGGCGGACGCGGGTGGAAGGAGGGGAGCGGAAGTCGCAGACGACGAGGCGGCAACGTCCTTGCCCTTAGCCGCCTTGTCGCGCTTGTCCTTCTTGCTTTTCTTCTTTTCGCCCGCAGCGTCGTCAGCCTTGCCCTTGCCCTTGTCCTTCTTTTCCTTGCGTGCCTTGGCGACAATCTCGACCTGCTGTTGCGGCTGCTCGTCGTGCGCGGCGTAGAACCCCGCCGCCGCCCCCTCTGCGCCATGCTGCATGCCGAGGAGGACGGGGTCGACGGGGATGTCGCCTGCGCTCGCGCCGCCGCCGCCGCCGACGGGGATGTCGTCGTGCGACGCGACGAGGCCCGCGAGCGAAGGGTCGAGGTCGTCTGCTGCGGCGGGATTGCCGAGGAGTGCGGGCGAGGGGGACGCAGCGGTCGAGGCTGCGCCGCCGGAGCCGGTCGGAGACGCGGCGGCGGCGACGAGGAGGGCCGAGAAGCCGGCGTTCGGATCGGGCTGGTGTGCGCGGATGGAGCCAGCGAGGGTGGGTGAGCGGGGTCCGAGCTGCTTTCGTCGGGAGAGTACAACGGGCACGCACCTCGGCTCCGTTGGCCTGTGCGGCGGTGCCCTTGGTCTTGCGCTTCTTGTGCTTGTGCGGCGCGGAAGCATGTGCATCGCCCGGCGCGTCGGCGGAGGGGTCGTCGGCGGCGGCGCGCTTGTCGGCCTTGCGGGCGGCCTTGCGGGCGGCCTTGTCTGCCTTGCGCTGAGCCTTGGGGTCCTGCGGGTGCGAGACGCCGTGTGAGTGCGGTTCGAGGCGGGGGGCGGTGCACGAGACGGACGAAGTGAGCCTCCTGAGCAGAAGTGGCGGCGGCGCTAGGCTGCGATGTGGACGCGGTGGGCATCTTTGTTGAGCTGTGGCGACCTCTCGAGGATGGAGCGAGGGAGCAGGCGCGGTTGTTTGCGTTGGAACGAGAGAGGCGGGCGGAGGATCCGAGTGTGCGAGCGAGGGGAGAGCGAGGGGGCCGAGTGGCGGGTGCGCGGGACTCGCAGTGCGGGTGCTGGGCCGTCAGACGGTGCTCTGGCCGTGCGAGTCGACAATGTCAACCTCGGGACAGCTGGAGTGAGAGGAGCGAGAGCGCGACTCGAGGGGAGGCTCGGTGCTCCGACGAGGCGACCGCACACGCGCGCTTCCCCGCTCGCGCGAGTAACTAGAGTGCGACGAGGTACGAGCCAGGTAGCTACTCGCCCGCACACGCGCAGATTTGGGCCACTTGCACTCGCTTGCCTCGCTGCAGCTGGTCCACTCGGGCACTCTTTCCGCCCCGCCTGCTCTCCCTCCCTCTGCCTCTGCTCTCCGCGTCCGCGTCATCCGAGTGCCGCGCACACCTCGACTCGCCGCACCCGCGACATGAACCCGCCGCCCGTGCCTGCAGCAGCAGCGGCAGCAGCAGCAGCAGCAGCAGCAGCAGGGCAGCGGCGGCACCCGCACCCGCAGGCGCTCGCCGCGCAGCTCGACTCTGCCCCGCCCACACCCTCGCGCTCGCCGTCGGCGTCGACCCACCACACCGACGACGACTCGCAGGACGACGACGACTCGGACTTTCCCGACCGCGACCCGGACGACCCCGACGCGTCCCGCCTCTCGCTCTCGCTCGCCCACCTCGCCCCCGCCCTCGCGACCCCGCGCCTCTCGGCCCGCTCCCCCTGGCCCTTCAACGCCGCCGCCGCCGACGACGACGACCTGCACCCGAGCCACGCCGACGATGCCCTCGCGAGCGGCGACCCGCCGCCCATCCCCGCCTCGAGCCTCCCGCACGAGATCCTCCTCCACATCCTCCGCCTCCTCCCCGCCGCGAGCCTCGCGCCCGCCCTCCGCGTCTGCAAGGCCTGGTGCCAGTGCGGAGTAGAGCTCCTCTGGCACAAGCCCGCCTTTGCCTCGCTCTCGAGCCTCTACAAGATGCTCCAGGTCCTCGCCCTCGCCGACCCCACCTTCCCCTACCCGCACTTTGTCCGCCGCATCAACTTCCTCCCCCTCGCCCACGAGACGACCGACCGCGTCCTCGAAAAGCTCGAGCCCTGCACCCGCATCGAGCGCCTCACCCTCACCAGCTGCAAGAAGGTCACCAGCGCCCCGCTCGCCCGCCTCCTCGCCGCCAACCCGCGCCTGATCGCCCTCGACCTCTCCGACGTAGACTCGGTCACCGACGACGTCCTCGTCGCCCTCGCCCAGAACTGCCCCAAGATCCAGGGCCTCAACCTCAGCGGCTGCTCGCGCATCACCGACCGCGGACTCGAGGCCGTCGCGCGCGGCTGCCCCATGCTCCGACGCGTGCGTTCCACGCTGCATTGCGTCCCTTGAAACACCTACTGACCTCGTGTGCGCACGCGCGTAGATCAAGCTGCGCAAATGCGACCGCCTGACCGATGTCCCCGTCATCCTCCTCGCACGCCTGTGCCCGCTCCTCCTCGAGGTCGACCTCGCCCTGTGCCCGGCCATCTCGTCCCTCGCGACCCAGCAGCTCCTCCGCACGTGCCACTCGCTTCGCGAGCTGAGCCTCCCCGGCTGCGTCGCGCTCGCCGACGACGGCTTCCCTTATGCAGACCACCTCCAGCTCGTGCCCTCCGCTTCCTCCTCCTCCTCCTCTGCACCTCCCTTACGCGAAAACGGACATTCGCCAAGCGACAACGGCACCGCTGCGGCCGGCGAGGGCGACGACAACGCGCTCGTCACCTCGACCGGCTCTCCGCTCGCGCGCCCGCTCCCGCTGCGCTCGCCGCCCGCCCTGCGAGCCTACGACCACCTGCGGTACCTCGACGTGACGTCGTGCGTGAGCCTGACGGACCGCGCGATCGCCGGGATCGTGCGGTACTGCCCGCGGCTCCGCAACCTCATGCTCGGGAAATGCGTCAGGCTGACGGACGACGCGCTCTACGAGGTGTGCAAGATTGGCAAGCACTTGCACTATCTCCACCTCGGGCACGTCAACAAGTGCGTGTCGACCTTTCGCTCGCATTCTGTTCCGAACCCGTGTGTCCGCGTGCGAAGGCTGATCTGTTGAGGAATCCCGTTGCGCAGCATCACCGACGCGGCGGTGACGGCGGTCGCGCGAGCGTGCACCCGGTTACGCTACATCGACCTCGCGAGTGCGTTCGGCCCCCTCCCTCCACATCTGCTGCTCGAGGTATTGACGCTCTATCCCTGCACCCGCAAACAGACTGCAGCAATCTAACCGACTTGTCCGTGTTTGAACTCGCGGCCAACCTGCCGCGACTCAAGCGAATTGGACTCGTTCGCGTGAGTACCTCTCGCTCCAACGTGCGAGTAGCTTACTCACGCGTGGCTCGCCTTCCAGGTCACCAACATCACAGACGACGCGATCGCATCCCTGCGCACTCGCACGTCGCTCGAGCGGATCCACCTCTCGTACTGCGACAACCTCTCGGTCGCCGCGATCCACGACCTCCTGTCGTCGCTCCCGCGCGTGACGCACCTCTCGTTGACGGGCGTCACGTCATTCCGCAAGCGCGCGCTGCAGCAATTCTGCCGCCAGCCGCCGAGCAACTACAACGACCACCAGCGCAGGAGCTTTTGCGTCTTTAGCGGCCGCGGCGTGCACGACCTGCGGCGCTTCTTCCGCGCGCTCGCGCCCGAAGAGCTCGCCGCGCTCGCCGTGCCCGACCCGCCCGAGGACGACGACCACGCGCTGCAGCAGCAGCAACAGCAGCAGCTCCTCTTTGCGCAGCAGCAGCAGGCCCAGCAGCAGCTGCGGCTGCCGGGCGGCGCCGCCCCCGCCCCCGGCCCCGCTCCCGCGCAGGGACAAGCCGGCCTCACGCCCGCGCAGCAGCAGCTCGCACAGACGCAGGCGCGCCTCGCGCAGATCCAGCACGCGCGGCAGGCCGTCGCGCTCGCGGCGCAGCGCCTCCAGGCCCACCAGCACCCGCACCAGCGCGCGGGGCCTGCGCCGGGCACGGTCGGCGGCGTCCCCGTGCTGCCGGTTGCGGGTGGACTGAGCGCCGGGGCGGGCAACATGCTCGGGCTGCAGCAGCTCCAGCCGCCGGTCGCGTACCGCCCGACGCGCATGCCTGCGCCGGCCCCGCCTGCACCACAGCAGCCGAACGTGGCGCTCCCGGGCGCAAACACCCTCCCGATGCAGTACGCCCCGCCCGCGCCTTCGTCCGCGGCGGGGCAGCGCAGCTCGGCACCGCCAGAGATGATGAGCTTCTCGCTCGCGGCCGCCTCGGCCGCCGCCGCTGCTGCCACGTCCGCGTCTGCGTCGACCTCGAACGGTACGGGAATGGCGGCGCCGCAAACGCCGAGGGCGCAGGCGGTCGAGATTGAGGGGCTCGGCGAGGGCGAGGAGGGGCGCGGGCAGCGAGGGGGGAGGAGCCGGCGCGATACGGTCACGCGGAGCAACTACCGTGCGCCGGCGGGGCGGGAGCAGGGGGACGGGGACGCGATGCGGATTGATGGGGCCGAGCGGGAGGGAGAGGACGACGAGGACGAGGAGGACGGCGCGAGCGATTCGGGCGGGGAAGAGGAGGACATCAGCATGTCTGAACGCTGACGAGTCGTCGCATTCGGCCGCCGTTGATACCGCAACCACGTCCTCCTCCCTTGTTGTACGAGCGAATCTACCCTACATCTGCACCCCTGTCTCCCCCTCGTTTCCTCTGCATCTCTCGCTCGTCGTTCCATATTACACGCGCCGCAGGCACTCTCCGTAGACCTACCTTTTCACCCACCCCTCCTCTGCTGCTACGTCCGCTCTCGCACGACGTCCGCAAGTCAGACTGCACTTTCCAGTCGTTTCGCATCCTATCGACTCGGTTCTCGTCTAGCGTCTATCCTCGCTCAGCCCGTCCCGCCAATCTGGTCCATGAGCGCCATCGCCCCGTCCCGTCCCTCGAGCAGCCACGCCGGCTGCTGCTGCTGGCCCGCTCCTGCCGCCGTGCCGAGCCCGAGCGTCGACGGGTCAAACATGCCGAGCCCCTGCTGCTGGCGCGCAGCAGCAAGAGCCGCAAGCTGCTGCTGCTGCATGACCGCGAACGCCGCATACTGCTGCTGCTGCTGCTGCTGCTGTTGCTGGAGAAGCGACGTGGACGACGCCGCCGAGGGGAGCTGCCAGCTCAGGTCGAACGCGCCCGGCGCCTGACTCATCGTCTGCAGGCCCATGTCGCTCAGGAGCTGCGCCGAGAAGGGCGGGACACCCGCCGCGGCGGCGGCTGTCGAGGACGAGGGCGTCGACGAGGCCGATGCGAGCGGGTGGGCGAAGGAGGGCGCAGAGGCGGAAAGAGGCGCGGCCGAGCCTGGCGAGGGTAAGGGAAAGAAGTTCGTCGACTGCGAGGTGAGGGCAGGGTTGGCGAATGCGCCTCCCGCCTGCTGCTGAGCCTGGCTCGGCGTCGTCCACTCCGGCGCGGCGTACGTTTGCGGCTGCGGTACCCCCACGGTCGGTGAACAGAGTGACTGCGAGTGGCTTGCGGACGAGTTGGCGGTCGGGAAGGGCGGCGGTCCGGACAGGTTCATCTGCAGAGGCGCCGGCGGCAGGAGTGCGTTGCGAGGCGTGTCGACGAGACTTGCTGTCGGCGTCTGCGCGAGTTGCAGCTCCTTGGCAATGCGCCGTAGAACCTGCGTAAGTTGTTCGTCAGCGAGTATAGAGGCGAGGGCACAAGCAAATCCGCACCTCGGGGAAGGAAATGACGGCCGCATCGCTCGTCTCTCTGTTTGCGCGGGCAATCCTGCGCTGCTCCGCGTTGTCCAGCAGTTGACTGCAGCGAGGAGAACGACGGTGTGAGCGGTATCCAAGGCGGTTGAGAAGGATCCTGGAACACACCGGAGGATGCTTGCGCCGTGCGTGAGCACGCTCTGCAGCATCGGCGAGGCGACCTGCGTCTTGTCGAAGATGTGCAGCGCGGTTGAGAGAATCTCGCTGCGTGCAAGGCCCGTGAGCACGACCAGCGGATGCTGCGGACAGGCTAAACGCACCGCTGGCTCTCGATCTCTGCGGAGGAAGCGCTCGAGTCGATTAGGTAGAAGAAGTTGCTAGCAAGTACGATAGCGGCGCTGAGTGTGTGCGAGTACCTGCGCAGGGATGCTGTCAGTTTCCGATATGTGAATAAGCTGAGCAGATCGAACGCACATAATGCGAATGTTGGCGAGCTCTTCCCGCCCGTTCTCGTGCGCAATGACGCAGATCCGCGCCGCGCGCAGGCACTGGTCCGTGCTGTAGCGGTAGCGAGAGTCCGTGTAGCCGAGGAGGACGTAGGGGCGATGAAGACGAAGAAGCCGGCTGTGCACGCCTGCGAGCGCAGAAAATCGCTGCCGTCGCAACTTCGGATTCTGCTGGTCGAGGCGGACCGACTCGCTTGCGAGCGCATCGGGCATGGCACTGAGATTCCAAGTCAGTCGCTGCTGTGAAATGATGGGCCCAGGAACAGAACGCACTTGACGTCGGTCCGCATCTCGCGGTCGAGATACAGCACCGTCTCGTAGGTGAAATCCTGCGCGTGCGTGACGAGCTTGTCGAAAAGTAGCTTCATGAATCTCCCGCCGCGCCACTTGCAGTACTCGAGTGACGAGTCCGTCCAGATCGAGCGTGGTGCTGGGTCAACCTTCCACTCCGTGTTGGATAGTTGCGAGGTGTTTAGGTTGGCAAGCGGCGGTGTGGTACATTGATCGGGGTGTATGAGCTGCAGCGTCAGAGCAAGCGTCAGCAATCAGCCAAAGATTCGCATCGTGAGATGCGACTCACGTAGGCGCCGAGCCGAGCGTTCGCCGAAACGGTGTCGAGGAACGTGATCAAGCCCCACACTCGCAGCGCCATCTGCCGCTTAACGCTGTTCAGGCCTGGCGGGAAGGCAACATCCTCGGGCGGCATGTTTGACGGGTCGTCCGTCATGAGGTGAAGCCGGAGCTTCTGAGCAACGCGAACTCCGTTGGCGAGAAAGGCGACAAAGCCGCTCATGTCGCTGCCCGTGGGCGAGGTGATGTGCATCTGGCCGAACATGACGACGAGCTGGACGTTGCGGAACTGCGGCCGTCGTGCCGAGCCACTGAGCTGGAAGAGCCGGACCGCCGCGGCGTACCAAGCGAGGCAGGTCTCGCTCCGCTGGCCGAACGGGAGCTTCGGGAGGACCTCATTTGGCGGCGTTGACGAGAGTCCGAGTGCGACTACCATGCAGTACGTCGCAAGCCAGGCGGGATCGACCTCGTGTCGCCGCCCTTGCGCCACCATCTCCCAGTATCGGTCATGCTCGGCAAGGAAGGCCGGCTCGTGCAGCACGTGGTAGAACCACGCGACGCTCTCGAAGTACTGCGAGCACAGAAGGTATGAGAACTGAGCGAGAGAGGCGGAATTTTGAGACGCACTGTTCGGACTAGCGCTCTCGACAGTTCTTCCTGCGGGAAAGTCGCGAAGACCTTGTCGAGCGCCTGCGCTCGCTGAGCGTACATTTCTTCCGCAGTCGTGCAGAAGTCGAGGCCGAGTACCACCGCAGAAGAAGCGTCGACGAACGGGATGGGCGAAGCGAGAATCGAGGTGAGCTCCTTCGTCGGTTCAGGGTGGGTGGCGAAGTCGAGCGCTTGCACGGGAGCAATATTGGCGGAGCTGACGAGGTGGTCGAGCGATTCGGCGTCGCGGCCATAGCCCGCATCGGTGGCACCAACAAATGCGGAATCCTCGAGCTTGACTGCGACTTCGACCATCTGCAGAGAGCAGCAGAGCGTCAGAGGCGACTCTTGGAGGCAATGGAGCGGCTGACGCACCTCGGTAGAGGCGATGTGTGGGCTCGAGCTAGAACGCGGCTCGTCCTTGGGTTCCGGCGGAGTCGAGGCGCGACGGGGACGTCGCATGGCGCGAGGCGCGCCCGCGCGCAGCTCCGGCGGGAGGGTTTGGAGGAAGGATTCGATGTCGGCTAAGCGCTCGCACACATCGTGGTACTGCGACGCGAGTGCGAAGGGTTGCCTGCGAGACAGAGATACTTCAGTGCCAACTTTCCAGGCAAGGATACACTTTACATACGCTTCGGGCGCTGCTGCATCGTCGTCCCATGTGCAGAGGTCGGGCTGCCCCCGCTTGACGCAGGTTGTGCACGGAACCTGCAGACTTGAAGCGTGAGCGAGGGGCACCAGCTGATGTCGAACGTTTGAAGCCTACTTTGCGGTCGCACTGCACTTGCGGGCCTAGTCAGCAGCAGTTCAAGCACCAGGAACAGTTATCGGAAGAGTGTAGACGGACCTTGACCTTCCTCCGCTGCGTTGCGAGGAAGCGGAGTAAGATGTCAGCGAGCGCTACACCGCTTGAGCAGCCACAGGCCGCCGCACCTTGCATTGTGCACAACTCAGCACCACTCGGCCCTTCTTCCTCGCGCGCTCATCGTCGTCGTCGTCTTCGTCTTCCTCATCTGGTCGCGGGTCCTTGTGTTTCGAGACCTTGGAGCGCTTCGGGCCCGCCGATGCTTTTCCAGAGTAGGAAGAGGTTCCAAGAGGACCCTGAATGTCGCTCCGCACTGGCGCGTAGTGCGTGGGTGGAGCCGAGGAGGACAGGCCGGATCCGGAGGAAGTTGCAAAGGCAGAGGCGAAGTTCGACGCGCTCGAGTGGGCGCTCATTGTGCCTGCCGTAGCCTGCTCGAGCTCTCGTGTCCTCGCACAGTCGAGCAGGCAGAAGCGAGCAGGAGAGCGAGGGCAGCAGGGCGCGGCTTCCGTCCCCCGGCCGGCAGGCTTCCCGATCAGCGAAGAAATCTGATGCGTTGTCTCAACTGCAATCTTCGGATTCGCATGGATGTTCGCTCTACAGGAGGAGTCGCATCGAGTACGCGTCCTGCGGGAAGGCAGCTGGCTGTCAGCAAAAAAGATAATCAGGCGATGAGACCGAAATTAGCAGACGCACCTCGCCATCGGCATCTGGAGCACGAAACGGTGGTAGAAGCAATGACAGACGGGTCAGCGGAATTCCGGGGCGCAAAGTGCGAGCGCCAACGCACAGTAGGCAGTCTCCACCTTGACCACCTCGAAGCCAAGCGTGTCCTTGTACAGCGCCAGCGCTGCCCGGTTCGTCTTGCGCACGTGCAGGCTGACCATCGAGGCACCGTACGTCGTCTTCATCGCTTGTTCTGGGAGCGAAACAAGTTCACGTCAAATCCTCAAGCCGGATCCTTGGGCCATACCCTCGGACGCAAGCGGGACAGTGCTAGGGTTTTAGATGCAATACGCGACGTACGTGACAGCTGCATGAGCTTGTTGGCGAGGCCTAGCCGGCGGTAACCGCGCAGCACCGAGATGGACGTGACATGGCCGTGCGGATCTTCCGTCGCTTCCTCATCCCTGCCAGGAGAAAGGGCGGTCAGCCTGGTGCGTGCAGCCCGTCGAGAGTCTATGAGCGCACATCTTGGCGAGGATGTAGCCGACTATCCGCCCCTTGTGGTCTTCCGCAACGAACGAGACCTGCGGCCAGGTCAAGCCGTGGTAGAGGTCTGAAGGAAGGCTTGTCAGCGTTCCTGTCGCGTTCTTCCGCGCATGCAGGACGTACAGTACTTCATCGTGTAATTCTAGAAAGGCAAAGCATGCACGTTGTCAGCGTGATGCACGCGAGGCAGCGATCCTGCCAGAACGCTTTAGGGATTGCTGACCTCGGGCAGGTTGTGGATGTTGCAGTTCTGCATGCCCATAAGATCGTCGATAGTTGCTCGTCGGAGGTTCATGTTGACGGTCAAGGCGGCGAGGGGAGAGGAGCAGCTGAGAACGAGGAGGTAGAGGCGAAGGCGGATGGGGCGGGCTCCTGTAGCTTGCTAGGCGTCTGCACAACGAGTTCAACGAGAATGAGCAACCTGCAAGCTCCACTGTCCTCCTTGTAGGATCGCCCCGAGCCTCCGCCTCGTCCGAACCTGCCGTGCACCAGTGCGCACCCGCACAGATGTCATGCCGACCGGTGAGCGCACAGCCGCAGCAGCTCGTGGCAGGACCGAGCGGGCGCGCAAGTCCCCGCCGTGCGTCTGCGGTCATCTAGCGACCTCATCTCCTCAAGGTCGCGACGTTCCTCCTCCTCGTCAGGGGCGAGAAAGCCATTTGCTACTGCCCGCCCGCAATGGTGTAGATCGCTCGTACCGCCCCAGCCTCTGAGTCGTGCCACAGAGGCAACCTGTTGGCCGCCCGTGTGTCTTCGTCGAGCCGAAGGAAAGGGGACCACGAGCTGGGCCCCAACGACGTGCAGGCGCGGAGAGACGGCGCCAATGACTCACGTAGCTGCTTCGTGACCTCGCAGAGCAATCACAGCTACGACGACGCAAAGTAGCGGAAGTGTCGGAAGCAGACCGTCTCGCGCCGCGACGCTCGCAACTCGCAGCTACGCCCTGTACCCGAGACTGACGGGAACTGAAAGGCGTATGCATGCACAACACTACAGGCACGACTGGAACCGCGCAGAACGGAAAACGACAAAAGCCTGGTATCCCCTTCGCTCCCTCTTTCTCCCTCAGTTCGCGAGAACCGCCTGGCCCGCTGCCCCACTCGCGCCTGCGCGGCCCCTGTGCTTCTGGAGCAGCTTGCGTTTGCGGTCGAGGATGCCGCGCAGCGAGAGCGTGCCGGGCACCCACGGCGAGACGTTGATGACGAGGACCTTCATCTTCGGGTGATAGACGAGGTCGGGCAGGAGCTTCGGCGTGAGAAGGAAGTACCTGCGGCCGGGCGCAGACGTCAGTCAAGCACTACGGGAGACGAGAATCCTTCGAGACGCACTGTCCGACATCGGCCTTGCACGTCGTCTCGACGAGCATCTTGTGCATGTTGCGCTCGGCGCGCTGGTCCATGCCCTGGTTGATCTCGTCGACGAGCGCGAACGGTGCGCGCGCGAGCTCGGCAAGCGCGAGGAGGTACGTGACAGTCGTGAGGGCGCGCTCCTGCGTTGCGAGCAGGGGGCCGTCAGTCCTGAACCTTCCGAAGTGCAATCCTAGGCAGCGGCAACGCACTCCTCCGGACTGGCGCTGCCCGCTGAGGACGTGCAGCGTGACGTCGGCCGCGTCGTCCTTGCGGTCGCGGAACGAAACCATGATCTCGATGCCCCACTTCTCGTAGTCGTCCTCCTTGGCGAGGCGGACTTCGCCGAGCAGGCCGAGCGCTTCAGGAACGCGGTCAATCAGCAAGCAGCTCGGTGGGGAGGGTAGGCTCGAGTAACGCACTGTCGAACGAGGCGGTGAACTTCTCCGAGATGTCGCTGACCAGGCGCTCGAGCTTCGGAAGCCACTTCTTCTCGGTCTGCTGGATGAGCGTCTGCGACTCCTCGAGGCGACCGACAGCCTCGTCAAGGATGTCCTTCTCCTTGGCAATCTGGGCGCGGTGGTACACGACATATCAGGGCCATCCCCGGCATGCGAACCCATGCGCAGAAGCCGAAAGCAGCGACGCACCTCCCTCTTGCGCTTGTTGTAGCCTTCGAGCACGAGCGGGCTGACGTTCTGCATGCAGTTGAGGTTGCTCTGGATCTCGGCCTGCTCTTCCTCGATCTTCTCGAGCGGTTCTTCGAGCGCGCGGCGCTCGTTGATCTTGTCGCGCATCTCGTCGCCGACCGTCTCGATCGCCTCGTTGGCTGCCTGCATGAGCTTCTTGCCCTCCTTGAGCAGCGCCTGGACGCGGATGTGGACTGCACAGACAAACTGAAGCGGTTAGTGAGAGCGCGCGTGTCAGCTGCCGAAGAGAAACAGACGCACCCTCTTCGAGCTGGCGCTTCTTGTCTTCGAGCTCCTCGTCGCGCTCGCGCACCATGGCGTCCATGGCGCGGTGATCCGAGTCGGCCTGCAGCGCCTGGAGGTGCACCTTGATGGCGCTCTGCTGCAGCTCGGTCGCCTTGGCAGTGAGGTCCGAGAGCTCGAGCGCGTAGCGGACGCGCTTCTCGACGAGCGCGCGCAGCTTTGTGTTGAGCTGCTTGCGCTGCTCGTCGGCCGAGGGCTTGGCCTTCTCGCTGGCTAGCGACTTCTTCGCGGCGTCTACGCCCGAGTGGGCCTTGTCAGACTGGTTCATCGTGCAGAAGCAAAGAAACGAAAAGCGACGTACCATACCTCGACTTGCCCTTGAGCCAGGTCGAGCGCGCTTCGTGCGCCTTCTTCCTCTCCGCCGCGAGCGCCTCCTAAATGTGGTGCAGCGGGGTCAGCTGCTGCGACAACGCACTTCCGCCTGCAGAATCGACGCACGCGCTCCTTTTCGAGCTGCTTGACCTGCTCGGCGAGCTCGCGCATGGTGGTCTGCACGCGCTGGAAGTCTTCGGCGAGGGCATGACGGGCTGCACGGCTTTCGTTCATGCGCGCCGTGACTGCATCGACGCGGTTCTGGTCGACTGCAGAGACGCCACGCGTAGTCAGTCGCTGCGCGCACTGAGCAAACGAGACGAGGACGATGGGCAGCACGCACCGCCGCTGCCGAGGATCTTGGCCTTCTGAAGCGTGCGCTGCTCGACCTGCGCGAGGCGGTTGCCGTACATCGAGAACCGGATCGACAAGCTGCCGTCGCGCGTGTAGTAGCGCGCAAAGATGCGGTTCTGCTCGATCGCCTGGTGGTTGATCGGGCGGCGCGCAATCTGCAGCGGGACCCGGTGCAGGTTGTGCGTGTTGCAGAGCCAGGCGAGGACGGCAGGTGGACCGTCGAGGGCATCGATGGCCCACGCGTCGAAGCCGAGCGCGGTGAGCTGCTCGTGCGAGATGTTGCGCGCAAAGTCGTCGGGCGTGGCGTTGGCGTTGAGCTCGGAACCGTTGAGCTTGAGGCCCGAACCGGGGTTCTCGCGGTTGCGCTCATCGATGAGAATGTGGGAGAATAGCTCGTAGTCCTCCTGGTACTCGAAGAGGAATGTCTGCAGAACACCTCGTCAGTCCAGCGCCGTACTGAGCGTTCGTGCGAAAGGATCTGCACGTTAAAAGCGCCCATCGGAATCGGGCCCTCGATCAAGTCGATGAGGTTGGTATCCTTCGCATCGAGCTTGTAACCGTTCACTTCGCGCTTGATGCCGAGGTGCAACTTTGCGGGCTCAAAGACCTTGCCCTTGAAGCGCTGGGTGTTCTGACGGAGCCACTGCACAGCTGCCCATCCGGGGGGATCGAAGTGGGCCATGGCGGCCTCGCGCTGCTTCGTGACCTGCTGAAGCTTCTCGATCCTGTGGAGCTCAAGTACGGTCAGACAGTCGGTGACTGGTGATTCTGCTGACAACGCACTCCTGCTCGCAGTGACGCTCGGTGCGCTTGTACTCAGCGCCCTTGCTCTCAATGTCCTTGAGGTCCTGGTCGCTTTGGTTGTACTGCTCGACGACTTCCTGCCGCTCGGCCGACTTGTCACGCTGTGTGCAGAGGCGACGGTCAGGCCCTCCTCGCGAGCAGCTCGTGGACATGCACACGCACAATCTGACGGTCAATGTCGGTGGTGTCGGCCTCGGCCGGCTCCTGCGCGACGAGCGCTTCGAGTTTCTTGATCTTCTGCGCGTACTCTTCGATGCGCTTGCGCCGATCCGCCTCGCTCTTCTTGATGTCCTGGATCTGATCGCTGATGCGGTCGCGCTCAGAGTCCTGCGACATGCTCCCTTCGTCAGAGCGGTCGAGACGGACGAGACGGGGGGGACGAAACGCACGGCCTTCTCGATCTTCTCGCTGATGCTGTCGGCATCCTTGAGCAAGCGCTGGACCTTCTTCTCGACGCCGTCGCACGCGGCCCTGCACGCCTTGACCATCGCCTCGAGCGCGGCCTTGCTCTCGCGGAACGGGCGGTTCTTCTCCTCGAGCTCGCTCACCTCGTTGGTGAGGAGCGTCTTGTCCTGCCGCGCGTGTTGGTACTCGCCGTACACGTGGTCGTAGTGCGCAAACTTGACGAGGACGTCGACGAGCGCGAGGTCCTGCTCGAGGCGCTCGCGCTGCTCGAACGCGCGCACCTCCTTCTCCGCCTCGGCCTGCTTGGTCTGCTTCAGCTTGAGCTTGCCCGACAGTCGCTCGACCTCCTGCGAGCGAGTCCCGAGACCGACAAGGTGGTCAGCGGCACGCCCTCCAAGCTTCGAGCGAAGCACATTTCGCAAGGCGCACCGTCTCGGCCTCCTTGGCCTTCTTGAACTCGGCGATGAGCAGCTTGTGCCAGCGCGTCAAGTTCTGGTTGCCCGCGGCGCGCTGCGTCTCGCGCAGGAGCTCTGGCGGCGCCATCGAGGCGAACGAGGAGACGCGGTCTTGCGGGAGGAAGGTGCTGCGCACGCGGGAGCGAGAGTGAGCGAATGATGCACACGAAGTAGGGAGGGCACAGCGTACCAAAGGTTGCCGACCTGGACTTGGAGCTCTTCCATCTTCTCGCCGACCTCCTTGGCCGAGGCCTCGTTGCCTGTGGTAGTCAGCGGTGTGAGCGAAATGCACGCACGCGCTCGTCCTCTCGCCCCATAACGGGCGCAACAGAAAACGACAACAAGTCGAGCAACACGCACCGTCAAGCTCGAAGGTCGACTTCTCCGAGTCGCGCTGGAGGTGCCGGCGCACGACGAGGTTCTTCTGACCCGGGTGTCCCTTGAGCTCGAGTTCCACCCAGGTGTCCTCGTTCGAGTCGTTCTTGCAGTACGCCGCGAGCTTTGTCGAACGACCGAGGACCTGTCGAGCACGAATCAGTCACTCGAGCCTTACTTCCGCGCGCGGGAATGGGTCAGCGGAGCGGAAGGACGGACCTTGGCCGGGAAGCCGAGTCCGATGGCGATGGCGCACGCGATGGTGCTCTTGCCCGTGCCGTTCGGGCCGATGATCATGTTGAGAGCGGGGCCGGGGCGGAACTCGACGCTGTCGTACGTGAGGAACGAGTGGCAGGCGATGCGGACGATCGAGCCGGTAACATAGCTGCGATTCGGGAGTGTCAGCGCGATGGCCCAGGACACGAAAGGACGATGTACGCACCCGTCCGAGTGGCGCACGAGCTGCGTGCGCTCGTCGGGCCCGTCATCCTCCTCGTGGTCCTCGTCGCCGTTCGCAGCGCCGTCCGCCTCGCCCTCGTCCTCCTGGTCCTCGTACGAGTCGTCCACCTTGGCCCGCTGCTTGCCCTTGTCCCTTCGCTGTGCAGCCTCAGTCTTGACGCGCTTCGGCGAGGGCGCGAGGTCGTCTGCGTCCTCATCGGGCGAGGCGGAAGCGCGGCGGGCGCGAGAGGCGCGCTCGGTCTTGACGGCGCGCATGGGCGTGTCTTCGCCCGAGTCGGACATGCGCGCGTATGCTTGCACGGCCGAGTGCGGCGCAGGCGGTCGAGGCGAGGTCTAAAGCGTTCGCTTCGCCCGCCGCGACGCGTCGCTCCTCGCGGCGAAAGAGGTCAATCCGCAATGGTCGCTCGCGCGGGTCTGGACAGCTCGTGCGCACGCAGATGTGTTACAGCTTTCCTTGAGTGGCAAGGGCGTCACTCTTGGGTCGGGAGGCGCTTTCTAGGGACCTCCTCAGCTTGTAACTTCGGGGCTTTCGCGCAACTCCGACTCGGTAGCGCCTCTGCTGAATCCCTCTGGAGTCGCACCTTGCCACTCACATCTCTACAGTATGGAGTGACGAATTGAGGATCCGCCGTGCGAGAGCCACAGCGGCCGCAGCGCCGGTTCTGTCAACAGCAGATCAGCCGTGCGACCCGACGCCCCTGCCTGACGCCCGATAGCCCAGGAGGTCAAGCATGGAAGTATGCCGCTCGCACAATATCACGGCTGCAGATTGTGAAGCCGGATCTTTGACACTGTGAAGGCGAGCGCGGCGAGTCGTCCGGTCCGAAGAGAGGGTCCGACCAATCGAAGCGACGCCCGAAAGCATCAAGCTTCACGGGCGGGCGGCAGTCCCATACAATGTATTCGTGTCAGAATCCGGACCAGCAAGTCCGTGCAAGCGCCGCGGGAGCTACAGACGGTGGATTACCCTGCCGGGAGAAGGCGAGATCGAGACGGCAAGTTGTAGCTCGGGAACACAGAGCGGAATTAGCATCGAGACAGCAGCAGCACGACGTCAGGTCTGCCTACAGCCTTGTGCGGCAGCGGACAGCAGCGTTGGTTCGGTGCGGACAAGGAGATGAGGAACGGTCGTGAGCCAGCGTCAGAGCACGGGAGCGCGTGCGACAGGCACAGTCGACGTGTGTGAACACGATCAGTCCGCTCAGCAACACCTCAGCAACACGACCAGGCTTTCCGCGCGAGTCGTGGTAGTGGTCGCGGTCGACGAGGTGGGGCGGCTCCTCCTCTCCGTCGCCTTTCTCGTCGCTCGACGCAGCAATCCGGCTGGGCAGCGAGGATGGCGTCGCCGTTCCCGCGGGACCCGGCGCTCGACGTCCCCTCGGGCAAGCAGCGCGAGCGCAGCGGCGGGCAGGGCACCGCCATCTCGCTCGACACCTTCCAGCACGCCTCGTTCGACGTCGCGCGCTTCGTCACCGGCCTCATGGACGACGAGGTCAAGCGCGTCCGCACAGAAGGCGCCCGTCAGTCCCCCCTTCGCCTTTCGCACCGATATGTTGCCTTAGGCGAGACGCGTCGAGGACGCTGCCGCGTCGCTGCCTGGGAGGCGCGGACCGGTCAGAGTAGCTTGCAGGCGGTGGACGTCGGGATGACTGGCGTCAGCGCTGGCTGCGCGCCGCTGAAGACGCTGGAGGGCGCGCCCGACAGTCCAGCTCTCGAGGCCTTACGGGCGAAGGGGCGCAGCAGCTGCCTCTCTCGCGCCCTCGAGCTCCTCCGGCCAGCCGAAGCACCTGCCTCAGTTGTTCCGAGACGGTGCTGACCTTTCCCGACGCGCGCAAACAGCCTTCGACCCGGCCCCCCACATCCGCACGCTCGAAGCCGCGCTCGCCCAGCTCCTCCCCCTGCGCAAGGCCAATGCGCAGAAGACTGCAGAGCTTGAGCGATCTGTCGCTGTTGCCGAGAGGGCGTATCGGGGTGATGTGCGAGGGGCCAAGGCCGGATTCGAGGTGAGTGGCTCGGACCTCACATTGTTGTCGCTCACGTCTTCTCAGAAGGCGGAGGCAGAAGCATTGGCGGTCAGCTGAACCGTATCACGCTGACGCTTTTTGCTCGCAGACTGTCAACACGCAGTTCCAGGCGCTCGACGGCAAGATCACCTCGGTCGGACGGACAGCAGTGCGGATAGGTGCGCCGAGCCTTTCTCTCCCGGCCAGGAAGCCTTACACCTGTGCTCCAGCTGAACAGAAGTTGCCTCTCCTCCAGGAGAGCAACTGGAATCGATTGACCGGCTACGACAGCGAGGGAGCGAGGCGCACGACCTGATCCTATACTACAACGAGTTTGCGGCGGGCGACACGAGCAGGTGCGCTGCTGGACACCTTGCACAGTGTAGCTTGGTGCAACCTCGCACCGAGTTGCGCCTTGGATTTGTCGACGTGGTTCGCTGACTTCTCTCCCTGCCGCAGGCTTGAGAAGATGCGAAAGGAGGGCGGGCGAGAAGGGCGGCAGAAGGTCGCGATCGCAGCACGACGACTGCTCGGCCTATCGAAGGAAATCGAGGGCGTCGAGGGTGCCGAGAGGGTGCGTCTCGCTGCGCCGTTCTGCCCTGCTACCGCCTGACCTGACCGACATCACGTGCAGACGCGCGAGACGATTGAGCGGTACTGCGAGCGGTTTGAGAAGGACATGTTGCGCCTCTTCGACCGGTACTACCGGAAAGGCGACCCGAAGGCGATGGCGGTTCGTCCCTTGCCCCAATTTCACCCTTTGCCGCCAGTCACTCACGCGAAGCGGCTGGCAGCACTGCGCGCAAACGCTGCAAGAATTCAATGGCGGGCAGTCGTGCATCCAGATCTACGTTAACCAGCACGACTTCTTCATCTCGAAGGAGCGCGTGCAAGAAGCGGCGGGAGGTCTCGTCGGTGGCGCGATGTACGTCCTCTGCGTCGCTTTGCCAGGTCCTGAGAGACTAAAACTCCGTCGTACTGCACAGCTGGGAGTCTCTCCCCGATCCCGACTCGAGCGCCCCGAAAGACGAGCCTGGCCTGGCGAGCCTGTACGAGGAGATCCGCGTCACGGTCGGCCAGGAGGCTCAGATCGTCACGGCCGTTTTCCCAAATCCTGCTGTCGTCATGCAGGTCTTCCTCCAGCGCGTCTTTGCGCAAGTGGTGGGTTGGCTCGCTCCGCTTATCCGCATTCTTCGCTTCCTAAGAGCCGAATTTGCTGATGGATCGCCGCGACCAACGTGCAGATCCAGGGCTACATCGAGACCCTGATCCAGACCGCCTCCTCCTCCTCGACCCTCGCCTACCTCCGCATCCTGCACCTCGCGCGCGCGCAGACCAACTCGCTCGTCGACGACCTCAAGTCGCACGAGTTCTTCCGCGCCTCGTCCGCCTCGTCCTCGTCGGCCCTCGCGTTCGCCAGCTCGTCGCTCCTGAGCCCGCTCGGCCTCCCCGCCACGGGCGGCGGCGGCTCGTCCGCCTCTGCCGCTGCCGCCGCGCAGCTCACGTCGCCACAGGCGAGCGCGTTCCCCGCGGGTGCGGCGAGCGCGGGCGCGGCGGCCGTGAGTCAGATGCTCGACGGGAGCATGGAGGAGCTGTTTGTGCCGTACATGGAGGGCGCGAGGTACCTCGAGAAGGAGGGCAAGAGCTTGACCGAGCTGTACGCGGCGAGGCTCATTCGGTTCACGAATTGGCATGTGCGTCTTCGCGCGGCAACGTATCGCTCCATCCGATCACAAATTGACGATGCTGGTGTCCGTTTCGTGTTCGCACAGCGCGCGATGAACAAGGCCAAGCCGCACAACACCATCTTTGACCGCGTCGTCAACCAGCTCTCGTCCGCTGCGCACCAAGCCGCACATCCTGGCGCACCCAATTCTTCCTCTTCCGCCTCCTCGGCGCCTGCAGTGCCCGACCAGGCAGACGCGTCGCGACTCGACCGCTTGATGAAGTTCTCCGGCCTGAGCAACATCGTCGACAAGGGCTCTTCGTCCAAGGGCGGCGACGGCGACCACATTCGCCCAGAGCTGATGTATGAGGACGGCGACGGCGAGCTCAGCATCGAGACGGCGGAGAAGATGCTCGAGTGGCATGCCGAGGCGGTTGGGCGGATGGTCGAGCTGAGCCCGGCGAGCGACGTGTGCGTGCAGAGTCCTTCCTTCTGCTATGCTCCGACGAGTTTCGCTGATGCACTGGGGTGTCCGCGTTTCGCAGACCGAAGAATGCATTCACGCTGCTCAAGGTACTTGCCGACAGCTTCGGCAAGGCGTACCTCGAGACCGCGCTCGACACGTGCGTCTCCCCTCCTGCCCGTGGCGAATAAGGACGCCTGGCTAATGACACTCGTCTCGCAGCGCTATCCACCAGCTCTCGCTCTACGACGGCAAGAACGAGCCCGACCTCTCGCCCATCGCCGTCATCCGCCTCGCCGACATGATCATGCATCTGTGGCAGCGCTACATCTCGACGGCGCTCGTACCGCTCGCTGGCACGTCTGTCACGGTGCGCCGCGAGATGGGCATCTTCAACAATCACGTCAGCGTGCGCATCGAGGGCAAGGTCAACGCGATCGTGCAGCGTACAACAGATGGTGCGTGGGCTTGCTTCTCGCGCGCAGTTCAAGCCATTGCACGAAGTTGGCGCTGATGTATAAGTCGTCGTTGCACAGCCATCATCTCGCACCTCTCGCTGCTCCTCGCCAAGCAGAAGAAGGCCGACTTCAAGCCCAAGAACGACGACCTTGCCTTCGCACGGCTCAACACCGAGCCGTGTCTCCTCGCGTGCGACTTCCTCGCCAAGGTCCGCGAGGCAGCATCGGGCGCGCTGTCGGGCAGGAATGCCGAGATCTTCCTCACCGAGGTTGGCGTGACCTTCCACACGTGCGTCTGCGTTCCTCGCTCTGTGAAGGATGCTCGCGACAGTCGTGAGCGGTGCTGACGGCGGTCTATGCTCAACAACAGCCTGCTGCTCGAGCACCTCAAGAAGTTCCCGGTCAGCGCGACGGGCGGCCTTATGCTCACCAAGTCCGTTCAGCGCTCTTTGCACTGCCCTTCACTCCTGACAGTCGCGGTGGCTTCACAGGGACCTGGCGCTGTATCAAGACACGATCGCGACCTTTGCGCTCCCCGCGCTCAACGATCGCTTCGAGATGCTGCGGCAGCTCGGCAACGTCTTTATCGTGCAGCCCGACATCCTGCGCTCGTACCTCAATGAGGCGTACCTCGCGCGCATCGAGAACCGCCTCCTGCGCCCCTTCGTCATGATGCGATCCGACTACGGCGACTACCCGCGCCGGTTCTGGGACGACGTCTTTGGGCCGGACGCACCGCTCCCCTCTGCCGCCACCGCCGCCGACGGAAGCCCAGCCAGCGACCGGGGCGGCGGCGTAGGCGGTGCCGTCTCTGCGCTCGGCGCGCGCATCCCGGGCCTCTCGTCCCTCGGCGCCGCCGCGTCGTCCGCCGCCGGAGCCGGCGCCGCAGGTTTCTCGAGCAGCGCGGGCTTCATCGCCCAGTCGTTTGGCGCGCGCGCAGGCGCGGGCGCGGGCGCGGGTGGGTCGCCGGCTTCGAGCGTCGCGAGCGGCGGGTTCCAGCCGCAGCAGCAGCACCGCGCGCAGCCGTCGTCGTACGCGCCGGGTGGGGCGGGCCCGCCTGCGCTGCCGCCGCGCGACGCGGCGAGGCCGTCGTTTGACGAGCATGGGTATGGGTACGGGCACGGGCCGCCGCAGCCGCCGCCGCGCCCTTCGTCCGCGGCGTCGCAGCGGTCGCTCAACCGCGCAGGAGGGGGAGGCGCGGATGCGGCGGGGGCGGCGCAGGCGGCGGGGAGGAAGCAGTCGCTGTTTGGAACGCTGATGCGCGACTTTGAGGGGCTGGGCTTGCGCGACGAGGGCGGCGGGTACGCGAGCGGGAGCGAGGGCGCGGCGGGGGGCAAGCGGAGGAGCGTGCAGGGCGGCGGGACGCTGTAGAGTTGTGTTGGGCGATGTCGGGGTAGGTTTCCGCGTCGAGCGAGTGTTGTACGAATCTGTTTCACAGTCAGTCGGGCGCCTTGTCAAGCAAAGGGCGCTGCTGCCTACGCTTGCTTCCGTCTCGGCGAAGTTGTCAGTGAGCCGGATGGAGTGCTACAAACAGGGGTACAGCGTTGCACTACGCCTGACGGGCGGATAGGGATAGCATGGAAGACGAAGAGGAACCACTGCGAGTACCGAGGAAGGAGGCGAGAAGGCGGGGCTGTAATGGAGTGGGTCTAGAAGATGGGTAGGCGAAAGGAGGTCGCAGAGCCGGGTTCTCACGCGGCGGTGAACTGCGGACGGAGGGGGTCAGTCGGGTCACGGCAGCAGTCGAGCGGGAACGAGGTGGGCGCACTCGGAGGATGAAATTGGTAACGACGGCGGCAAACAGCGCCAGGCAGAGAACGGTGGGGCCTGCGCACGAAGAACCCGACGCGTCAGTCTTCGCTAAGCATCGCAGCGCTCGAGAGAAGTCACGTGGGATGAGTGCTGGCACGCACCGAGACGGTCGTCGTACGGGCCCGAGCCGCGCTTGCGAATCGCGTTTGCGCGCCAGTGATAGGTGACGAGCCTGTTGTGTGAAACACAGGAGAATCCGAAGAGCCAGAGCGAAGGTGCGGAGCGGGTTAGCTTCGTCCCGCTGGCGGAAGCACACGGAGCAGAGGCACGCACGCATACGCCATGATGCTCATCGCTGTGACGTGAACATCCTTCGGGAGTCAGCTCGTGCGCGAGAAAGTAGGAGCAACGAGCCAGCCAAGCGGGACACTCGACGCACCGACGAGGGTGAACATGCCGGCGCTAATCTTGCCGACGCGGTCGCCAAAGTTGAGCAGGCCGACGGCGAGACCGCCGAGGACGACGCTGTATTTGCAGAGCGCACAGGGCGGCGTCAGTGAGATGCGTGCGAGGAGGGAGGGCGGGACGGGAGACGGAGGGACGCACGTGAAGTTGAGCCATGAGAGGAAGGTGCGCTCGTTGGCGAAGAAGACCTTGGGCTCCTGTGCATTACAATAACAGCCGTCCGACGAGCGATCCCGTCAGTACCGCTCTCTGCAAGCGATGAGCAAGGATGGGCGCAGCGCACGACGCGGACGGGGAGGGCGATGCGCTTGTCGCGGGTGCGCTGGAGGAGGGGCTGGGTCGACCTGTGTGCCAGGATCCCTCGTATCAGTCTGCTGCCTCGTCGTGCGCACTGGATGCGCGGACACTCGAGGTGCGGCGGGTTGGAAATGGATGTCGCGCGGTGCAGACGAGGGAGAACGAGAGGACGGGAGCGTACATGGCTGTGAGTACGCAGAGCAGTCAAGCAGGTCCAGACAGTCTCGGAGCAGCAGCACGGGCGGGCACAGAGCGACGCGGAGAGCGGGCACGCGGGCCGCACGTTCGTCGCTCGTCGTCAAAGTCGACAAGTCGCGCGGAGCCCCGCCCTGCGTCGCATTTCCACCTGGACACTCTCCCATGCCCACTCCTGGGTCCAGTGTACAGCTTTGCATGTATCTAGACTGTCCCGGGCTTGCACACTCTGAGCACGCTCGACCCAAGAGAAGAGGCAAGTCCCGTCCGCCTTCCAGCCCAACTGCACGCTCTTGCTCGTCCAGCTGTGCATTGCAGCCTCACGCGACCAGTCCTGTCCGTGCAGAGAGGTGCGAAACCGGGTACAGCGCCGCCGCGACCCGGCGCCCCTCCTCCTGCAGCAGATTGTACGTTGACGCCGCGTTCCGCTGCCGAGTCGCCCTGGTGTCAGCGCGCTATCCTTCGACCCAGACGTACCGCGAGCACAGGCACTGCTGCGCTCGCGGACTGGCCAAGGAGAGAGACGCTGGACGACGCACCGAGTCGAGGACATCGACCTGGATCCCGAGGCCGTTGAGGTACTTTTTGAACGCTGGCGGCGCAAACATGGTCGACGTGCCCGTCCCCACCAGGAGGATCTCTGTGCGACAACGAAGACGACGACAAGCCCAGATCAGCTCGAGGGAACGCCGCGTAGGAGCCAGTGGGATTGGCAAGAGGCATCCGACGCACCTGGTCGCGGACTCAGCGCCTCGAAGATCTGCATCTTTTCCCTCGTCCACCCGTCCCAGTCAAAGCCCATCGGGTTCTTGCCCTGTCCCTCGGTCGGGTGCGACACGTCCCACAGGAAGCACGCGCCGTCGATGAGGAGAACGGGCGAGGGCACGACGAGGCCGTCCGAAAGGGTGAAGCCCGCCGAGGGCGTGAGCGACGTCACCGAGACGCGCTCGTCTGGGCTCGAGGCAAAGATGTTGGCGTTGGCCAGACTGCGGGCACGGAGAGTGGGTTAGTGAGGTCACCTCGAGGAGGAGGAGTCGGCGGAGGAGATAACGCACGCATCGCCGTTGTGGACTGCGCGAGTGGTTGCGAAAGCACGAGCAGCCTGCAGCGGTGTCGCCAGCCGTGCTCGCTTGCACGGTGCGGGTGTGTGCGAGGCGGTTGCCCCAGCGAGCGATGAGGACGAAGACGCGGCGATCGCGGCGGTGCCGAGCGGAGCAGCGGCGAGCGCGCGTGCGGTCCGTGTCAAGTGAACTCGTGCGAGCATTCCCTAGACTATGCTCTGCGCAGAGTGTGCCGAGGTCAAGGCGAGCGCCGACTTGGCTCCGGCGACCCGCTCGACCCGGAACGGCAACGGCCCCACTTTGCCCGTTCCGTTGCGCTTTCCTTTCGCTCCTGCACTTGCACGCATTCAGGCTCATCGGATACTGGCTGCCCAGCCATGCCCCTCTCGCCTGCAGACAAGAAGCGGGTCGACGACCTCGTCCGCAATCGCTTGGAGCTGTGCCTCGTCCTCGGCGACTCTGGCTTTGCTGTCGAGCAGTCGCACCTCGTACAGCTCGGCGAGGTCGAACTCGACGGCGTAGAGCTCGATGGCCACGACAACACGGTGCGTGCCTCCCTCTCGTCTCGCTTCACGCGGAACAACCCACGCTCATACTGCGCTTCTTGGTACACCGCACGCAGAAACCGACCCGGTCCGCCAGCGCAACCGTGACGTGCTACCTCACCGTCGACGAGACGTGCTGCAACCCGAGCGGCAACGCCCACGGCGGCTTCTTCGCCTGGCTCGTCGACCACTGCTCGTCGCTCGCCGTCCTCGCGCTCAGCGGGCCGGGCGAAAAATGGGTCACGAGCGGCGTGTCGACCAACTTGCAGCTGTACTACACGGGCGCCGCACCGGTGAGGTCGAGGAAGCGCTTGCACTCCTTGGGTGCGGAACCTGACGCTTTCCTTGTGTTTGCGCGCGCACAGGTGGGCACAAAGCTGCGCATTGTCAACAAGGTCCTGCAGCAAGGCCGTGTGACGACGCTTACCGAGACGCGCATCCTAGACGAGTGAGTCCGGCCCTCGAGAAGGCGCATTGAGCTGGTAGTTCCGCGCTGCGCCTGCGGCTGACGCTCCGGAGTCCACAGCGCAACAGGCAAGCTCCTGGTGCTTGGAACGCACGTCAAGCAGGATCCGCAGCGCCGGTCGAAGCTATAGAGGATGTCGCCGCAATGGCAGTAAACCGATTCGCGGCACTTGTACAGGTTGTATCGCTCGACACGGTCTTTCAGTCACTCTTTCCCCGCTTTCCCCCTCTGCGCACATGCTGGCCCGGTGTATCATGCTCTGAAAAGCGTATCATGCGAAGATGCCGAGCCTACGCATCGTCCATCTCGTCGTCCCCGTCGTCGTCCGACCCGCTCTCGCCGTCCTCAACAATCCTCTCCGTCTCGGTTTCCTCAGTCTCCATCGCCTCCTCGTTCGTCTCCTGGTCCTCCTCGTCGCCGCCGCCGCCCTGCTGCGCAGCGTTGTCGCCCTCAGGCTCGCCGCCCTGGTCGTCGTCCGCCTCGTGCGACTTGTCGCTGTCAGACTCGTCCAAGCCCTTGATCCAGCCCAGCTCATCCGCCTTGTTGAGCGTGTAGACGTACACACGGTCCGGATCGAGCGGCCACCAGACCGGGCGGATCGTCACGTGCGACTCGTCGCCGGAGTTGACCTCGTCGGTTTCCTTGCCCTCGTCAGCACCCGGCTTCGCCTCCTTCTCCTTCTCTTTGTCCTCCTTCGTCTTCTTCCCGCTCTTCTGCAGCACGAACTTCCCGTCCTCGCCCGTGACAACCTCCTCATCCTCGGCCACGCAGCGCGTGACGAACCCCGCCTCTCCCTCGTCGAGCGTGACCCAGCGCGCCTTGCCGCCCATCTCGATCGCGTCGACCATGCCGTCGACAAGCGTGGCCAGGAAGGACTCGCCGAACGGGTCGGAGGCGGGGAGGAAGAGGCGCCAGGCGACGTCGTCGTCGGGGCCGGAGTCCTCGCTCGTGAGGCTCGACTCGGCGTCACTGTCGACTTCCGGCGCCGTGTCGCCCGATGCAGCGGCTTCCGCCGCCCGGTGCTCGACGGATCTGGCAACAGGACCAGCGTCGGCCTGCGGCGCCGGCGCCGGCGGGCTGTCGCTCTCCGTGTCCGACCGCGCCTCTACCCACCCGTGCGCGGCGGCACGCGCCCACAGCCCCTCGTCCGCCTTGTGGACGACGCAGCGTGTCTCGCAGTCGTACGCGGCGTCGAAGCGCGCGACCATCTCCCACGTGTACCCGAGCGTCGTCGTGAGAAAGTCGAGCTCGTCCTGCTTGTCCGCGAACGGCGTCGCAGGGCCGAGGAGGAGGCTGTCTTCAAAGATGTCGTGCGATGGGGGCGTCTCGGCGCGCTCCTGCAGCGGGCGGCAAGATTTTCGTTAGACGTCGGTCCTCGTATCGACAACGAGCGAGAGAGAGCAGCGGACCGCGTCGAGCGCACGCATCTCGGCCGTGACCTCGTACTCGAGCCCGCAAAACTGGCACTGGTCGCCGCCGATCTCGCCGGCGCAGTCGGCGCAGCGGAAGCACTTGTCCGTCTCGTCGAAGATGGGCTCGATGCCGCCGTCGTCGTCGTCCTCGTCGGCGAGAGCACCTTCCTCCCTTGGAGAGAGGTCGTCGGCCTGGCCAGGGTCCTGGGGCACGGCGACGCCCTTTTCGTGGAGCAGCCTCTCGAGCTGGCGGATGCGGGCGCGGGCAGCGTCGAGCTCGTTGGCGGGCATCGCGGAAGTGTCGCGCGAGGACTCGACAGACTCGCCGCTCAGATCCGACGTGAGCACTGTCTGCTTGAATGCGGCCATCGCAGGGGTAGAGCGAGCGAGACTGGCCGGGAAAGAGAGGAGACCGCGAGCGAGGCGCGGCCGAAGTGGGGCGAGCGACGCGCGGACGCGGTCAAAGCGGCGAAGTGCAGGAGCGGCGAAGCGCTCCTTTCACGGGATGCGCTACTCACTGGTGCAAGTTGCGGAATGTGGTGTTGCGAAGTGAGGCGGGAAGAACCGCAGAGGCTGCGTCGACCTTCTTAAACTCGGTTCCTCGAGAAGTCAGCCACGACAGGCAGCCTCGCAAGACTCGCAGCAGCTACAGGCTGTTTGATGTCAATATGCAGGCGGCGAGTCGACTACAGGCCATTCACCAGTCGTGCATCTCCGATAGGCGGGCCGCATCGCGCTCGATGTCCTCCTCCGTCAGCTCGTCGTTGCTGTCTTCACCCTCGCTGTTGGTGCTAGCGTGTCCACGCGACGGCGAGTACCACTCCGCCTCGGACAGGTCCTGCTCGAACCACTCGATGAGCTTCTCCATGCGGCGCGTCTTGCGGACGAGGTCGAGCATGCGTTCGAGCTTGTGTTCCTCGCGTTCCCTCTGGCGCTCGCCGTAATTGTCATCGAAGGCATCGTCCGGATAGACGCTCTCCCACGCCGAGAGGTCGTAGACAGGCGCAAAGACTGGCTGCCGGATCTCGATATCGTCGTCGCAGGAAACGAGCTCGACGATTCCTTCTTCGTTCGTGGCCGGCACGACAAAGTGTTTACCCTCGTAGATCGGACGGGTGATGATGTTGTCCTCGCCGTCGCGGAGGCAGGCCCACTGGAGGCTCGAGAAGCAGCCCTCTTCGACCAGGTGAAGCTCGTTGTCGAGGAGAGTCGAAACGAACTCGTGCCCATCGTCGTCGCCTGGACCGAGATGAATACGCCAGCTCACCGGCACAAAAATGCGCCACTCTCCCCTCAGCGGCTCGTCAACTTGACCCGGAGTCGGCTCGTCTCCCTGGAAGGGTCCTGCGTCGTACGCAAAGTCGCTTTTGGCGGTCGGCAGGCGGTCGGCGATCTTCCATCCGTCTGGAGCCAGCTCCACATACATGTCGAGGTCGACGATAAGGACGATGCCTTTGAGCGCCGTGCTGAAGGTGATGTCGAACGCCGAGATCATCGCCTTAGTGTAGCCGAGTGACGAGACGAGCTGTCCGTCTCTTTCGCTGACGTTTGAGGCGGACAGGCCAGAGGGGGAGAAACGCTTTGGAAGAAGGTCCTCGCTCGCAAACTTTGGCAAAGAACAGGTGTCATTCAGGCTGCGCGAGACCGCGGCCGAGAGCAGGCGGGACGTAGCGTACCACGTTCGAGCCAGAGTCCAGCTCATCGCAGTCCTCATAGATCCTGCCACACCTTACGCAGCACTCGTCGGCGATCTCCCACCCACAATCCAGGCAGCGCAAGACGTTGTCGTCACCGTCGAAGAACGGCGTTGGCGACTCGCGAACCTCGTCGGGCATCTCAACGTCTCCCTCCACTCCGTCGAGCGTCGGCTCGGCGTCGATGATGATGTGCTCGGTCTTGTTGACCGTGTCCTCGGTCGGCTGCGCGTTGAACCGCTGCTCGAGCTCGGCGAGGTGCGAGCGGATGTCGAGGATCTCGAGCTCGATCGAGCGGCGAGGGCGCTCGGCGGGGTGCTCTTGCGTCGACGGAAGACTGGGTGGCTCGGGCGAGACCTCCTGCTTGGGTGGCGGCGTAGTCATCTCGAGCGAAAGGAGCGAGGCAGCGAGTGGAAAGCGGGCGGGGCGGAGCGGAGATTCGACCGGTGCACTCGAATTGGGCAAGGTAGAGTAGACGAGAGCGAGACGAGGCGAGCTAGCGTGAGCGAGCGAAGGCAGAGAGGCAGGAGAGGCGCATTCACATCGCTCGGTCAACTCGCCCGAGCCAGTCGCTTGCACTCTGCACAACACCAGAGCGCAAGCGTGCATTCCCTGCGAACCGCACGCTACTGATCGCCAGTATCCCGCGGCAGCGGGAAGCCCAACCTCCCCGCCAGGTTGCCCGCCGGACCCGCGAACCCGCCCTGACTCTGGAAGCTGTCTAGGAAGTTCTTGACGAGGTCGTAGTCCATCGTGCCGCCGTCGCCGGTCCCGCCCATGCCCTTGAGCATGTCGGCGAGCTCGGCGTCCATGGCTGCGAGATCGCCTTCGTCCTCGCCATCGTCGTCCGGATCGTCGAGCGAGTTGATAACAATGCGATTCGGGTCGCAACTCTGTCGTGACGACGAGGCAGCCGTCGGCGCGGCATCGGAGGCGGGAACGGGAGTGGGCGAAGCGCGGGCAGGCTTCGACTGCTTCTTCGCCTCTGCCAACTCCGTCTCCATGCGCTCCATGAGCGAGTCGAAGTCGGTCAGGTTCGGGTTGCGCAGCGGCTCGCGAGGCGGCGGAGGGTTTCCGGCGGCGGTCGCTGCTGCAGGTGACGGGACGGGCGGCGCTGTCGGCTTGGCGGAAGGCGTAGACTTCGCAGGAAGGACATTCGTCTTCTTCTCCTTGGCTGGACCAGGGACGAAGGCTGTGCAAAGGTGGAGTTCGGAAAGATCGTCAGTGCTGTTTGTCTTGCGAATTCGAGCGGAGGGAAAATCCTCGACACACCTCCTCGCCCCCTCCGGTCCTGCAGAATCTTCTCATACTGCGCTGGCGTCAGGCCGAGCGTCTCGGTAGCAAACTTGAGGAACTCGTCCATCTCCTCGCCGAGGTCGAGCACGTCGTCCTCGTTGAGCACGCTCGGCCCGTCTTCGCCCTCGACCTCGTCGCCGCCGAGCCCTTCCTCGCCCTCGGGCATGGCCTCGTCGTCGGATGAGTCCTCGAGGTCAGACGCGCCTTCGTAGACCTCCTTGTCGAACTTGCCTGGTCGAGGCGGGCGGTCGGGCGCGGCGGGCGGGTCGTCCGCGGTGAGAGGCGGAGGCGCCGAGCTCACGGCTGCAGGAGCGGTTCGCTCACCCCATTGCTCGGCAGGGAGAGCCGCAACGAGAGTCTCCATGCGGGACGCGCGCTCCTCCGCCGACATCTCGGGCATCTCAACGTCAGAGTCGTCCTCGTCTTGCTCACTGGAGGGCGGAGAGCGGGTCCTGTGAGTCTGGCAGAACTCGATTCGGAAGCGAAACCCACGTACTCGTCGAACAAGGCACCGTCCATCGCGCCGCGACCTTGCACGAAGTCCTCGACCTTGCCGGCCATCTCCTCCAACCTGCGCGCCGCCTTCCTCGCCTTCTTCTCTTCGGCCGCCTTCGTCTTCTCCTCCAATCCACCCTCCATCTTGTCGTCCCCCTCTTCGTCTTCGTCGTCGCTCGCGTCGTCGCTCTCCAGATCGCTGTCCCCGAGCTGCGCGCCGCTCTTGCCTTGCCGCGCCTGCAGCAAGTCCTCGAGCCCCTGCTCGTCCAGCGCGAGCCAGTCCTCGGAGTCTTCGAGCGCGGCAGCAGCTTCGGGTGTGAGAGCGGCGGGATTCGCAATGCGAGAGGGGAGAGGCTGCGGGCGCGAACGAGCGCGCGAGATGGCGTCGTCGACGCGCTGAGCGAACGAGAGCTTCGGGCTGCAGGTCCGGCAAAGCAAAGTCAGCGGGGTTCGAGGCAGAGTTTGTTGCAGAAGATGAGGATGCGCACCGGTCCGCCTGCGCCTTGGCCCACCCTTCGCGTGCAACAAGCTCCTTCTCCTTCCACTTCTCGCTCCCCTCGACCTCTTCCTCGAAGAAACCCTTCTCGGCCAGGCTTTTGAGGTACGCGCGGTAGCGAGCGCTTGACGTGTCGACGCCGGCAAGCGGGTCAGACGCCTCTGCGGACTGACGCGGGAGAGGTGCGGAGGCTTTGTAGAGCATCTCGAAGCCGCAGGCCTGCGTGCGTGCTTAAGTCAGTACTCGAAATCGCGTTGTGCGTGTCGGCCATTACTCACGATCTTCATGCCGACACTCCGCCGCCGCTCGTCCTCCCTGCCGAGCTTCGCCTCTGTCCACCCGGCCTTCTCGAACGGTTTGGGCGCATAGAAACGCTGCAGGACAAGTTGCGAGTAGAGAGGGCGCGTGAGGAGCGTAGGGACGAGAACGGTGCCGGGCAGAGAAGGGGACGAGTCGGTCATGCTGTCGGCGGCCGGAGACTCGGAGGCAGGGGCGGTGTCAAGAGGGGGAGCGGGCGGAAAGCGGGACATGGTGTTGACGGCCTGCACTCAAGAAAAGTCAGGACGGGTCCAGTGTAGAAGCGCACAGTGTGACGCACCCTCAGCGTGCCAGGTTCGCGCTCGTAGAAGGCACCGACGGCTTGGGCGATCAAGTCTGGCGAGTCAGACAATGCAAGGGCAATGTCGGTGGGCAGGTAGGTCAGGGTGCGGTGGTGATGCTCCTTGATTTTGCCGGGGTATCTGAGCGTTGATGGAAGGGTGAGTGAAGGCAGAAGCACAATGGAGCGAAAGAGCCCACCCTTCGATCCTGGCCCAAACCGCCGCTTCGACCTCTTCCGGGGCCAGCGTCTCCACCCCATCGTTGCGCACGAGCTCGAGTGCCGCTGCACGGTCGAGGAAGCCCTCCTCGTCAGCGTCGAAAGACGGGTTCAAGCCCTTCTGCTCGAACGGGAGGGCCGACTTGTGCTCGAGCGGAACCAGGTGAAGGCGGCCGCGGTAGATCCACACCTGCGTGACCATATGGAGATTAGCCCAGCCCGACCGGTGACCATGGAAGCAATGGAGGGGAGGGGAGCACCGCCTCAACGCACCCGGTTGGCGGCGTTCTGCGGCGTGAGCCAGGTCGGGAGCTCGTCCGCAGCTTCGATGAGCAAGAACTCGCCGTCGTCGTCCTCGACAGCGACCACGGCGTCGTGCCAGTTCTCGGTGACTTTGCGAAGGAGCCAGACGAGGAACCACTCGTCGTCGACGGCGTCCGTCACTTCCGTCTTGCCTGCCAGGCGGACCCCTCGTTGCTGCTGCGTTGTCGGCGCCGGCTGGAGCTGGAAGGGCTGCTTGTGCCAGATGTAGCCACTCGAGAGCGACGCGACGAAGGCGAGGATCTCGGCGCACAGCGCTGCAGCATCCGGCGTAGGGTCTGACGGCGCGGGCAGGTCGATCTCGTACGAGCACGAGTCGACATTCGCCTGGAACGGCGGCCTCGACGACGCCATGGTCGGAGGACGAGCCAGAGCAAGAGGTCGCTCCGCTTCTCTCGCGTTGACCAATCCCCAGACTTGCTTGAAGTCAGCAGACACGATGGCTGCGCTCAACTGGGCCATGCTTTCTCCCGAAGGCCGCCCCGTCCCGCTTCCGGGAGAGAAGTTCGTCTTCTCCTCGACCCCGACGATCAACGTCTCGCTCTTCCCGCACCCGCCAGGCTCTCCGCCGAGCGTGCACCCTACCAAGGACAACGAGTACAAGGCGACTGGCGGCACGCTTCACGTCAGCCAGCGCCGTGTCGTCTTTGTCGCTCCCGGCGCGAGGTCGGGTGGGGCTGCTGAGGGGGCAGGAAGTAGCGCGGGAGGGAGAGGCTCGACGACCGCAGCACCTGCAGAGGGCAGCCTCGCGAGCGGCCAGGCGAGCATTGCGCCAGGAGGGGTGCCACCATCCGCCGCTCCTTCCCGACCACCGCTCGAGACGCTCTCGGTCCCGCTCCGCTACTTTGTCGACGGGCGCCTCGTCCAGCCCTGGTTCACCGCGAGCTATTGCGAAGCGCTGTGTCTGGAGGGAAATGGGTCCGGTGGGCTCCACGTGAGCCAGACTGGCCATTTCGTGTGGCCTCTTTCCGTGAGGCTGACCTCGCCCGCCGGCCAGACCCCTCATCTTGTCCGGCTCTACTTCAAGGAGGGAGGAAGCTACGAGTTCTACTCGGCTGTCGAGGAGATGCGCGCCCGCGCAGAGATGTCGGGCCGCACGGGCACGCCCGTCGAGTCTCTTCGTGCGCTGGCGATTTCTCTCCTGGGTACCCCTGTTCTGCAGTCTGCTGACGCGAAGTACCTCTGCGACGTAACGACAGCTGTATACGAAGCGCGAGCGGATACAGCAAGATCAGCTGTCTCTTCCTCCGCTGGTCCTGAGTCTGAAACGGCTCCTCGCGGCGAGCTCCCCGCCGATGACCTAGTCGCCGCACAGACTGCCGCGGCGGCGGAGGAGGCAGAGCGCCACGTGCTGGACCAGCAGTGCGCCGGACGTGTGGTTAGCGCAGTGCCGCCCGCTGTCGGCGGAGGAGAGGCGCCACCGCGCTACGAGGCGTGATCTGGTGCGCTCATGTACTCACTTTTGTCCATGTGATTTGTTGTCTGTCACGTGCAGTCGCATGCCGTGGTGTCCCTCCGACTTGACCGAGTTTTATTGCGAGGCTCATGGCTGAGACCCGATCGATTTCACAACAAAAGCCGCACCAAAAGGCCCTCATTTCGACGCCTGTTCGGCGAGATCCGAGGCGCTAGCTTGTCGTGGAGTGTAGGGAACGTCTTTGCTTCCTTCGGCTTCCGCGAACAGAGCCACCGTGGCCAGTCACGCTTTTTCCCCTTCGCCAACCAAAGCTGCGCACTCGCAGAGAGCGCTGCATGGGCAACACGCCCGCCGACCGCCCCGAGCGAGTGCTCGCATCTGATCAGGCAGGGGCAAGCTTGCCCCGCGCCGCTCCCCTCGTCGACTCCGTCGAACCGGCGCGACCCAACGAACCCAACTCGACGGCAAGCTCCTCGACGACGACCACCGCAGCCGCACGACGACCACCCGTCGCACCGTCTGCAGCACGGTCCGCCCCGCCCTCGCTCTGTACGCTCTCGCCCCCAACCGTTTCCAAGTGCCCCTCGTTTTTGACATTCGAATCGAGTTGACATCGCGCGCCTCCCTCGTCTCGCCTTCGCCCGCAGCTGCGCTCATCGCCTCCGCATGGCACGCCCTCCCGCCAGAAGAGCGCGAGCGGTACGCGGCGCTCGAGCGCGCGCAACGCGCGGCCGAAGTCGAGGCTTCCGACTCCAGGTCGGGGTCCGAGAGGCGGAGGCTCCATTTTCCGCCGCGCCCGCTGAGGGCGAGGGATGCGGCGGAACAGCCTGACGGGCAACACAGAGCAGCGGACCGAATGGCAGAGGATCAGGAGGCGTATGTCTTGGCGCCGGTTCAGCAGGCCGCTTCAGACGGGACTGGCGAGTCGCAGGCGGCCGCTACAGCTGACCCGGTGCACGCGGATAGGATAGAGGAGGACGAAGTATGTGCTACGGGGCAAGAGGGACAGAGGCGCTGAGGCGAACGCTGAAGGGGCACCTGAATTCACCGAAGCGAGGCGGAGATTGAGGTCTGCATCCTCGCACATAGAAGCTAGAACTCTGCTGCTCGCAAGCCGCATCGCAGAACACGTGTTTTATTATCGAGTCTACTCGACTGTCTGTGCCTGTGTCTAGAGCGAGGGCCACAGCTCATTGAGCCGCCGAAGACGCTCCGGCACTCCGCGCAGGACGTCTTCCGAGACGTTGGCAATTGCTGCGGGGCAGGAAGACCCGTCAGACCATAAGAGTGAGCGATCAACCGCTTCCGGCGGCAAGAACCACGCACAGAAACGGATAAAGGCGTCGTCATCGACATTGTCGAAGGGCGGGCTGAAGAAGGTGCCGGGAAGAGCCACAATGCCGACGTGCTCCGCAAGGCGGGAAGCGACCGACTCGGAAGAAGCACCCGGATATGGGTGCTTGACCTGTAAACGACCTTGTCAGGCTCGACTTCGACAGGTTGTGGTCCTTGTGAAGAAAGAGAATGTGCAACGCACGTAGGCAAAGTACGCCCCGCCCGTCTCAACTTCCCATCCCTCGACCTCGTCGAGCATCTCTCGAAATACGTCCTGCCTCCGTGCGAGCTCTTCCCGCACACCTTCGCGCCACGGCCGCGTCGCATCGATGGCCCACTCAACCGTACGCTGCGCGGGCCGTGCGGGGCAGATCTGGAGGCAGTCGAGGAGTTTGTAGACGTGCTTTTGGAAGGCGGGAGAGGCGACGAGGGCACCGAGACGGTGGCCGGGGATTGCGTAGCTCCTGCTCGAGGGCTGATCGGTCATTTGATCTGCCTGTATATGGTCTAGGCAGAGCGGGCGCACTTTGAGAACGAAAACAAGTGAATGAGGTAGCTCCGCCAGTCGGTCTCGGCAAAAAGATCGTGTGGCCGGCCCGTGACGAATTCGCGGTAGGTCTCGTCGACGATGAGCGCGACCTTTCGTTCCTGGGCAAGCTCGGCAAACTGACGCAGCAGCTCGGGCGGATAGATTGCGCCCGTCGGGTTGTTGGGCGAGACGAGCACGATGGCCTTTGTGCGAGATGTGACGAGCTGTGCGCATTCGGCAGGCGAGGGGAGGAAGCTGGGTGGGGCGCAGCGGAGCGGAACAAGCGACAGGCCGAGCTGATTGAGAGACATCTGGTGGTTGAAGTACCACGGCGTCGGCAGAATGATCTCGTCCCCAGGGGCTGCGAGGGCAAGCATCGCGCTGTAGAACGCCTGCCAAGTGCCGCGGAAGCATGAGCGGGGAAGTCGCGATCGAGCAGATGAGCAAGCGCCGACTCGCCAGATTGCATCCTGCGGTGATAACGACGTCTTCGACATCGACGGGCAGAGCGTCGCCCTTCGTGCCATACGTCTGCGCGATATCGCGAGCGAGAGCCGACCGGATGCCATCGTCTCCCTGCAGCGCGCCGTAGCCTGTGGTCTTTGGGTCTGCCGCTGCTTCTCCCAGCTTGCTGAGGAGCTCTGGCGGCGGGGGCGCGCCTGGGACGCCCTGAGAGAGGTTGATGAGCGGGTTGTCGGGCGAAGCGGGGAAGCGTCGGGCCCACGCGCCGGCGAGCGGGATGGGCGGGGCAGCGCTGTGTGCGACGTTTTCGTTGCACGCGTACACGATCGACATGCTGAGCAGATCCCGGCGACGTTCGCGCGAGATGTTCGCACTTGAAGAGGAAGCGGGGAGGACAAGACGCGTCTTGGCCGGACTCGACTCGCCACACTGCTGCCGTGCGAGCTACGCAGCATCACGAGAGAACCTGTGCCACGCTCTGACACGCGCACACACGCTCGAACCGCGCGCAGAGACCAGGTGCGGCTCATCGCTCGCTGCACGGCCAACGTTCCGCTGCCGCAACAGCAACGCAGCTAGGCGGCGTTGCGTCTGTCCAGTAGTGTCTAGAGCTGCTCACACGCGCTTGACGCCCGCAGGACCTGTCAAAGGAGCTCACGGTCGACTGGCTACCATCTCCTCCTCGACTTGAATCTCTAGACCGCTCGATCGCCGCGCCAGACATGTCCGCCGGAGACACTCCCATGGAGGACGTGACCAACAAAGTCGACAAGGGCAAGGGCAAGGCCGGAGAGCTCGGTCTCGCCAACCTCATCGGGACCGGTACGCCGCTCTCGCGCGGCAGTCAGCGTATCAGTCGGCGCTGACAGCCTTTGTCTGACGCAGACGCGCTGCCCTGGGTCGAGAAGTATCGTCCAGCGACGCTCGACGATGTCGTTGCGCACAAGGACATCATTTCGACCAGTACGTCCGTCTGCGCGTTCGACCAGCGGGACCATCTGCTCACGCCGGCGCCTTCTCGCAGTTGACCAGTTCATCGCCAAGAACCGCGTGCCTCACCTCCTCTTCTACGGCCCGCCCGGCACGGGCAAGACGTCGACCATCCTCGCCGTCGCGCGCAAGATCTACGGCGACCGCAGCATCATGCGCAACAACTGCCTCGAAGTCCGTTCTATCGCATTCTTCCCGCTCCCTGCGACGCTGACAACCTGGAGTTCAGCTCAACGCGTCCGACGACCGCGGTATCGACGTCGTGCGCGAGCAGATCAAGAGCTTTGCGAGCACGAGGGTGCAGGGCTCGGCTGGGTGCGTCATGCTCGCATGCTCTTCTCGTCCGAGTAAACACCGACGCATTCGATTGACCTTCTGGATGCATCGCAGCCTCGGATTCAAGCTCATCATCCTCGACGAGGCGGACATGATGACCCAGCAGGCGCAGTCTGCCCTTCGTCGCGGTGCGTTCGACGGAACTTTGCCTGCCCACTTCATGCCCTTACTTGGCACCGTCGCGCAGTCATTGAGCAGTACACCAAAAATGTGCGGTTCTGCATCATTTGCAACTACGTCAACAAGATCATCCCCGCCATCCAGTCTCGCTGCACCCGCTTCCGGTGCGTGATTTTGCACAGAGCGTCATCGCGCTGTAGCGAGCCGCTGCTGACCAACGTGCCGTCTCGTGCCATGCGCAGCTTCGCACCTTTGCCCCGGGAAGAGGTGGAGAAGCGCTTGAACCATGTCATCGAGAAGGAGGGGTTCGTTTCTGCGTCTCCCGCTCCATTTGGCTCCTTCAGCTCACTGATTTGCTGCACGCACAGCGTCAACTTGACCGAGGATGGGCGCCAGTCGCTGCTCAAGCTCTCACGCGGAGACATGCGTCGCGCGCTCAATGTGCTGCAGGTGCGTAGCATCACCCCTGACGAGAGCGCTACCGCTACGATGCTGAGCTGATGTCTGACATGACGATGCATCTGCCGCACAGGCATGTCACGCGGCGTACGAGATGACGGACGAGTCGGCTGTGTACCGCTGCACGGGCAACCCCGAGCCGGCCGACATCGACGAGATCATGCGCTCAATGATGAACGAGTCGTTCGAGGTGGCGTACCAGCGTGAGTTGCCGTCCGAATTCTACCCTCGTGCTGGTCGCGACGTGCTCGAGACATGTCAAGCTCACGCACCGTTCTTCCCTTCCGACAGGCATCTCCTCGCTCAAGGCCGAGAAGGGTCTCGCGCTGCAGGACATCATCCAGGGCATCTACGACTTTGCGCAGACGATCGAGTTCTCGGCGCCGACGCGCGTCTACTTCCTCGACCAGATCGCCCAGGTCGAGTGCGTCTTTCTTTCACGAATCGCTGGTTCCGCTCTACTCGTCCGAGAGTGGCCCGACTAAGATCGTCCTTCTTTTGACGCGCAGGCACCGCTTGTCCACTGGAGGGAGCGAGAAGCTGCAGCTGACGGCGCTGCTGGGCGCGACGAAGAAGTGCGTGCTCGTGGTTCTCTCGACTTGCTCGCCCCTCGTGCTGAACCACATCACACGACTCGCGCAGCGCCATTGAGCTCACGCCTGCCGCATAGTGCTGGAGTCGGCGCGCCTGTAACGATAGCTTGTTCTCACTTCCATTGCTCTCCCTTCGGATCAGTGTGAGAATCGCCAAATCTCGGTTCGAAACGTCAGGATTTCAGACAGAAGGAATCTATCAACAGTACTGCGCAGACTCAGCAAGTCATGGCTCCCAACGCGTTCGCATCTCGACAGGTCATAAACGAAAGATACGCTTCATGAACCGCCGCCGCCTCTCGCTCCACCTGCCTTTCCGCGAGGGAAAGACCGACAGAACGGGAGGAGTGGCGACGGTCTCAAGATTAGCGGTTCTGATCTGTTTTGTCGAATCATTCGAGGCGAGATGCGAAGGTGGGAGGGAGGAAGGAGCGGGAGCACAAGCAGAGGCTCCGCGAGGCATAGCAAGAATCGGCACGCCGTGGACAAATCACGGTGGTCGGCGCAGAGGTCGTGCAGGTGTTCCGGGGCGAGGGTAGAGCAAAGACGAGTCGAAAGGTCTGCTACGAGGCGAAGCAAGGTGTCAGCACCTCGTGTCCGCTCGTTGCATGCGATTGCTCTTGTTGCGCCTTCAGTTTAAGCGTTGGATATTTTCATTCTCATGAGACCCGGGCCGCTCGCGTCCTCTGTTGGATCGTCGAGGGTGTACCGGTCGATTTGCAGTTTTGAAGTGTCGTCCTCAGGCGCATCGAGAGGAGCGCAAAGAAAGAAAGACTCACCAGAAGCCAGCAGTGCACGTCAACGCGCCGGACCGGCCCAGGTGCAGGAGGTCCCTCTGCGAACGGAAGAAAACCTTCCGGCGTGCAGGCGTCGAGCAACGACGGGCGAGAGCGCGAGAATCGGTGGCGAAAAGGTCCGATCCAACCCGAATCAGGCGGGGCACAGTCGCGGCATCAGCGGCTGCGAGCGCGAAAGCGAGGTGAAGGGCGGAAGGCAAAGAGTCGCGGCGAGGAAAGTGGACGGGTCCACCTCGGCACATTCCGCCTGGCTTGCAAGTGCACCACCTGGGAGCGGATATCGGCTACGTAAAGAGCTGCGCAGTCGCATGCGAACCGCTCACGCCTTGCCTCGTCCTCGCCGTCTCCTCGCTCTCCATCTCTCCGCTCTGCTTTTTGCTTCATCACGACACCGTGAGCATTCCTGCAATATGGCGGCGCTCTGTGCACATTGTGCTAAAGTGTCTGTCTCTGACCCGCAGTGCGATGCCCTGCCGGTACCAGCTCATTGACGCTTTCACGCGTGAGGCGTTCTCCGGCAATCCAGCTGCCGTCGTCTACCTGGAAGCGGACGACTCTCGCGTAGGAGATGCGACGTTCATGCTCAACGTCGCGCGTGAGTACAATCTGCAAGAGACGGCCTTCCTCGTACCGCTCACCGCGCAGGACGACGGCGACAGGAGCGTTCCGCGCTACTCGCTGCGCTGGTTCACGCCCGTTCAGGAGTTTCCTCTCTGCGGTCACGCGACTCTCGCGTCGGCACACTCGCTCTTCTCCACTGAACACCCGGGCGCGACGCGGCTACGCTTCGACACGATGTCTGGCACACTCGAGGCCGAGAAGCTCGCGGACGGGCGGATCGAGCTTGACTTCCCGGCAGATGTGGGCGTACTTGACGCCGCCAACAAAGACGAATTGAAGAGCCTCCGGGCAATGGCCGAACTGGCAATTCCTGGCTCAAGCGACGCGATCAAGCACATTGTTTTGGGCAAGCTCGGCGTCATCGTCCAGCTTGACCGGAATTTCGATCTGCAGAACGCAACAGTAGATGCAATCTCGCTTGTACGCGCCCGCTCTGATTGACACAGGTGTACGGTTGCCAACCTGCTTCTCATTGCGCAGAAATCGTCTTCGCGCTATTTCATCTTCACCCAGGCCTTTGAACCAAAGTCGTCTAGCATCTACTCGCGAGTATTCGACGGCGCCGAGGCTTGCCCTGAGGATCCAGTCGTGCGTCGATCTTTCGCTTGTCCCACATTCCTGCCAGCTTCTCCCGCTTCGCCCTTTGCGGCTTAGGTTTCTTGGACTCCCAGCTTTGCGACGACAAAGCGGGCACTGCTGACCGATGTCTGTAACGTCAAGCAGACAGGCTCGGCGCACTGCATGCTTGCGCCTTACTACCTCTCCCCCGACTCTCCCGGCTTCACGAGCCTCTTCCCCGCTTCCAGCGGGACCACCCGACCGCTACCCGACACGCTACAAGCCCGACAAGGAGGCCCGCGACAAGGGGTGCTTGAGGTCTGCTGGCGTCGCGAAGATGGGCGGGTCAAACTGCGAGGGCACGCTGTAACCGTCATGGACGGCACACTCCATGCCTGACTGTCTTCTACCGTGAGTGTGGCGCACTCAATTCCGGCCTTCTCCGCCAGAGACTTACTAATCGGCCCCGCTTGGGCTTCGCAATGCTGCAACGTCTGTCGTTGTCGACAACAAGTCGTCAGCCTACTCCGGCTTTCGCTGCTTTGCTGCCTCCCCGCTGCCCAGGCTTCGAGACGATCTCCAGTTGCAAGACCTTTGCTTACGACCCGCGCAGCTGGTGAAGTCGGTCGTGCACCCTCGATGCGGCAAAAGCGAAACGCACACACCGTGTCGTCTCCTGTCCTCGGACTCGCCGGTCTGCCCGACGTTCCCCGCTGCTGCGCGCTTCCTTCGCTTCTTTCCCTCCTTCTCCTCACTTCCCGTCAGACTTGATGTCGTCGATGTCGCCAAGTTCACCCACGAAGGACGAGCCCGCGCCCGAGCAGCCCTCACCCCCTTCTCCCGGCTCAACCACGTCGTGGCCTGCGACTGAAGTCGGCGTGTCCGACCACGGAGGTACGAGCGGAACGACGTCTCCCGCTCGGGCGGTATCGAGTGACGGAACGCTCGCGCTCGAGAGCGGCAACGAAGATACGACGCCGCTCGCTGCCTCGCTGGTCGAGGCGCAGGTCACCGAGGCGCACCTGGGCGACACCGCCGAAGAGACTGGCACAGCAACGGAAGACGGCGAAGGCGACCTTGCGACGCCCGTCTCGCCCACCTGGTCCCGGTCAAAGCTGCCCGTCTCGGACGACGACGAGGTCTCGCTGGACGCGAAGAAGGCGACTGGGTCCTCGTGCGATCAGCCCATGGAGTCGACACCGTTCGACAATGCTGCGAGCCCCTCGCCTGTCGCGAACAACCCCAAGACGTCGAACGAACCGCAGAAGGCTCAGGTGAGCCTCGCTCCGGTTACGCTCGCTTCCGTCGATTAGCTGACGCAGTGTACCATGCCATACAGCATGACGAGGACACATCACCAACGCCGACGCCTGCTACTCGCCCAGCCTTTGTGCTGACTCGTCCGACGCTAGCTGGTGAGAACGAACAGGTTTCGATCTCGCAACCAAGCACACCTTCCGTCAAGTCGGCCAAGGACGCCTCTATCACCGCCGAGCAGAGCCGCAGCGCGCCGACAATCCAGATCCAGACGTTCCTGCCGGAGACCAAGCAGTTCTTCGCGTCGCCCACGACGACCAACATCGCGCCCAACTCGGCCGTCTCGCCTCGCACGCACGCGTTCTTTACGTCCGACTTCGCACCGGCGCCCTCTGCGCCGCGCAGCCCGCCTCGTCCTGGTGGCGCGTTCATCACCGAGCTCAGCAGCGACGCCGAGGTCGTACAAGTCTCGGTGCAGATCCAGGAGGCCGTCTCGAGCGACTTCAGGACTCCGCTGCCCACCAAGGCCGAGCGCCCCGCGTCGCCGTACGATCCCCACCTGCCATCGCCTAAGTTCACTCGCCTCTCTCGCTCGCCTGCGCGTCCATCGCGTTCTCCAGCTCGCCCATCGAGCTCATCGCACGGAGTGCGCGACGACGACCGCCGCCGCCGTCTGCCGCAGGACTATGGGTGCACGAGCGACTCGGATTCAGATACCGAGCCCGCGCGCCTGCCATTCGTGCACAGTCGGACCGTCGTCTCGAGCGCCGTGCCGCGACTCGTGCGAGCCGAATCGCTTCGCCAGCAGCACAACTACCGCCGGACCGATCGCCGCCCTTCGCCCCAGCCGCCACACGCGCGCGAGCAACCGGCGCCACGCCGACGCGCTGCGGATGAGGAGCGCCCGCATGTGCGCAGGCCGGCTCAGCCGCAGCACAGGCGCAACGAGATTTCGCCACTCGGTCGTCTCGTGCGTGACCTCAAGCTCGCGCTTGCTGACGAACCCGCCGCGTACTACGTCCTCAAGGGTGTGTTAGTCGAGCACGAGGAGCGCGTCCGCCGCGATGAACCTCGTTCTTCAGCACCTCCGCCGAGGCCGAAGAGGGACGAGCGGCGCGACAGGCGCGACGTCGAGCGACAGCAGCCGTTCGCTTCCTCCCGATGTGCTGGGGACTCGTCGACGAGGCTCGCTCCGCGCAACGTCAAGATCGTGCCGATGCCGCACGGCTGGCTTGACCCGTCCGACAGCGACGAGACGGAGGTTGAGAAGGTCCACCCTGCGAGTACGCTACGCCGCCTTCTGGACGCGTAGTGCGCTTCGTACTGACACCGAGGTTCTGTACACAGAGCTGAAGACGCCCAACGCTTTCTCTTCGTCGGCATTCTCAACTGCGCCGCGCCCGCTTGGGAGGCGCTCGCCTGCGCCCGACTATCCGCAGCACCTCTCGCCGAAGCGCTCGTCCCGGCCCGTCGATCTAGACCTTCCTCGCCCGCTCCAGCCACCTCCGCTCTTTCGGCCCGTCCCTGTACGCGTGCACCACCCGCTTTCTCATGCGATTCCCTCGCCGGAGCCGCCGCGCCCGTCGCGTGACACCTCGCCCGCACGCTTCCTCCCGCGCTCGCAGACGCTCACAGTGGCACAGGCGGCAAAGCTTGCCGAGGGTCTCGGCGATGGCCGCTTGGCGGACGAGCTGCGTCACAGCGGGCTGCACGGGAAGGAAAAGGTCACCCGGCTCGATGCACGCAACGGCGGCGACGGCCGCGGACGCAGCAGCGATAGTCGCGACCATCTGCGCGGCGGTGGTAAAACGCTCGCACGGAGACATTCGTTCGATTCCGTCGTCGACTACAAGCCCGCTTCTGAAGGCCGTCCGGCGAAGAAGCGGGACAAGGGCGACGGCAAGCGTGCCGCGCCGGATACGTACAAAGAGGCCAGCTCACGTCTTCCGCCGTCCATCTCCAGGCGGCACAAGGATTCCGGCGGTATGCGCGCCGCGCTAGGCGAGACATGGCCCCTCGCGCCGCCATCCCTTCCGCCTGTACGCGTCGTCCACCTCTTTGGCAGCTCGCTCATCAAGCCCGTCTCATCGCCTGGCAGGCCCGTTCTCGGACTCAGCATGACTGCCGCCTCGCACGCTCATCGCGGGCACGATGGGGTATACCCTTCGCCGTCGACCCGCACGCCTAGCCATCCCATCTGCTTCCGCACTGCGCCGCCGCAGCCTGTCAACAAGGGTAAGGAGCGTGCTCCCGCGGGCGCCATCACATCGAAGCGCGAGGATTCGATTTCGTTCGACTTTGACGACTTCGCGTGAACACCGGCGGCATGTATGTTGTACGATACAGATGATCGTTTTATCCACCGCTCCCGTAGATCATGCCTTGACTCGATTATAGGCTGTCCTGCAAATCTGTTCTCTTCTGCCAGCCCTCTCGGCGTCCGTGAGAGCGAGACCGTCTATGCACTGTTCGAGCGTCTCCCTTCGTCTACAGCTTGCCGCCCTCATCAGTACCGAAGCCCATATCCCGCAGAAGGCCTTCCGAATACCGCAAGCACTGCTGATAGACCTTTTCGAAACCGTTCGGCCCGCCGTAGTAGCTGCGAGAGACCACATCAGCAAGGTATCCTGCGCGAAGAGCACAAATGAGCGCACGGGTCGTCGATGACCTTTCCGTCACCAAATGAACCGAAAAGCGCGACTGCCGGGACGAGGTGGAGTCAGCGCAGGTCGCGCAAAGGAAGCAGCTCGCTGAGGCCGTACTCTTAGCTGTTGCATTTTTCGGCTTTGCCTTCTCGATATTGCGCATGTTCTGTTTTGCCAAATCAGCGGAGGAGCCTCGAGATATGCGGAGGATTTGAGTCGTACCATCGAGTCCTGCGAAGCGGATCCTCGAGGTTAGCTGCAGTTCCGCCGAGCTCACACGCTCAAAAGCGAGACAGTTCAAACGCACCATGCCGATGATGTAGTCGAACGCGGTAAAGTCGTCCTTCTGCATGGGAGAGCGCAGGCATGCAACTTCAGCGTCAACGCGAGCGGATCGGCTCATGACCAGACGCACCGCCAGCTGCCGGCAAGTCGAATTGATCGGCACATTGTGCTTCCGGCACACCTCGACGGAGCGTTCATCCGGCTCTTCTCCGACGTGATATCCCGCCGTGCTGCGTGCCGAGGGCGCTGGCTCAGCTTTGCCGCGCTGGCCGGGACGCCCCAGGCGGTCCAGAGTGATAGGCGAGCGTGCGAGGCGAGTACGCACCCTGCGGAGTCGACTTGAATGTCCAGCCCGCGCTTCTTCGCCAAGTCGGCAAAGACGGCTTCGGCAAGTGGAGAGCGGCAGATGTTGCTGCGGCGCCAGGTAGGAGACACAGCACGTAGCAGTCAGCGAAGCCCGCGCAAGATACCGCTGGAATCCATGTTGACGAAACCGAAGCGTCGATGATGCGGGATCGGCGAAGGGAGGGTACCAGGCGAGAGGCTGCGGAGAGCGCCGTCGAGCTTCACGAAGTCGTTGCACAACTCACCCAAGACAGACAAATAGCACAGAAGGCATCTCGGAGGGTCGAGGCGAGAGGGTGAGGGAAGACAGCACCGCCTCGTCGGAAGGGACAAAGTGAGTTGACACCCGAAGGCCGACCATCCTAGCTCGGACGGGTGTCATTGCGCATGAAGGGCAGCGGCCAGCAGAGGAAAAGCAACGAGTGTGTGAGTGCAGAGCGTCAAAGCTACAGGAAGAGACGGGTACGACAAATGAGCGGGACAAGGGCTACATGGGGTGGAAAGGCGAACGGGCGAACGTGATGGGTACAGGCAGGCAGACGAACAGGCCAAGCGTTCTCTACCGCAGCGCGGGAGAGAGCGGGAGGACCACCGCTGGTGAGCGAAGGAGAACGTCCTCGCCCATCAACGGCGAGTCGACTGCGCAGCTGGCCTCGAACCCCGAGTTGCCGACGGCACGGGCCACCGGTGTCTGGAAAGCCGGCGAGGCAAAGGCGGGAGAGCCGAAGAGAGGGAATAGCGCCGGTTCGGGCGGAGGGAAGGTGTTTTGGAGGATGAAGTCCTTGAACATCGTCGCAAAGTATGGCTTGCGCGGAATGTAGTGGCCTGCAATGGGCGAGTCAGCGAGAGCCTCGCACTCGATACAAAGATGCACACACCTCCATCGTGCCATTCCACGCGCGAGTTGGAGAAGCGCGGGACATTGGCGAGAGTGCGTTCTGCGGACCAAAGAGTCAGTCGGGGGAGCCACCGTGCATTAGAACGAAGCACAGCTTACCATTCGGTGCAACGACGTCGCTCCGGCCAATCACGTGTAGTGCAGGAATGCCGACTGGGTACTCGAAGAACGACTCGCACCGCGCGTCGAGCGGGAGGTAGCCGGAGCAGAAGATGGCAAACTTGAACGGCGTCGGCGGCCAGGCAGCGCCCGGGACAGCGGAAGGAGCCGAGAAGGCAGGGTGAAGCCACGGGCGGGCGACGAGGGCGCACAGGATAGCCGACGTTGCGGCGCCCTGCGAGAACCCGAAGATGCCGTCGAACGGGCCCTGTGTCTCGAGCACATCGCGCAAGTACTCGAGGGTGCGGTCGAGCTCGCGGGGGTCGCTGAACCCGTCGTTTGAGACGGCGTGCCAGAAGCTGCGCGGCTCATCCTCGAGCGGCGTCACCTCGTTCTCGCTGCCTTCGGCGGCAAAAGTAGGGCGGAGAAGGATGTTCGGCTGCGAATGCACACGGTCAGGTGGCTGTCCAAGAAGAGATGCAGACAGACTCACCGCATTGACGAAGACCAGCTCGACCTTGTCGCCAAACACCCGCTGCGCCTGTTTCATCTTGCCCTCTGCGGACAGACTCGTCGGTCAACACGCTCGCTGCGACCGACGGAACGTTCGCCGGCTCACCAAGAACGCGCGCATTCTGTGCGAAGCCGTGAAGGGCGAGGACACGGGCCGGCCGGGTCGTCATGGCGGCTTGTCTTGGGTAAAAGAGTGTATAGGGTGGGTAGAGACAGCAAACGACCAGAACCGGAACCAGACAGCAAGCAAGCACGATGGGGAGAGGGAGAGCGAGGTGGGCGGCTGCAGCAGCGGCAGCAGGCAGCCTGATGGCCACCGAGCTGCGTGGCTGGACCACAGCAGTGAACTCGGGAGAGCCGCCAAATGAGTGCGCTCCAGTCCTGCTTCGGCAGCGGAGACGAGGTTCGGAGAAGGCCAGCCTCCCAGGCTCCTGCCGAATGCGGCCGACTTTGCATGCACACTCCTGCAACTTTGATGATAAGCGTGGACTAGGCTCACGTCCGGCAGGGCGAGTGGGGCAACACTTCATTTGCGCACGCTCTGCGAGACGGTGCAGAGTCGATCGAGGGCAAGAGGAGCTGGCGGTCGTCGGGGACAAGGTCACGACAGGAGCCGGCAGAGTCGGGCCGCGGGTCGCAGCTCGCTGTGACAGCTCTGAGCGAACAGCCTGCGGCCGAATCGGGGCCTTGGAGGATGACCGTGCCCGTCTCCACGACGAGTCTCATGTTGAGCTGATGAAGGTCTGACGGGCGTCCGATGCCTTGGAACAGAGCAGCGTGCGTCTCGTCGCGTGTGTGTAATCTCTGCGCAGCCTTGCAGCCGCGCAATGCTGACCCGCGTGTAGAAGTCATCACGGTCGCTTGCCGGAGGATTGCCAGAGGAGGGGACGGTGGTAGGTCGCCCTCAACGCTACCGCTCCGCACTTATCTGCGTGTCGGCTTTGCAGGCTGATCCACAGCGCTTCCGGAACGCTTTCGACGAAACACAGCCGGCCCGTTTTGTCCCACCCAGCCTCTCCGTTTGTGTTGTCCTCTTCGCGTCCACGTGTTGGTCCTAGACGGACTTGACGCTCAAACGGCCCAGTCGTTGATGCAGCGCCAGAATGTCGTCTGCAGCAGAGGGCGGGTGCACACGTGCATGATGATCACCTCCTGCTTATCCGTTGACAGGCGCGTCGGAGGTCACCTTTGCGCGTCCCGACGCGTGGCTGCCGTTATCCCGCTCCGGCATGAACGATCGACCCTCTCTGCTTGTCGACGACGCTTCTACAGGGCTCTCTCTCTCCTTCTCTTCATCAGCACCAGCTCGTTGCTCGTGTCTCTGCGCTAGTCCACGCCGCCTCGACGTTCCTGCTCCTTCGACGCTCCTTCGCCCTCGACGCTCCTTTCGAAACCCATTCGCTCCGACGATGCGCGCCGTCACTGTCTTCGCCTTCCTCGCCCCGGCTTTGGCACTCGCCAAGCCGCAGGACGCCCGTCAACTCGTCCTCAATGCGCCCGCGCAACACGCCCAAGCAATGCGCCCCAATCCCTCGATGATCGTCCACATCGTCGACCCGGCAACCCCTTCTGTTTCGACCGCTCCCGCGCCCATGGCAGACGGCTGGAACGACGCAGATGCCGACGTCGAGCTATCGAACGCCCGCGCACAAGAAGACGCGCCCAACTTTGGCTCGCCTTGCACGTTTGACGACCCGTACGCGACATGTGGCGACTTCTTCGACCCGGCGACTGGCCTCGACCACGGCCTGTTCTGCAGCCCTATGGGCGTCTGCGGCGGGCGCGGCGCCGCATGCGGTGCGGCCGAGGCTTGCACGGATGGTGGGTCACCCGACCGCATCCTCTCCCGCTCCTCAGGCTGACGCATTTCACCGACAGGATTGAGCTGCAACCTGTCAACGCACCGCTGCGTACCGACCACAGCCAAGCTTCTCTCGATCGAGTCGGCACGCAAGGCGTCGAGGCGTGAAGCGGCGGCTTCTCGCTGCCCGGAAGGCGCGCAGGCTTGCCCGTCTGGCGCGGGCGGCTTCGAGGTGAGCAGATACGAGCTATGATTGCCACTCGGACGCCAGCTGATCGTGTTTGTGCAAATTGCAGTGCGTGCACACGGCTACGGACGACCAGCAGTGCGGAGGTTGCCTCGGCTTTGGCGGCCGCAACTGCGCGGCGATCCCCAACGCATTTGCCACGAGCTGCCGCAGCGGCGCTTGCCGTGTCCGTACGTCAGAGATCCATGAGACATTGCCTGCACGAGCTTGCGCGCTGACCTTCGCAACTTTTCTCAGACGCGTGTGTCGACGGCTATCAGCCCAATGAGGAGGGCACCGACTGCGTCGACGACATGCTTGCGCCCTGACTACGCTATAGATGAGACGACTCTCTACATCCTGTTGTACTTGGTTAAATTCGCCTTTCCCCTCGTGTCGTTCCTCCTACATTTCTGCGCGGCCGGACCGCTTTTGCAATTGAGCTAGTACCGATGGCTCGCTATCAACGGTCTTTTGCTCGCTTTTTCTGCGGATGAGGGGTTTCCGCGCGTCCGCTCGGACTATTCGCCTTACGAGTCTCGTCAGGCCGGGAGTTGTGCGGATTGAGGGTAATGAGGGAGCGGACGAATGAATCTATACGGCGGACGAGGGTTTGGAAAATTCCGTGCCTCGAACAGCCAGCAGCCTAGAGATTGTCGCGCAACAGCCTTGCGCACAGGCATTTACCACTGTCTGCCGGCATGACACGGCACAGAAAGCTGGCTGCGTCGCGGTGTAAAAAATGAGACTGTGAGCCTCGAGCCTCGAGGCGATAGGTAGGGATGCGCTGACAAAGGAAGGCGTACCTCAGCTTGAACAAGACCCTGTTCGGTATGGGGAGTTGGGCGCTCGAAAGCTCGAATTGAAGACGGAAATGGCCTCACGAGCGCGCGCGACTGAGCAGCGGTTACTTACACGAGTGCGTTCGGGACGTCCATCGTCTGTCGCAATGCCCAGGCTCCAGTGCAGGTATGAGCAGAGAACCAGACCTCGCGAAGAGAATCTCGAGGCATCTCTCGGGATCCCAGCTGGCCGTGCCCTTTGTTGCAGCGGATCAAGGTGAATGTCCCGTCTCGAACAGAAGAGAGACGCTGAGTTCCATGCCGGAACGCGAGACCAAGCAGAGGCTCAGCAGATGCAACGGCGACGAGAACGCGCGGCGGTACGTGGTAAGCAAGGCAGTATAGCACAGCGGTTGCATACAATCCAACACAGTATATGCGCTCTCAGAACGACACTTGGGCGCGCAGGTGGGCATGGGCGAGGGTCAAGAGGAGGGCCGCCGACGGCGTCGCAAGGTCGAGCACGGCGACCTTTCGTCACATCGCTCGTGCAGCTCGTGCAGGGCCCTGCTCGCTCGAGACAGGCTCTTAGACCCGCCGACAGCCTTCGCAGAGTTCAGCCCGGCGTTGTCGCGTCGCATTTGCTCTCATCATGTCGGGCATCATGAACCCGATCAGCGGCGAGCAGAAGAAGCGCACATGCTACTTTTTCGACTCGGGTGCGTTCCTTACAGTCCTTGCGCGCCGTGCTGCCAAGCCCGCGTCGCTTCCAGACGTCGAGAAGGTCTTCCCGTTCGAGCGTACCGAGGAAGACGAGGTGGTGGTGCCCGACATTCGCTGGCGCTGTACTGACGCCTTGCGCTGCTCGCAGATATCGGGAACTACCGTGCGCTCAGCGCCGCTGCTCCGCGCCTTGAAGCCGTCAAGCTGACCCCGCTGCTGGCCTCCTTCCTCGTCGCATCGCTTCACAGACTATGGCCCGTCGCACCCTATGAAGCCGCACCGTGTGCGCATGACGCACTCGCTCGTCATGAACTACGGGCTCTACAAGAAGATGGAGATCTTCGTGCGTTTCTTCCGTTCCGCCTCGGTTACAGCCGCCGCTCAGCGAACTCACTGTCCCGATTTGCAGCGAGCCAAGCCCGCCACGCGCAAGGAGATGGCTCAGTTCCACACAGACGAGTATGTCGACTTCCTCGCGCGCGTCACGCCCGACCTGGTCGAGGCGGCTGCCGAGGGGACCGGCGGCCCGAAGGTTGCGGGGCTCGCACGAGAGATGGGCAGGTGTAAGTTCCACCCGACTCCCCTGCCTGTCCAACGTGCGACGCAGCTGACGCGCTGGATCCTGAACAGTCAACCTCGGCGACGACTGCCCGGTCTTTGATGGACTGTTCGAGTACTGCTCGATCTCGGCCGGCGGTTCCATGGGTACGTGTCGTGCTTACTGCAGACCGCATTTCACAAAGCTGACTATTTTGTCGCAGAGGGTGCGGCGCGTCTGTCGCGCGACAAGTGCGACATCGCCATCAACTGGGCTGGCGGGTTGCACCACGCGAAGAAGGCGGAAGCGAGTGGTTTCTGCTACATCAACGGTGCGCTGCGACATTCTTCGACATCGTTTGGAGCGTTACTGACCCTTCCCCGGGTGCAGACATCGTCCTCGGCATTCTCGAGCTCCTCCGTTACCATCCGCGCGTCCTGTACGTCGACATCGACGTGCACCACGGCGACGGCGTCGAAGAGGCGTTCTACACTACCGACCGCGTCATGACGGCGAGCTTCCACAAGTACGGCGAGTTCTTCCCGGGCACAGGCGACCTCAAGGACATCGGGTACGGCAAGGGTCGCAACTACTCGGTCAACGTGCCTCTGCGCGACGGCATCAACGACGAGAGCTACAAGAATGTGTTCGAGCCGGTATGTCGGCCTCGCTCCTCCCACTGTTGATCGCGCAGGTCATTACAGAGGACACCCGAACTCACGTGCGCTTCTCTCGTTTGCAGGTCATCTCGCAGATCATGGAGTGGTACCGGCCGTCGGCCGTTGTGCTGCAGTGCGGTGGTGACTCGCTCTCGGGCGACCGTCTCGGAACGCTCAACCTGTCGATGCGAGGTCAGTCCCTTTCCCCTCAATCTCTCCTAGTACGCCGGACTCACAAAGCGCGCCTGCAGGTCACGCCAACTGCGTCCAGTTCATTAAGTCGTTCGGCCTCCCGCTGCTCGTGCTCGGCGGAGGCGGCTACACCATCCGCAACGTCGCGCGGACATGGGCGTTCGAGACGGGCCTCGCGGCAGGCCAGGAACTGGGCACGAGTGCGTCACCTCTGTCTCGCTTCACCCTCTGGCACTGCACTCACGAGTCGTGGCCTGTGCAGACATCCCGATGAACGAGTACTACGAGTATTTCGGGCCCAATTACCGCCTCGACGTGCCGCAGAGCAACACCGAGGACCACAACACGCCCGAGTACCTCGACAAGATCAAGGCACAGGTCTTTGAGAACTTGCGGCACACGGCCGGAGGCGGAGCGCCGAGCGTGCAGATGCAGGGTGCGTGTTCGGAGTCGCGTTTCTGTCAGGTGGGAGGGCTGGTCTGACTGGCTTGCTTTCACTGTACGCAGCTATTCCGCGAACGGCGATGGACGAGGACGACGATGTGGACGAGGACGAGCGGGATCCGAATGTCCGGAGGCACCGTACGTTGTCAGCTCTCCACCTCTAGGCGGACTCGCCCGGGCCCCGTTACAGTCCGAGCCTCAGCATCAAGTACTCTGTATTGACCTGAGTTTCCGTCCACAGAGGCCGAGCTCGACCGGCGCATTCAGCGCGACGACGAGCTGTCCGACTCGGAGGATGAAGGCGAGGGCGGGCGTCGCAACCGGCAATCGCACCGCCGCTCGTCCAAGTCGCCCGTCCGCAAGTCCCCCGCACCCGCAACAGACTCGGCCACGCCTGCGACCGCCGAAGCCGCCGAGGCAAAGACGGACATCCCGCTCGAGACGACGTCGGCGTCGGCCGCTGCGCCCGTCGACGCGCCTGTCACAACGCAGCAGGCGCCGTTGCCGGCCAACGTGACGTGCGGCGCGGAGGAGCCGCTCCCGCCACTCAACCCGTCGGGCGCGCTCAGCGGTGCTGGCGCCGACTCGACGGCGCAGGACGCCGCGCTTGCAGAGACGGCGCCTGCGGCTGAGGCGAACGCCGGCGCAGCGGCGACGGGTCCGGAGAGAACCGAGGCTGGGATTAAGGGCCTCGAGGCGCAGGTGCAGGGTACGAGTGCGGCGAGGATGACGACCGAGGCGGGACCGGGAGAGGACGATGGCAGGGGCAGCGGCGACGTCGAGATGGCCGACGCTCCGGCAAATGGGAGCGCGTAAGGTACTGCGCGTGCAATGTTGTAATGCTTGCCCGTGACTGCCTGGTGTGAACTGCAAGAGTGAGAGTGGGACCGACTGCGCGACAGGGTGAATCGAGCTCGGGCGACGGAGTGTGCGGAGAGAGCTCGAGTGCGTCCGAGGCTGGCCCGCCCTCTGCTCGCTCGCGCGCCGCCAGACTCGCGCTCAGAACTGGCCAGGATGGGCAAGAAGGCTCCCAAGACGGCCCCGCGCACGGCCGCCATCAACCCGGCTGCGGTTGCGACGACGCTCTGCGCCTTCTCGCCGGCAGCGACGAGCGCAGCTCCCGCCGCGCGCTACTACGCGCACGTACACTGCAGCCCCGACGCTGACACTCTGCGCGTATTCGAGGTCGATTCGGGCAAGTGCATCTCGCGCTGGGCGAGCAACGCGCACGACGACTCCGCCGACGACGACAACGAGCCTCGCGTCAAGAGCATCGCCTGGTGCGCCGTACCCAGCGCACCGGCCGCTACCGACAGTGCAGATGCTGCTGCGCTCGAGGGCAAGCGCGGCAAGAAGCGGAGAAAGAGCGACGGCGGCGCTTCCGCGACCGACTCGCCGCTCAAGGCCGGCAGCGCCAAGCCGCAGCCGCCGCAGACGACCCTGGCGCTCGGCCTGGAGAACGGCAGTATCCTTCTGTGGCACCCGCAGGGGTCCGCATCTCGCACGCTCGCGCACCCGTCGAGCAACTCGCCCGTGACCGCCCTCGCGTCTCCCGTTTCCGCAATTGCCGGCGCCGACGGGCACATTTGGTCGGCGCATCAGGACGGATCGGTCCGCGTGTGGGATCTCGTGTCGGGCAACGTCCTCGGCAAGGTCAGCGGGCTCAGTGAGGAGCTGCGATGGGACGACCTCCTCGTCCGGTACGAGGCTCCCAGCGCAGACGGCGGCAAGCGCACCGTTCATGTCATCCTCTCGCACTTGTCCCTGCACGTCTACGCTCTCCAGCTCGGAGGAGCGCCGAAGAAGGAGGGCAAGGTCCGCGACCTCAAGGCGACCGAGCTGGGCCGCTGCACAGGTCACGTCGAGCCTTGCTCGCTTCGCTGGACGGGCGCCTCCTCCTCGGTCGCTTCGTCATCCGCCATCGCCGACGACCCGACGACCGACAAGCTCACCTTCCTCTCGTACGCGCCGACGGACCGCTTCGTCCAGGTCTGGCAGCTCGCCTCCTCGACCCCCACTTCCTCCCCTCACATCGGGCTCCTCCTCGCCCGCCTCGCACTCGACAGCGGCGTCTCGTCCGCGACCGTCTCTCCTCTCTCGACCTCCCTCTCTTCTCAGACCCTCGCCGCGATCGACTCGGCGACGGGCAACGTCTCGCTCTCGACCCTTCCGCTCTCCTTCGCTCCCGCCGCAGGCTCGTCGCCGGGCAAGAAGGGCAAGAAGCACGGCAGCGGCGTCGTCGCGCTCGAGACGCTCTGCGAGATTACGGCGCCCGGCCAGGGCGGTCGCAGCGAGGCGAACGTCGCGGAGGTGGCGTTCCGCGAGGGTGAGGAGGGCAAGGCGCTGTTGTGCCGCGGTGGTGTCAAGCCTGTCTTTGAGACGGCGGTACGTCAGGGTCTTTATCATGCGACCGCCAACTCTCGCTGACCTACTTCTCCTGCAGGCGTTCATGGAGGAAGGCGCTTGGGTGAAGAAGCTCGACCTTGCACGGAGCGCGTCCGGCCTCCTCGTTGCGAACGGCGGCTCCGACGCCGCTGGCGCTGTGCGTTCTCCTTGCCCCTTGCCGGTCGCGCTCAGAACACTGATCACTGTTTCGCGCAGCCCAAACCGACCCGTTACTCGGAGCACACCTCGTCCTCTGTTGCTGCCGCGTCCGCAGCGCCTGACGCGGCCGCTGCATCCGACGACGACGAGGCGCTCGCGAATGCCGGCGAGCTCGACGTCGACATGGCCGAGCCGACGCTCGCCGACCGCCTGAAGGCGCTCAACGTCTCGCAGAAGAAGGAGCGACGGAAGGCCGCCAAGTCGCAGCAGCGCCTGGCAGACGGGCTCGACGACGACGTCGAGGTTGCGTCCGAATCGAGCGGCTCGGAGGACCTCGAGGGCGACGACTTTGACGACGACGAGGCGAGCGGTCCGGCGGTCCCGGCTACGACTTTGACGACGACGCTCGTGCAGGCGCTGCACTCGCAGGACGGCCCTCTGCTCGAGTCGTGCCTTGCGCACTCGAACGTCAACCTCGTGCGATCGACTGTCAAGCGCCTCCCGTCGGGCGGTCTCGCCCTCAGTCTCCTCGAGGCGATCGTCGAGCGCCTCGGCAAGCAGAAGAAGGGCAAGGACGGCCTCGCGTCGGTCAAGCGCGCGCGCGCACTCATCGGCTGGCTCAAGGAGACGCTCGTCGTGCACGTTGGCTTCCTCGTCACGATCCCGTCGCTCGTGACGCGCCTCGCGGCGCTGCACGCGAGCCTGACGCAGCGCCTTGCGCTCCAGCCGCCGCTGCTCGCGCTCCAGGGCCGCCTCGAGCTCGTCATGAGCCAGATCGACTTGCGCCAGGACCGCGCGCGCCAGCAGAACCTGCGTCAGGTCCGCGCGGCGAAGAAGCCTGCGCAAGGGCGGAGGTACGTCGAGGGCGAGAGCACGGACGAGGAGGGTCTCGACGACGAGGATGCGGAGCTCGAGGACGATGAGGACCTGAGCGAGGGCGACATCGAGGACGTCGTGCTCGGCGGGGCCGGAGCTGAGGGCAAGTCGGACGACGAGGACGATGAGGACGAGGACGTCGATGGCTTCGGCGACCTGGAAGACGAAGACGTCGACAGCGACCTCGAGGACGAGGAAGACGGCGAGGGCTCGAAGGTCCCGCGACACAAGGTGTGTTGGCTCGCGCTCCGACGTCTACCTTGCATTCCTGACTGGCTTTTCGCTCTCCCGCAGCGCAAGGGCGTCGAGTCGCTGCTCGACCTCGAGGCGGAGGATGACGAGGACTTTGACGAGGACGACGAGTCGCTCGGCGAGGGCGAGGAGCTGTCGGACGAGGACGATGAGGAGGCTGGCGAGGACAGCGAATTTGAGGCGTAGACTCGTGCACACTATCATTGTGCCTCCACCTCGCACCTCCTGCCGCGGCCTCGGGCGGGAAGGATTTCAGAGCAGGAGAGAGCCCGTGTCATCTTGCTGGCGTTTGCTCGATAGAATTTTCTGGGCGAATGAAAGCACTGTAGCTTTCCTGCAGAACTCTTTGACAATCGCTTACGGTCAAAGTCGAGTTTGCTGGCGTCGGCGAGTGAGGTCGCGCTCGAAGAAGCGCAAGCTTGCCCCTCGCAACCGCCACCGCCTCTCGCCGTGAGTCTGCCCGAACGTGCGCAGCTAGACAGGCTACAGCAAGGCTGACTTTATCAACTGGCACACAGTCTGCTCGCTTGCTGCAGCTCTCCGCCAGCTTTCACCAACTTTCACCCCCTCGACTTCTCTCTGTCGCCCGCAATGTCTTTCGGAGGCCCCGGTTCCGCCTTTTCCTTTGCTGCCCCGACCAGGCCACCCCGCCGCACCAACAGCGGAACGGGATCGTTCCGCGACGCCGCTGCTGCCGCCGCCCCTCCTCCTTCTGCAGCCGCTTCCGCCCACGGCCCTGCACCCGTCCAGCCGCCTGCGATGCCGACACTGGGCTCCTTCTCGCCCGCGCACGAGCGCGAGAGCCCGCTTGCGAACGGCGTCAACGGCGGATCGGCGTCGCAGGCTTTCCCTCAGCAGCAGCAAGACACCTCGCCCTCTTCCCGCTCGTTCTCGGCTATCGTCTCGCCCACTGCAGCTCCAGGGTCCAACGGAGCGGTGGGTGAGCACGGCGTGAACGGCGCGGCGGGAGGGAAACCTTTCGTCTACTCGCGCGAGTTCCTCTTGAGCCTCTACGACGAGGAGAAGGCCAAGAAGCGCCCGATCGAGCTCGCCGCGCATGACGTCGCGACGAGGGATCTGGGTGGCCTCGGCGGTTCGCACAAGCCGTGGCTGCTGCAGGAGTACCGGGAGGGCGAGAAGGAGGTGCGCTCGTTCTGCCAACCTCACGCGTCCCATCTGCTGAACGCTGGCGTGCGCACAGCTCTTCTCGACCACGATCCACCCGGCCAACACCCGTCCTTCGCGCGTCAGCCGCAATGACTCGACGCTGTCGAACAGCAGCGCCGCCGCGAATGGGTCGTCTGCTACGCTCGACCTGTCTTCGCTCGGCACGCTTCCGCGCGACCGCGATCGTGCACTCGGCTCGCCGTCGTTGCGCTCGCCGAGCATCGACAAGGACGGCGGCATCCTCGGGAGTGCGGGCCGTGAGCGCCGCGCGCGTGAGCGCTCGTCTGGCGGCACGATGGGCATAGTCGGAGGCGTCCTCGGCGGCATCCCTGGCGCGGCCGCTGCCACGCCCACGCGCAAGAAGGACGAGTCGGTTCCCGGCAGCAAGGAGGGCGTTTGGCAGGGCGGACGCTGGAGGCGCTCTGCGCAGGAGGCTGAAGAGGGTGAGAAGGTGTGTCTTTCAACTACCGCCTTTGTGATCGATGCAGCCGCTCATGCCCATTTCCAGCAGCGCGCTTCTGCCTTTGGTTCCCGCCGCTTCCCGCTCGATGAGGACGAGTCGAGGCGCTCCTCCCTGTCGACCGGCGCAGGCGAGGCGGTGCCTGACACCTGGGACGGCGGTGATGGTAGGACCGCCGTGACGGGTCAGCCGAGCGCCGCTCCGACCACGGACGCTCTGCCCTCAGAGCCGGAGCTCACGGCAAGTGTGCTCGGCTCGCTCGCCCTCGACTCGGATACGCTCGACGACCCGCTTCTTGCCAAGCCGTCGTCGGCCGTGCCATCCGGTGCCACCACTCCCGCTCGCGCTGCGCCGCCTCCCGGTCTCGGCAACCTCCCGCCGGCCGAAGTTATGTGGCAGTACCGCGACCCGTCGGGTCAGGTGCAGGGGCCGTTCTCGGCGACGATGATGCATGACTGGTACCGCCAGCAATTCTTCACGCCCGACCTCCGCGTCAAGCGCACTTCGGACGCCGACTTCGAGTCGCTCGAGAACCTCGTTCGCCGCACGGGCGACTCGGAGAAGCCCTTCCTCGCGCCCAAGCCCTCGGCGCCGACTTCGGCCTTCTCGAGCGCACCGGGCACGCCGCAAACCGCTTCGCAGTGGGGCGCCGCTGCGACGAGCCGTGCGCAGACGCCACTGGAGCAGCTCACGGCGGCCGTGGCGCAGGGTCGTTTCGCCGGAGGGGCCGCAAACTCGCCTTTCGGCAGCGCGTCGGCGAGCCCGGCGCTTCAGGCGCAGACGCTCCTCCAGCCCTTCGGCCAGTCGGCTGCGCAGGTCGACCCGTGGGGTGCTCCTCTCCCCGCTGCCACGGGCTGGACCGGTCTCGGTGGCATCGCTTCCCAGCAGCAGCAGGTCTTCCCGCAGCAGCCGCAGACGCCGGGCTCGAACCTCCCGCTTCACTCGCCGGTTGACCTGCTTCGTCAGCTCGCCGCTCAGCAGAACGGCGTGCCGGGTCAGCAGTCGTTCGGCCAGGCAGGTCTCCCTGCCGACCCGTTCGGCCGCCCTTCCCCCCTCCCCTCGTCCCCCTTCTTCGACCCGAATCAGCTCGTCCCGGGCAATGCGACCGCCTCGCCCACTTCCTGGCTTGGTCAGCAGCTCCCCCAGCAGCAGCAGCTCCAGCAGCAGCACCCCTGGGCAAACGCGACGAGCCCCGCCGCAGTCGCGGCGGCTGTTGCTTCGCCGCTGGCTCAGTTCGCGCAGGCGCCTGCTCAGCAGCAGCAGAGCGTGCCGGCCCCGATTGGTCCGCCCGCGGCCGCGCCCGAGCAGCCGTCGCCGTGGGATGCCGCCCCTCGCCAGGCTCCTGAGCCCGTCGTCGAGGTGAAGGAGACGGTCATCGTCGCCGAGCCCGTGGCGCCCGCCGCACCTGCCGCTGTTGCTGTCGTCGAGGAGGTCGAGGTAGCTCCCGCCGCGCCGGCCAAGCAGGCGACCAAGTCCCCCGTTGTCGAGGCCAAGATCGCGGTCGCGCCGGTCGAGGCTGCACCCGAGCCGTCGCCGTCACCCGCGCAGTCAACGTCGTCCAAGACGCCGGCTGCCGCTCCCTGGGCGAAGGAAGATGTAGCCGCGAGCCCCGTCGCAGCCGCTCCGTCGCCGTCCCTTCGCGAGATCCAGGAGGCCGAGGCTCGCGAGGCGGCTAAGCGGAAGGAGGCTGCGCGCGTCCAGGCAGCGCAGGCGAGCATCCAGGCTGCTCAGCGTGCGGCTGCGCTCGAGGCACAGCAGGCCGCCGAGTCGCTCCCGTCGAGCGTCAACTGGGCTGCTGGGCCGGCACAAGTTCCCGCGCCGAAGGGCAATGCTGCTGCGCCCTGGAGCAAGCCCGCCGCACCGAGCCCGGTCGCGGCTGTCAAGGGCCAGAAGACGCTGAAGGAGATCCAGGAGGAGGAGGAGCGTCGCAAGAAGGCTCAGCTCGCCGCGCAGCAGCAGGCTGGCTCGCCGGCCACGGGCAAGGGCTACGCAGGTACTACCGCGCAGGCTGCTCCTGCTGTACGTCCATTCTCACCGTCTGTGTAAACCGCTACTGACGCCAACAACGCACGATGTAGCCCGCCGGCGCCGCATGGACCACTGTCGCTGTCAAGCCCGCCGTGGTCCGCACTGCTGCTTCTGCCGCTTCCAAGGGTGCCATCCCTGGTCTTCCCGCCTCGCCATCTGCCTCGACTGCCGCCCGTGTCGCTAGCAGCGCGCCCGTCAAGCCCGCCGCTGCTGTCGCCCGCCCCGCTGCACCTGCCGCGGCCCCCGCCTCGGCGCCCGCCAAGCCCGCCGCTGTGCCCCGCAGTGTCAACGTGAATGGCTCCGCGTCGCCCGCTACGACCGTCTACGACATGGAGAACCCGCCGCCTCCCACGCCCGAATTCCTCGCCTGGACGAAGCAAGCTCTCAAGGGTTTGAACGTTCCCCGTGCGTACCTTTGACTTGTCCTCTGCACGATGCTGTACTGATTGACTTGGAAACAGTTGACGAGTTCATTCAGATGCTCTTGTCGTTCCCGCTCGACGCCTCGGCCGATGTGCTCGAGATCATCTCCGACTCGGTCTACGCCAACTCGTCTACGCTTGATGGCCGTCGCTTCGCCAACGACTTTGCAACGCGTCGCCGTAACGACGTCGCTGTCAGGTACCCTTCGATCTTCGCGAAGGGCGCTGTCCGCACGGCGGGTAAGCCGACGAGCATGGCGGCGGTTCTCGCCTCCACGCCGCAGCCGGCAAAGCAGGAGTGGAACGTCAAGGTGTCGACGAAGAACAAGAAGAAGGGCGGCAAGTAGGCGTGCGGCCGTGGACGGGCAAGCAATCTTGCGGAAGTATCCGAGTCGTTGAGGCGCTATTGGAGGTCGTGTTGGGTTCCTCTCGCTTCGTTTGCGGGCTGCCAACGGCGACGACATTTTCTCCCATCTTTCTGGTCGCTTTGCACGCGCTGCTCGCTGTGTTCACAAGTCTTGTGCGCTTGACTGGGGACATTTGTCCCGCGAAACGAAGCTTCTGGGCAGGCACGGGCGGCAAGAAGACCGGGGTTAGGGGCTTGGCAGAAGTCTTTCGGCAGCACTCGGAGCCCGGGGGAGGGCTGTTTGCGGCGAAAAGCGACGAGGTGGCAGTTGCACCCTGATCATCAGATGGAGATTGGGTGGTCGGCCCGGATCATATCTTCTTCCCCTTTGCGGCCTCTTTTCGCCGCTGCTCCCCTTCGCCCCGATCGCTGTGTTGCCGGTCCCGCTGGCTTGGCTCCCTCATCTTTTTCTTCCCGCTGCTGCTGTGGCACTCGACAACAGCTCAAACCGGCAAGAGGAGGAACTGCGACGGAGATGAAGTTGGACGTCGAGGTGCGCTTCATTGTCTTGCAGGTCTCCGAGATTCAAACTGGAGCTGACGACCCTTGTGCGCGGAACAGCGGCGAATTTCCCAGTCGGATCAGCACGAGCCGGGCAGTCGCAATCTGACCCGGGACCCGCCCCTCCTCGCTCGTAAGATCGTGCCAAGGCCGCCTCCCCATGGCTGCCGTCCCCCATTCGCTGACTCCGCTGACTTTGCGGGTGATGAGCCCTGCTAGCTTCGCTTGGCGACCCGCTGCTTCGGGTCAAGTCGCAGTGGAATCGCGAGCTCGAGGAGCGAGTGCTCGGTTTCTCTCCCGCTTTCGCTCCTTCTCTGCCACCTTGCTCTTCCTCAGCGCCATCTCGTCTGTAGCCGCTTGCCTCCCTTCGCCTCCTACACCTCGTCCAGAATGCTCGCCTTCCTCGCCGCTCCTCTCCTCGCCGGCTCCGCCTTCGCGATGGCGCTTGAACCGCGTGCCGCCCCGACCGAGTCGCCCGGTGCTGTTGGCTTTGAGTACCCTCCTCTCCGCGGATGGGCGCAGTCGGCGGCGTCGGAGTCACCTTGCGGTGGCTTCTCTCGCCAGGGAACCTTCAAGTACCCGCTGAGTGGGTGCACGCTTTCTCGGGCCTTTACGTCGGCTGGCTTCGACGCTCACCATCGGTGTGACACATCCCCGCAGGTGGCAGTGACATCTCGCTCAAGCTCCTCCGCGACGTCTACAACGTTCAGGTCAAGTACGCGCCGGGCGAGGCGACGGCGGACAATGACTTCCAGACCTACACCTCGGCACGCGAGCACGTCTACTCGGGCAACCAGTGCTTTGAGTCGCCGAACTTTGGTGCGCATGAGTCGTCGTGATTTGTTTCGCGCCCGAGGCTGGTCGCTGACGACACGGCTTGCTCTTGTTCAGCGTCGCTTGGCATGCAGGCCGGTGACACGGTCACACTCCAGGTGTCTGGACAGACTGGCCCGAAGCGGACCACCGTCTACCAGTGCGCCGACATTGTCCTGGTCGCCGACGACCAGTTTGTCCAGACCGAGACCTACACCTGCCGCAACTTCACGGCGTCGACCCAGACTCGCGGTGACCAGAACCCGAGCTCCAGCGCCGTCTCTGCGTCGTCGAATTCGGGCTCTAGCAACGACCAGCCGGTCTCCCCTGTACGCTTTGCTTTTCTCCGTCCACTCGTCGCTCGCGTTGAGTTGACCTTCTCATCTGACATACAAGGTCGGTGCTGGCTTCATCGGCGCTGCCGTCGCCGTCGTCCTCTGCGCTGTCCTCGTCGCTGGCGCCTACTTCGCGGGCGTCGCCAAGTTCGGCTCGCGCTCCAAGCTCGCCGCTCTCCCGACGGCCAACTCCGCTCGCCACGACGAGATTCCCGCGTACGACGCTGCGTCGATGACCTCGCGCGGCTCGATGGTCAAGGCCTAAGCGCACGTCTCGCGCTACAACCTCCTCGCTCTCGCCTCTCTGCACATGATAGCTTCGGTCGTCTCTCCTTCCCGCACATACGCTCACATCCGTTGAGTAGGGCTTCTTCTTTGGTGCCCATCTCTCCTCTTCTGGTTTGACGTTTTCTCTCATTCGTACCCCGGCTTAGAAAAAGACCATCCCGTTGCACCACGTCCTCGCGGCCCAGAAGCGGTTCCCTTCGAAATTTCTGCTCGTCCGGCTTTCCCTTCGTGCCTTCTTCAGTTCTTGATCTGACGACTGAATCTACGGTTTCTGTTGATCCGCCCCGTCGCTTGCGGGCTCGGAACTCGCGAGTTCCTCTTTTTGGGGACCTTCCCAACGAGGTCAGGAGCTGATCAGGAGCCTCTCGCAACCTGCTGTACTGCGTCTCGCTTGACCGACCTGCCTGCTTTGCTCGCTGGCCCATTCTCTCGCGTCAGGCTCGCAATACAAGTCGGGCGCCTTGATGGGATCGCGCGGGTGAGTTTCGCAGGGAACGCGCGAGAGCGTTGCAAGCACGCGCTTTGAGGCGCACCATCAAAGCGGGTTGGGGTCAAGGTGAGATGAAGAGAACGCAACAGAACTAAGAGAGACGACGTGAAAAGGTAACAGAGGGGCACAGGTCTATACAGCTAAGGGCAAGGAAAGAACGAAAGGAGTGTCGGGGGTGAGTCGCGTGCGCCGAGTCGCGCCCTAGCAAGCAGAGTGTCCATCGGAGCGAGTACGGCTACACGAGAGAGAGCAAGATGAGTGGAACGGGAGAGAGAAGTTGGGGGAATCTTGCGGTCGAGGAGGGGCAAGGGAGACAATGTCTGTGGAGAGCCCTACTGGGCGACAGCGGCAGCCTCAAGGGCGACGACCGAACGGCGCTCCTTGCCGGGCGCAAGGATTTTGCGGCAGCGGCCCTTGCCGCCGCCCGAACGGCGGAAAGAGTCCTCGAGCGCCCAGCCAACCTGGCACGAGTAGACGTGGCACGCGCCCGACTCGCAGGTGACGCCCTGGGCGCCCTTGATGGCGGTGCAGTCCTCGCCCATGCCCTTAGACGCTGTGCACGGAAAACAGTCAGCCGGGAGCTAGGGTCGATTAGGACTGCAGCGAGACGCACTGCAACCGCCGCACGACTCGAGCTCGATCTTGGTGTCAAGGCACTCGTAACTGCAACGGGATGTCAGAAAGTGATGGCGAGAGAAGCAGCATGGATCAAGACTTACGTGCCCATGCGAGGGAAGCTGCGGAAAATCCGGCAAGGTCAGTTCCGCTGCTGTGCACAGGCAGAGCATCGTAACGCACATAGGGCAAGCCGTCTCGCCGATGGGGCACAACAGGCGCGAGTCGAGCGTCTCCCACGGCTGCTCCTCGATGGTGCGCTTGACAAAGTCCATGACCTTCTCAGCCTTGCCCGACGCGTCGTACAGGCTCGACGGCTGCGGTGCCGCCGCGTGGTCGTGCCCTGCCGCCTGACTCGGGCCCGGCTTCGAGCCCGCGGCCTGACTCGCACCGGCGGCCTGGCTCGCGCCCGGCTTGGGCGCGACGGCCGACGGCTTGTGCGACGGGCGGTGCGAGCCCGTCGGGAGCGAGGCGGACGGCTTGGCCGACGCGCCGGCGTGCGAGCGCCAGGTTGCGGATGCAGACGGCTTTGCCGAGCCCGAGGGCGAGCTCACGAAGGCGTTCGAGACACCTGCCCGTTCGGAGGGAGGAGAGACACATGTAAGTCAGCGGAGAGTCGCGTGGGTGAGTAAGCGATCCGGAGATTCCGGAGACGCTGAACACCCCAAAAAGTTGTTCGCTAGACACCATGGTACGGTGCAATGAACGCCGGGAGCGGGACAGGACGAGGGAAAGAAGGGGAGAGGGAAGCGCACCGTAGATCATGTCGAGGAGCTCATCCGAGAGCGTGCGCTTCCTGGCGCCCGCAAGGCCCTGCTTGCTCGTCCGAGACGGACTGCGCTGCTTAAGCTGAGCCACGGTCGAAGTGAAGCGGCGGGCGAGGCTGGGCAGCTGGAAGGCGGGCTCCGTCGAGTTGCCGGCGTCGATGGCGGCGGCCGTCGCCGGAGAGGCGAGGAGCGCGAGCGCGGCGAGGACAAGGATGCAGTGGACGCGGTGGAGCATCGTGGGCTGTCGCGTGCTGGAGGACGAGGATCGGAGTTAAGGGGACGAGCCGGGTCGGAGTCGAAGGAGGGACCGGGGCGACGAGGAACGGAGGAGCTGGCCGCTGTGCACGGACAGCGAAAGGCAGCAGCGAGCTGGACTGAGCGCAAGCGAGAGAACGGCGGACAGGCGAGAGGGAAGAGGAAGAGGAGCGGAGGAGGCGGGGTGCGCTCGGCGCGAAAGCAGGGTCGTCGGGAGAGCCGAAGCGCGCGGGTTGGCCCCGCAGACTGCCAGGATAGGTATCGCTCGCGGTCCCGGTGAGGAAGTCGGCTGCAGCGGCCAAGCCTCGTGGGCTGAACCGACGAGTTGGCGGTCCCGTGCGGGTGCGAACTGAGAGCCCGGCATTCGTCCTTGGAGGAAAGCGGGAGGATGATCGCGTGCCTGTCGAGGATCGCCCGGGAAGACGGGAGAAGATGGCGCGCGAATACAGAGGGAGAAGGCTCCAGCTCAGTAGGGATGGCCGTTGCGCAAGTTCGCAGACTAACCCAAGCGGGAGGAAGGCGAAAGCTTGGAACTGGGCGGCAGTCTAGCGAGTGTGCAGTGATGGCGGGGCGCACGTGAGCCATTCTCTCTCTTTTGAGGTGCAGCAATTGAGCAATGCGCAGCCCTCATCCTCTGGACGACGAGATGGCGGTCCGTAGACAGTCCAAGCGAGATGGCGGGCACGAGAGCGAGGCGCGGCCACCTCACGCCCTGACGGTTCTCCGTGCGCGTCAGGGGACACAAACAGAGTCCAGCAGTGCAAAGCAGCAGTCGTCAAACGCGCAGAGCGTAGTGGCGGCCGCGGAGAGAGGGAGAAGCGCATCGGCGGGGAACTTGGGCGCGAGAGCGAGCGCGAGGCGACGAGCAGCTCGACTCCACCGCCATGCTGTCCCGGATAGCCGCCCAGCAGGCTCGCAGTGCGCTTCCTGCCCTTGCAAAGCCTGTCCCGCTCGAACTGACCGCGCTCGTTGCGTCGTTGCAGCGCCTCTCGCCGCCTTCGCCTCGCTCGCGGCGCCGCTCGCTGCAGCGTCGACGAGCGCAGGAGCGACCGCCGGGAGCAGCCAGCCGCGCTCCTTCTCGACCTCGGCACCGGCGGGCGAGTCTCGTGCGCGGCGCAAGACGCGACTGGTGCGCAAGGCCAACCTCGAGAAGAAGGCGCAGCTCGTCCGCCAGCACGAGCAGAGCCGCCCGGACCCCGTGCTCGGCTTTGCAAAGGGCAACGACGCGCTGTGGGACAAGAGCCTGCTCAAGAGCGTCCTCCTGAACCGCGACGAGGTGTGGGCGCAGCCGGCGCAGGCAGATGCGACGGGCGCAGGCGCAGACGCAGCCGCACGGGGCACGGCCGGCGCAGAGGGGTACACGCCAGAGCTCTACAACTTTGGCCTCGACGCCCAGACCGCCGAGCAGCTCTCGTCCGTCCTCCCGGCCACCGCCGCCCTCCGCTCGACGCTCGGCGACCAGGCCACCAGCGTCGACGCCATCATGCTCGAGCGCTTCGAGACGGCGACGACGCGCGAGGAGGCCAAGCGCGACGCCCTGATGCGCATCGTCGACCTGCGCAACGCCGACTCGAAGGGCATCGAGGTCGAGAACACGCGCCGCATCGTCGCGACGTTCGGCCGGACACCAGGCGACACGGCCTCGCCCGAGGTGCAGTGTGCGTTGCTATCTTTGCCATCGCTTGCACAAGCACAGGCTGACCGGACGTCCCGCAGCCGCGATCCTGACGATGCGCATCCGCTCGCTCGCCGCGCACCTCATCTCGTCTCCGCGCGACGTGCAGAACCGCCAGGCGCTGCGGCAGCTCATCTCGCGCCGCGCCAAGATCCTCAAGTACCTCCGCGCCGTGTCGGTCAGCAGGTACGAGGAGTGCCTCGACCAGATTGGCGTCGAGCCGCGCGCGGTCGAGGGCGAGGTGATCGTCAGCAAGGCCGAGCTGCGGACCATGATCCGCGGGGCATAGACGCGAAAGCAGGAGTCGGTCGTAGGATCTTGTACTATACGCAGTAGCAACTCTCGCATCTTTCGGACTGGTCGTGTGAGGCAGTCAGGACGAGACACGCGACCTGCCCGCTTCGACAGCGAGGACCTCGGCTCGGCAGCCTTTGCAAACAAACTGCTGCTCTGCTCTCGACCAGTCGGCGCGTGCAGAGATCCTGCTGTATACGCTGCAATGCACTCGGCACCTCCCGCTCAGTCCGTCGATGCACATCCTCGGCACCCTGCGAGCGCCGGCGCAAAATCAGCGCACCGTTCCGCATTGAACGGCATGCAGAGGCGCGGAAAATGGGGACGCACCGCAATGTGAGCACTCGACGATGACGCCCGGCTTGAGTTGCGCTTTCGGCACTCGGCAGATGCACGTCGAGCCCGCGTAGTTCATGTCCTACGACACACGACAGCGTCAGTATACATCGGCTCACTGCAGCCGCTCGAGGCAGTGCTGCTCTATAAAGGGCAAATGGAGGCGAGAATACGCACCCTCGACTGGATGCACCGCGCGCAACACAGCTTCTCGTACCCGTTCTTCTTCCACTTGGCGATCAGACTGCAGGAGCACACCGTCAATTCTCCAGCCTCCCTGTTCACGCGTTGGCAGCCCTCATGCTTGTGCCGCAGGCGCAAGACTGACGAGCTGGAGCGAGAGGGCGAGACTCACTTTGCGTCTGCGTACTCCTCCTTGAGCAGCCAGTCGTACAGCTCGCGCGATATCGCTTCTCGCTTGTAGTACAGGTCGTAGATGTATCTGCACGCGCGCACACGAGAGGCGAAGTCAGCAAGGCCTCGCGTACCCGTGGCTGCCATCGGCTGCAGGCGTCTCTTCAGGCAGCTACAGCCGATGTCGCACGACTGTGGTGCACAACTGGAAGACGCACCGGCTGCGGGTGTGGACAATGCGCATGATGGGCCACAGGCTCTCGTTCTTGCGCTTGCCCTCGTGGCTCTCCGCCTCGGCTGCGGGATGCGTGCGTCAGCGTGGTCCGCTTGCAGTACGGGACGGCGACGATGAGCCGCACCGTCGCGCATCTTGCGGTTGTACTCTTCGAGGATGTCCTCGATCTCGTCGAAGCCTTCGGGAGGCGGCTTGGTGCGGCTGCGGGACGGGCGTTCCCTCTGGTCAGCACTCGCCTCCTCAGAGGCACCGAGGGGAGAGACAGGCGCACTTGGTCTTGATCTTGGGCATGGTGTCGACGAGAGTCGGCGGAGAGACGAGGATGCGAGGTGATGAAGCTGCTCGAGACGGCTCAAGAAACGAGGCGAGCGCGAGGCAGGTCGGAGGGTGTCGAGAGTGTGGCTGAAGTGGCTCTGCAGCTCTCAGCAGCAGTCCGCGCGGAGAAGCGAGAGTCGTCGTGGCTCAACTTGGCCGCCGGCGCTCGCCGTCGTCCTGGTTCCGCGCCGACGGCTCATCGACATGTCAGCTTGCGTTCCACTGCTGCCTGCATCAGACTGCTGAGCGTAACAGAGGCCGCGTGAGCTCGAGCACTCGTTTCTGCGCTTCCGCTAGTCGCGTCTCCCACGCTCCCCCTTCGCTCGCTCGTCTCCTCCGGCTCGTGCTTTTACGAGGCTGTGGGACGCATTCGCCCAGCTTGCAAGCGCATTCAACGCCGGTCCAATGTCCGGACACGTCGCGCCACGCGCAGCACGGACGTCGGGGCCTCCTGGCCACCGTCCGTCGTGCCTCCTCTCTCCCGCTGGCTCCCGTCTGTCTCGCTCTGCTCTTTGCTTCTCTCCTCCTTCCTCTCTTCACTCCGGTCGCTCCCTCTCCCTCTTCTCACTCACCCTAGTCGCCCTCGCCGCACCATGTCCCGGCCCTCGTCGACCCGCGCCGCTGCCCTCTGCGCGCTCCTCTTCTCCCTCGGTGTCGCCGCTCAGAACCAGGTCGCCACGCCGCAGAGCATCTACCAGTGCACGCCCGCCTCGGTCTCGTACACCTGCGTCTCGCCGCCCTGCACCGTCGTCGCGCGCCCGTCCGACAACCCGGGCTCGAGCCTCGCGACCCTCGGCGAGGTCAACGACCAGTCGGGCAGCGTGTCGTGGCGTCCGGTTGACGCGCCTGAGGGGTAAGTCGTGTCTGCTGAGCTGCATACTAGAAGTGCGAGATGAACGACGGTCCCAGATGAACGCCGCCTGGGACCATCGTTCGCCTCCGCTGGTTCTCGCAGCAAGAGGCCCTAGCACGCAGGGCTGCGACAGCTGACACTCGGCTCGCAAAACTATGCCATTTTACCTCCCAGCACGTCTGTGACCTTCTGGATCACCGACTCGAACGGCGCGACCATCTCGAGCGCGCCTATCACCGTCGCGGCGGGTTCGGACGACTGGTCCGTTAGATCCCCCTCCTCGCTCACGCCCTCCTACAATCCATGATCTCACGATACTTTGCGTGACACAGCCTTAACGGCGGCGGTTCGTCGGCCTCTGCTGGCGGCGCAAACTCGCGCGGCAGCTCGGCCTCCACCGACGCATCGTCGACCGGCGCCACTTCCTCCGGCCGCGGTACCAGCTCGGCCGCGAGCACGGCGGGGTCGAGCACCGCGAGCCGGTCGGGCGCTTCGACCGTTAGCGGTGACGAGGCGTGAGTCGCCAGTTCGTTCAGCGCCGTTTGCGCTCGAGCGCGCAGGCCGCGATCTTGCCAGAGAAGAGCGCTGATTTAGCCCCCTGTTCATGCTGTCCCGCAGCTCGGAGACTGCGTCGCCATCGAGCGACAGCAAGGACGGCGACAACTCGGCTGCCGGTCTCGCCATCAAGGGCTCGTGCGTCTCGTCCTCTCCTCTCTTCTCGTGCTCCCAAGCGGCTGAGCCTGACCGCCCTTCGTTGCGCAACCTCCGAACAGTGCTCTTTTCGCCGGCATCATTGGCCTCGCAGCCACGCTCGCCTGATCAGTATTCCCGGTAGACCACCACAGCACGCTCGAAGACCGTCATTGCCGACTCCTCATACACCTTTCAAGAATTTCCCGCGATAGACATTGCAATCCACTCTCTTTCCGTCATGTACGCTCCGCTCATCTTCGTGAGAGACAAGAGAGCTGGGCCCACGACTCGCCTTCGCAAGCGTTCCCGCGCCGCCCTCGAAGGCGAAGCCCCAAGCCGAAACCGCCTCTCTGCAAGCCGGTACGCGCGATCGTGCGCAGCGGATAGATTCGCGCGAAATCTATGAATTGAACACGCGCGTGAAGAGCTGGTCGTGCCTCGTCGCCACAATCTCGCCCAGCGGCCAGGTCACGACTGGCGTGGGCTTTGCGGCCGTCGCCTTCACATCGTCGTCCCAGATACCTCGCCAGAAGGGGTCGTTATCCCACCAATCGTCCTCCTCTCCTTCTCCCGCTGCTCCCCCTGCTCTTGCCTGTTCCTCCATCTCGAGCGCCGCCGAGTCCTGTTTCGCTTCCGGCACCGGCTGTGACGTCGCCGCAACCGCCTCGTCAACGAGCGGGCGCACGTCCCACAGTAGCATGCGGTGCGCGAGGTACGGGCCGACAGTGTTGACGCGGACGGCGGAAGAGAGGAGCGAGCGTGCGTGCAGAAAGAGGAAGAGCGATAAGCTGGCCTCTGTGGCGTCGAGAAGGCGGCGGCAGACGCAGCACGGTTAGCTGTCGGAACTCAAAGAAGCACACAGTGAGTGCACGCACCGAGACTCAGCCCGACAGCCGCCGTCAAGACAGCGAACGCCACGCTCATGTGTCCGTTCGCGCTCCCCGCCTCGTGCTGCTGCGTCCGCACCGCCGCCCTGTACCTCCTCACGAGCAGCTTGACGTCCTCGTCGGAGGGCCCGCCCTCGCCCGGCAGCGGTGCGAGGGCCCGCTCGTACAGCGTGAGGAGCGCGACGCCCTGCGCGGTCGACGCGCGGCGCGCGACGTGGTTCAGCGTCATCGCCTCGCAGAGGGCGTCGGCGGCGAGGACGCCGGACAGCGCTGCGTCGACATGGGCGGTTGCGGGCGAAGCGGAGGAAGCGGAGGACGAGGTCGAGGGAGTCGGGTCGGGGTGGCGGGACGGGCGGAGGGACGAGACGGCCGAGTGGGCGGCTCGGAGGAAGGGCACGTTGAGCCGCGCGTACGAATGGAGCGAGAGCGCGACAAAGGCGAGCAGAGAGGCTTCGGCGGGAGGACGCGGGCGGGGAGTCGGGGATGGCGCATTGCTGGGTCTTGCTGGCGGAGGGAGCGAGAGGTAGCCGTGTTGGATCCATGACTCGAGCCCGCTCGACGCTACGAACCCTCCCGTCGGCAGATTCGAGTCGGAGAGGAGCACGAGGAGATATTGCTCGAGCGACGAAGACGGCGATCCTGCGCCCATGTCAAGCGCTTGCATGCTTGTCAAGTGCGCTGCGGAGTCTATAAGTTGTCTCCAGAGCCAGATGGAGCCGACGAAGGGGAGAGATGAGGGAAGAGGAGCGAATGTACTCTCTCGCCAAGCGATGAAGACCTGAACTCGCTGCGATAACGATTCTATCCCGAGCACACTACAACTGGAACTCCATCGCGCCTTCCTGCCCACCTGCAGCCTTCCTCGCGCGCTCCATGACGGCGAGCCCGACCCCTTCCTCCTTGACTGCCTCGACAAAGATGAGGTCGACGCCGGCCGGACTCGAACCGGCCTCCGACTCGCGCGGCAGCGCGTCGAGGAACCGCAAGCCGGCGAAGAGCCGCTGGGCGGCCTCGATGGGCCGCTCGACCGATCCGAGCGAGTACGACAACACGTCGATCTCGTCGAGCGCGGGGAGGTTCGACTCTTCTCCTGCGCCGAGGGTCGCGAACGGAGACTCGGGCGCGGGCGGGAGGCGCACGCGCGCGCAGGCAGAGGCGGACGAGGCGAGAGTCGAGACGGTCGAGGCGCCGAGCGACGAGAGCGTCGAGTCGGTGAGCATTAGCCCGACGCGGAAGCGTGCCGGAGTCGCAGAGCTCGCGCCGTTGTCCTCGAGCATCCCAGCAGGCGTATGCGTGAGAGCCGTGAGCTGGATCAAGTCCTGCAGGCTCGGCAGCGGACCGTCGCTGTGCGCGCCCTGGACCGGCTGCACCAGGACGACCTTGGCGTTGCCCGGCGCGTAGTGCTTGTACTTCATGCCCGGTGTAGTCGGCTTGTCCTCGAGGTCTTTGCTGCGGAAGTCGCGCGCGTAGACCTGGATCGCGCGCTTTGCGCCATTCCCCTCTGCCGACGCTGCCGTCGCGAAGCCGGCCTCACGCAAGCACGCCTCGAGATCCTCGGCCGAGACGCCGCCCGCTCGCAGGACCCGCAGGGCACCCTCGCCGCCTTCGTCGCCGTCGGCAGGCGGGACCCAGTCGACGACGGTGCTCTCGACGCCGACCTCGCACTCCCCGCCGTCCAACACCGCTCCGACCCCGCGCCCCTCACCAAGGTCCTCCATAACGTGCTGCGCCGTCGTCGGACTGGGCCGACTCGACAGGTTGGCACTCGGCGCTGCGAGCGGGAGCTTGGAGTGCTCAATGAGGCGGAGGGCGAGCGGGTGGCTCGGCATGCGGATGCACAGGGACGGGTGGCCGGCCGTCACTTCGGGCGCGACGGCGACGCGCGGCGGGTCGACGGCCTTTCCCTTGCCTTTGGCGTCGAGGGGGAAGACGAGGCTGAGCGGACCGGGCCAGAAGCGGTCCATCAGCGCTTCGTACATGCGCGGGAGCGCTGCCGGCGCTGGCTTGCCGTCCGGCGCGGCCGAAGGAGTCGAGGGGAGGAGCTCGCAGAGCATGTCGCGGTTCGAGACGTGCACGATGAGAGGGTTGTCGCTCGGACGGCCCTTCGCGCTGAAGATGCGCTTGACGGCGGTTGACGAGAGCGCAGAGGCTCCGAGACCGTAGACTGTCTCGGAAGGGAAGGCGACCGGGAGGTGTGCATGGAGCAGAGCGGAGGCGGTGTCGAGGGAGGAAGCGAGCTCGGCGTCCATTTTCGTCGGGAGGAGCTGCGCCTTGACTGGCGGCTCTTCTGGCGTACTCGAGGTCGAGGCAACGGGTGCAGCCTGGGCGGGCGACATGGTGCACGTGCGAAAGAGGCGGTGGAAGAGGCGAACCGAAGTCGAGAGCGCTCGCATGCAGCGGCGACGTCGAACGCGGGTCGCAACGTGAGCTGTAGGAGCAATACAGAGTGTCAGCTGCGATACGCCGGCACTCCCACGCAGCCCAGGGCCTCAAGAGCCGAGTTGGAGCGTTGCGCACCGCCTCGCGAGGAAAAGGAAGCGACGGGCAACAGCAGCTCCGCGCGCGCTGCAGTGAAATGACAGAAAGTCTCACCAGACCTGTGCAAGCTGGCTCTGGGCCACACAACCTCTTTCGCGACGATTCGGGCGAATATTCCTCGATGCTCTGAAGTCAACCCGCGCTTTCGCTTACAAACGGCGTCTGGCTCACTCAACACGGATTCAGGAAGACTGCGTAACTCTTGCCCCCTTCAGTAGATCGAGTCCCAAATGTGGCCGTACCCGTCGTACAGGTAGTCGTCGTCGTCGTCGTACTCGTCACTGTACCATCCCTGGCCCTCCTCCTCCTCCTCCGGGTAGCACCCTTCGACTTCGAGCTTGAGCCCGCGCGCCGCGGCCCACTTCCTGAGCCCGCAGCGGCAGTCGCTGTCGACGACGAACGGCCACACGCCGAGCGCGACGTACTTGAGGCGCGGCATGCGATCGAGCACCTGCATCACGCGCTCCTCGAACCCGGACGGGCGCGGGTGGCCCTCGGCGCTGTCGAGGTCGCGCGCGGTGAGGTCGCCCCAGAACGTCTGCCGCAGGTCGAGGTGCGTGAGCGTCGCGCCGCTCGAGTCGGCGAGGAGCGAGAGGCGCGCGACGTCCATCGCGCTGCACGAGCGCAGCTCGAGCTTGCGCAGGTGCTTGAACGTGCCGAAGAAGGCGAGCGGGAGCGCCGGGCCCTGCACGGCGTCGGCGTAGTCCTCGGGCGAGCCGTCGTAGCCGCTGACGACGGCCAGAGTGGACCTCATGTCGAAGTGCGTGATGTAGTTGGTGGAGAGCGCCTTCATGAGAGGCGTAAAGTCGAGGCCGTGCATGTTGCGCCCGAGACGGATCTCGAGCGACCGCAGACCGGCGATCCCCTTCGGAAGGTACGCCACCACCGAGAGGAGACAAGCGGCCGAGACATCGACCGATAGCTTGCGCGTCACGTAGTGCGGCCGCTTCGTCGTCGCGTGCACGTGCTTTGTGAGCTGAAGCGAAATCGAGTCGAGGCGCTGCATCGTTGTCCCGCCCAGGCCGCGGGCGAGGGCGCGCACGATGGCATGCTCGTTGTTGACCTTGGGCTCAACGAAGCGGCACATGATGTTCTGCACCGCGCGGCCCGCCATGAGCAGCCTGGCGACCTCGAGCGCCTGGTCCGTATCGGTGAGCGCGACCGTGGCGCGCGTCACCTGCGTACACAGGCGCAGCATCTCGCTTTGCCATTCGAACGGCGCGATGCTGCGGTGTATCGCCGACGAATAGGGTCCGCATGGCGAGCGGACAAAAGTCGAGACGGACGAGGCGAGGTGCGTGAGCTCTCGCACTGAGCCTTGAAGATTCGGGTGCTGCTTGAGCGTCTGCAGGAGATTGTAGGCCTTGTCGCGGCTGAGGTACAGGCCGGTCTGCTTGGACGGCGAGCGGTACAGCGCGCGACGGCCAGACGCGACGAACGAACGGCAGGTCAAGATCCAGCTTCGCAGGGTTTGCAGCTCAACTGCGGGCGCGAGCAGTCAGTCTTCAGCAACGAGGGTCGTTCGCAATCAGGACTTGCAGGCAGTGTTCACGAGATGCGAGACGATCAAGTCGAGAACCTCCTCCGGCATCTTCGCGATTGGTGTGCCTGTCGGCTTGGCCAAGGCACAGACAGCATGCTCTGGGCTGCCGCACGCATCGTAGGTCAGCGGCAGCTCGTACACGCCTCGAGGTTGCCGGCGACCGCGATGAGTTCATGTCGAGTGCACCGGATAGCTGAGAGCGCAGAGCTCCGGCGAAGGCACGGAGGGGGCGGTCGACGTACCGATGGACCTGGAGGCCCGCCAAGATTGGTAAGAGCGATAAGTCCATCAACCGCCCGATTGAAAGGCGATGCGGACAGAGGCACGCGACGCGAACTCGCGAAAGTGGGGAGCGACCGCGGCGAGCTCTCCGTCTAGCAATCAAATGGAGGGATGCTCTCTCTCACTTCCTGTAAGCTCACAGCGTGCACGAACAGCCGAGGACGCGAAAGGCCCCTTGTATCGCGTGCGCCCTACACCGTCCTCGTCCTCCGCTATTTGTCCGCCTGGTCCGGCTCAATGGGCCTTCTCGCGACGCAATCGACTCTCTTTCGACGCCGCTGCTCGCCGGGCGCAGGGAGGCGGCCGACCGTTTCGTGCGACGGAAAGTGATGTTGACTGCGGCGCCGCGTTCGTCGAGAATCTGCTCATGCAGAGCAACGTGAGCTCAGATAGAGCGGCAAGGGGAAACTTCGAGATCACCTTGTTGAGAGCACAATGAGTACAACAGAGTGTCCGACCACTCGTGCGGCCGCCTCGGTCCGTCACGACATGATTGCGGCCAGCGCAACGTCCAGCACTCCCCGGTCTAGTTCGACCCCGCCCTCTGCACGCGCGTCCCGTACTACAGTCTCGGGAGCTCGGCGAGGGGGATGCCCCCACCGGAGCTGAGGCTGCCCTTGCGCACGGGTATGAAGGTGCGCTCCGGCGGGCTTGGGAGCGAGAAGGTCGGAAACCGAGGGGGCTTGACGCCGGGCGGGAGGCGTACGAGATTCAGCTTGGAGGGTGTCGAGAGGCGAGAGCGGGGCATAGTGTCTGCTTTCTGGGAAAGGTGCGAGGCGGACAGGGAGGGAGCCGAGTGGGGCGGGAGAGGCGTCGCGCGCTGTAGACTTGCACGGTCAATGCTACGCGCTTGCACAGCCAAGAGGACTCGTTGCGCACCTGCACAGCAGCCTGGCGGGCTTGCACGAGGATGAACAGGACGCGCCACGGGCAGCGACGGACAGGAGCTGCGAGAACGGCAGGCCAAGACGCAGCAGTGGGCGTTGGAGCGGCGCGCGAGCGTACACGCGTGCCTCACAGGTGTTTCTGCGCGTGCAGCGACCAGCGCTGCAGAGCAAGGCGGAAGAGTTGCAGAGGGCGGAGGACAAGGCGAGGCGAGGACCGATCGCGAAGAGGACGCGACGAAGCGTTCAACCCGCAGCGAGCGCTGGTCTGGAAGGTGTAGATCCCTCAAATACATCTTCAAAAGCCCGCCACAAACACTGCACAAGCTCAGGAAGCTGACGCTCCCTCACGATGCTCCCTGCTTCCGCTTCCGCTTGCTGTCGTGCAACTGTCGTGCGCTCACCGCTCACTCCGACCATGCTCGGCCCGCTCGTAAAGGCGCAGCTAGTCGCCTTCCTCACCAACAAGGTGCGTCGTGTCCTCCTGATCCGCTCGCCACTGTGCTGACCCTCTGCCGAATCTCATCAGCTTCTCGAATCAAAGGCCTTCACTGGCGCGGTTGCGTCGCTGCACGGGAGCGTGACCAAGCTGCAGCAAGGTGCCTACGACCGCCTACTGCAAGCGACCGGTGCGCGGCCTCCTCCACTTCCGTCCTTCGCCTCTTGCGCCGTCCGCTGACCTTGGCTCGCGTCTTTCGCAGAGGAGTACGACCGTAAGCACCCGCCGCCACACCTTCAGCAAGAGGCTACATCTCAGACGCACCGCCCGCGGCAGAGCGAGCCGATACGAGATCAGCAGGCGGAGCTGCTCAAGCTCATCGAGAAGACGCGGCGGGAGCTCGAGAAGGACGAGGGGCAGAGGCGGCCCTGAGATGGGTTGGACGGGTGTGCTAGACTGAGGTGTCCATGCTGGTGCGCTTGTTGGTCCTCTCGTTGCCGAAGTCGTCAAAGCTGACTCGCTTGTGCGCGCAGTTGTTTCGCTTCCTTCGCCTATCGCTGTTGTTTCGCCATTATGCGCCTCGATGTCTTTGTGCAGCTTTCAACCCGTCCGAAATACTGCTAGGAGACTGTACATTCCTGCACGCACGGTATCACCTCGTCCTCCTCGAGAGACGAGCGAAGGGCAGTGTACAGCAGGCGAAGAAGCGGGAGCAAATGTCTGTAGAGGGAGAAGGATGCTATGTGCGGTGGGAAGTAACTCAGGAGCAGCCGCCAGTGCTGAGTCGGTTGCGCGGCCTGCGGTATGGAGACTGGTCGAACGTCGAGATATTCGCGCTGTTGGGCGGAAGTCATCAATCAGCTACGAGTCCATCGCGAGCGCGGTAAGTCAAGGGCGCACTTGTTGTAGATCTCAGGGTGGTCCGCGATGTATTTGGACGTAGCTGCACCGCAAATCTGAATGAACAACCGAGCCCTTTGAGTGAAACGACGGTGACAAGCTCACGATAGTCCTTGGGATCGCAGCCAACGTTGGCTTTTCCCTTCTGATACACCCTGATTGCTCGCCCGCGACGTCAGCGTCGAAGAGGCACGGCAAAAACCGAAAGAGGACGTACCGGACGTAGTCGATCAGCAGCTCGCCTGGGAAGCGGATCTTGCCCCTGCACGCGAATGGCAGATTGTCAGAATGACTCGAGAGCGTCTAGACCGCTGTATGCACCATTCGGGCTGTTGGAAGGAGTAACTGCGCGCGTGGGAAGCAAATCAGCGTCAATGACGGCGCACTGTATAGAGAATAGGGTGAAAAGGTCGGACCTGATGCCCAAGTTGAGTACGATAGACTGGTCGCAATGAACAAGAGTCAGTCTTGCCAGCGCTCAGTGGAAGACTACACGCGAACTCGCACCATGGGCTCCTGCGCGATCGGTCGCTGCGAGATGCCGGCGGCAGCATCCGGGCCCATGGCGGACGAGCGAACGGTGACGGTGCTCGAGCCGTTCAGCGCCCAGCGGATCTCGCCATCGGGGCCAGGGTCGTACTGCGGAACGCGAAAAAACATCAATTTCGAGCTGAGCCTTCTCATTTCGGAGTGAAGGAAACGCACCTCGAAGCCGTACGACGTGTAGCCTCGTCCGCCGAAGGACGTGTTGTCGGCCATGACCTCGTGCGAGATACTCTCTTGGTCTGCATGGACGCGTGCGCGACGCATCGTCAGCTCGTCAACGCGGAAGGTGGCATGCGAAAGATGTTGTCGTCTGCACGTACAGATACTACCGCGCCACTGATTCTGCCGGATGGTCCAGTCTGGGCTCAGCTCGACGTGTGGCGTCGTGTTGGGCCACAGATAACCGGACGTGAAGGGTGCAATCTGCACCGACTGGGATGCCGAGAAGCGGTCGCCGGCTGCAAGGAGACAAGTCGAAGGTCAGCTCAGCGCCCTAGTTTCTCATCCATGACACGAAGCGTAGCTGCCAAGCAAGCGCAGAAGGCTGATGGGACCCTGTGGTCCACAGACGGGTGGCGAGATTGCGGAACGAGGGCGGGAGAAAGCAACTCACTCGGCCAGATGGATCCCTCGAGAGCGTCAACTGCGAGATGACAAATACGTGAGCACGGGTGCCGCGAGACACTAACTCAGAGCGAGAGAAACGCACTCTCGGGCGCACCGCGACCCTTGCTGACCGACGGGCCCGGGTGCTCGTCGCGGTCCTCCTCGCACGTGCAGGCCGACAGCCTCTGGCCCGTGAGCCACGACAGCTCGCCTCCGTAGTCCCTCGAGCCGGAGTTGCGCGCCGCGTCGGGCCCGGTACGGTTCGCCCACGTCTGGTTCGGCATCGTCCCAACGTCGCACGAATCGTACGTGTAGGGCCAGACCCCGTCGTTTGTGCCGCCGTAACCTGCCCTTCCGAGATTGCCGAGAGTCCAGATACTGTAGGGTACGGCGTCAGAGGGAGCCGACAAGCCGGGAAGAGGCGGGGCTCACCCAGGCCAGAAACCCTGTGCAGTCGGTACACCTGGCAGCGATGCGCGCACTTCCAAGTAGCCTCCCGTGAAGCTGCGTACGTAGCACGCTCAGTATGTGAGCGAGGAGTGCGAACCGCGGAATGACACACCAAAACTTGTTCCAGCTCTGCAGCATGCCTGACCGGAAGTTCAGGTCGCGCCAGGGCTGCTGAGTCATGGTGATGACGAGGTTGCCGTCACGAGTCGTGATCGCGTCTGGGTCATCTACAATCGAGGAAAGGGAGCAATGGCGAGACGAAAGCGTTAGTCTAACGTCCTGTTCGCGATACGCCGCATGCTTGCAGAGGCAGAAGCATGCTTGCGCCGTCCGACAGCGGCCTTGGCTGGCCCGAGTTAGCGAACTGATGTACTCACACCACTGCAAGTCGCGCGTGCCCCACTGCGGGAAGGAGCGTCGAGCGGAGGATCAGTATCACATGAACGTGCACTGAGCGCAGACGACGAACGTAATGCAGGTCGACAGCCTCCCAATACCTGCGCAAAGCAACAGCAGAATTAACGACCTCTCCTGAAGGCGGACGAGGGGCAAAATTTGAGACTCACGGGTCGTCTCCCGGCCAGAACGTCCTCCCATCCGTGTTGAACTCGTCCGAGAAGACAAGCTCGTAGTTCTCGCCGTCGAGTCCGACGCGTTCGTACGCATCCGATGGCGTAGTCTCGTCGATCAGACTTGGGAGATTTGGGATGCGTGGAACCTGGCCAGTCGAGTTGGTCACGACTTGCTGAGCGTATGATGCCCACGAGCCGTCGATGGCAAACCTACGGAAAATTACACGCATAAGCACGACTGCGGCGACGGCTCAGCCACGCAAATGGACTCTCGACGACAGAGCGTGGTCAAGGAGGGAACCGCGCTGGGTGTACGCACCGGTAGATAGGCCAGCCCGCGAACAATCCGACCAGCACGACCACCACGATGATGAGCGAGGCCGTGTTGAGCAGTGCGAACCAGCTGAAGCGCGCTGAACGCTGTTTGTCCATGACCTTCTCAAGCTCTGGGTCGTACGAGTGAAGGAAGTCGTCTGCCTCCTTCTCCCATGCGCCCCACATCGGCGTCGTCGAGCCCGAGCGAGAGGCAGCGAAGCCTTCAAGCCGCGGAATCGAGTGCGAAGTCGAGCTGGGGTGCAGGTCGAAAGCGGAAGAGGCGGACGAGGGAGAATCGGGGATATGTGACGAGGCGGAGTAGGGGAGGTTGGGCGGGTCGAGACCGATGCATGAGCTTGTGCGGTGGCTCAACGGGACAGAGTTGCGTCGCGGCGAGAAGGACTGCGGGAAGGGCGAGTAGAGACCTGTGGACAGCGGACGAGGAACAGGTGAGTCGCGCTCGTCTCGTTTGCTGATCTTCAGGCCTACACGTACCTCCTACGGTACCGTTGAGCACTCCTGCACGCGCAGTCCGACAGCCAGGGAAGCGCGACGGGCGAAGAAGCGGGGCCCCAAGGTCAGCTCCGATCGCTCCAGTTCCCGACGAGCGGGCTGCAGCTCGTCACGCTCGACAGGCCAGGGCAACAGGACGGGGCGCACCGTACGAAGTCTCATCGAGCTGGGACGCGCGGCTCGCCCTCCCGTCTCGTGTTTCCGAGTCGCGCCGGTTCCCTCCCGCCTCGACAAGCGACGCGCCGCTCGAACTCGCCGACGAGTTCGTCGCCGGCTGCTGGGGCTGCATTGGCTCACAGCACGCGTAGCGCAGGCTGCAGAAAACGGTAGAGTGCAGCAGAATGCAGGAGGGAGGGGAGCGAGAGCGCGAGCAAACCGAGCCAGTCGACGCCAAGCAAACGAGCAAAGGCTTGTCGAAATACGAACCAGCGCCTGACGATCACACGCCGACGGGGCCTTTGCAACCCAAGCGTACAGCACGACTATACTCGAAGCACACAAGAGCGTTGGTGCGATCTTTGGGGCAAATGAGGCGCACGCGGAAGCGACTGGGACGAGCGTGAAGGACGAGTTGCAGGGCACTGAAGAAGTTGCGAAGGAACTGCAGCAAGATACGACATGGGGCACAACCTTGTACGTCTAGGGAATCGATCAGGCGGACCGGGCACCGCGGTTCAACCCACCCGCAGCTTGCTCGGCAGCGGAGGCGGTACGTCGTCCTCGTCGTCCTCGGCTACCGGCGCAGGTGCTTGCGCGTCAACATACACGCAGGTTCCTGTCCCGTTGTCTGTCCGCGGCGAGTCCGTTGTCTGCGAGCGCTCAGTGTGGACCGTCACGCCGACACCGTCGCCAAGCGAGGTGACCGACATAGGTCGCGGCTCATTTCGCTGAGCATACTCTGCGCGATTCGACCATCTGCAGGGAGCTCCCAATCAGTACCCTGACGCCAGGGACGAGGATGCGAGGCGCATTGACGCACGTGAACCGCCGCAATCCCGCAGCACCCGGCTCCCAGTCGTGTTTCTCGAAACACATGGGCAAATCCAGCTTGCACTGCGTCTCCTGCCGTAGCATATTGGCGAGGTACGCTTCTCCAGCGGCAATTTCGTCCGCGTCGAGCAGCGAGAACGAGTCGGGCGCGTGCGGGTTGCGCAGCGCAATCTTGGGGTCACCCGCGATCTCGGCTGCCAGCGCAAGCGCTCGCCGCGAGTCGAGAGGAACAACTGTCGAAGGGAAGGACGGGTGGTCGCTGAGGAAGGCGCGGATACGCGGAATGATGGTTGAAGCGTGGCTGATGGCAAGGAGGTGCGGGCCGCCTGGAAAGTGATCCCATCAGCTCCAGCTTGGCGTCTAGATCAAATTGGAGTAACGCACCTTCCTCGATGTGGAAACGCATGTCTTTCGAAGCGGTGAAGTGATCGGCCGTCTCCTTCACATCCTCCGCTGGAAAGCAAAGGTCGTCCGCGCCCTGCAGACCCCATTCGTCAGTACAGCGCACACTTGCCAAAGCTCTGCGAGTACGTCTGGCCGCACCTGGATGAGAAGGGTTGGCTGTGTAATCTTGCCCAGTCGCGCGGGATCTACCCGCTGGTTCTGCACGCGCAAAACGGATTAGCGAAGCGCCGCTACTCCATATCGCCAGATCTGACTAACACGTTGGCATGGCTTGGTCGACATCCAGATGTTCCGCGCCTTGTAGGGATTGTAATGCTGGTCCGAATCCTGCGATCAACGTGATGTACAAAGCAGAAGCTTTGAGAGAGAGGAGAATGCACCCGTGCTAGCGGCGGCAGTACCGCGTCCCATTCCTCCTCCAATCCCTCGGTATCGCCAAGGAGGAAGTTCCCGACCGCGTCAAGGCACTCGAGCCAGATGCTCTCGTCCGGCGGCGAGTGCCAGTTCTCATCGACCTCCTCGAACGCCTTGAGGTGTCGTGGGAGGGAGAAGAGGTTGCACAAGCCGGCGAGCGAGAGGGAAAGAACCTGGTCGGGGAAAAGGATGGCGAGTTTGAGGGCGGCTGCAACGCAGGTGTGTAGGTCAGCCTGCGGGTACGATTGACTTGCTCTTCCAGGAAAACTCACTCTGGAAAGCCCGCACGCCTGCCCCGAACACATGGGATGGCGGCAGCTGCAGCGCTTCCTGCAAGCGCATGAGCGAGATTCAGCTATCCGTAAGAGCTGCACAGCCGCCTCTACCCGCGGAAGGTGACCTACCATAGCGAACGCTGCGCACTCGACCATGTCAGCCTCTGTCCAGCTTGATTGTCGAAATCGAGCGCCGGACGCACCCAGATCCGCAGCGGACACGAAGAAGTCGAAATGAGCCGCGACAGGGTTGATGCTCCGGCCTTGGCCTCGCATCTCGATGGCGCACACCGAATAGTCGCGCTTAAACTCTGCGATGTACGGCGCGAGATGCGAGACGTCACACCACGACGGCGCGACGAGGAGGAGGCTGGGTTTCGAGTAGTCGGGCTGGCGGGTGGGGGTGTGGAACTCGTAGTAAAGCGAGACGCTGCCGGGTAGATTGACGTGCGGCATGGTGGGCACAGCAAAGTCGCAAGCAAGCGAAACGAGCGCAACAGCGCCGAAGAGCGATGGAGTGCGAGACGGGAGCAGCAAGGAACAAGCGAAGCGGCGACAATAGATGGGGTGACGGGCTCCGCGGTTTATGCCGACCCGAGGAAGCGCGTTCCAGAACGCCATGTGCGGTAATCGGTGGGCTCGCTGGAAGGGAAAGCACCTGCCCTTCCGAGAAGGCGCGATCAAGCCCAGCCTCCGACATCGACCGCCGCAGCCGAATAACGGCCTGCTTTCGACGCGCTGTTCCAATGCTGTTCGCTTGTCGTGGTACTTTCCGCAAATCGGAACGAGCTAACTTCGGCAGGCGCGCGGCGCGCGCGAATCAGGCTGCATCAGGCTACTGACTTTGCAAAGCAACTGCAAAGCGTTCAGGTGTTCACGCAGGCTGGACAAACACTCCACAATCGACATCCGCGCAACGTGCATCCGCTGCAGACTAAGTTACCCGCTGAAGAGCAGGCTCGCCGCGACTTCCGCATTTCCGCCCGCCGCCTCAAGCAGCCGAACCGCCGTGGTGCGATCTGCGCCGAGATTCACAAGGCTGTTGATAGCCTCTTCAGACAGTCCAGAAGGCGCATTTGGCGAGGCAGACGCCGTGGGGCCGGAGGACGACGCGCCAGCGATTGGAGGGGGAGTACCCGACTTGGCGCGCTTCGGCGCTGGCAAGTCGGATGGCGGCACACCGAGCGTGCGACCGGATCCGGGAAAAGTCGAAGTCGAGGCGGAGGTCGAGGCAGAAGCGGAGGAGGACGAGGCGGCGGCAGCGGCGTTGCTGAGTGAGGCGGCACTTCCGGAGGGGACCGGGTTGCCGTCGCTGCGCTCCGAGGTGGTCAGCCCGCAATTCGGAAGGCATAGGGGCCATCAACGCACGCATCGAGCTCAAACTCTTCGATCCTGCCCTTCGGCAGCTCATGCTCGGCGAGGAAGGGGATGTTGCGACCCTGAATGACGAGCGCGTTCGCCTTGAGATCGATAGCGCATTGATACCGGCGGAGCATGTCGAGACCAAAGAGGAGCTCGACATCGCTCTGCAATGCGAAGGGAAGGGTGAGACGGGTCGCACAACAAGACACAGCGATGCAGACGCACGTCGAGGATGGTGAAGCTGCATTGGAGGAAGAGGTCGCCGCCCATCTTGAGCTGAGCACTGTGCACCCGGCCGAGAATCTTGCCAGTCCCTACGCCGCGGGCCATGCCGGCGAAGCGCGTGTCGAGCAGGCGCATGATGCCGCAGCGTTCAGCGCAAGCGGGTGACACTGCGGGAGAGGGAACAGTCAGCGAGATGCTCACGGCTCGTGCGCTGAGAGTGAGCCGCAAAGGCGACTGGCAACTCACTGATTGTGCTCTGCGCGCCCGAGTCGACGAACGCCTTGACCGGCACGCCGTTGACCTCCGTGTCAACATACAGCATGTGAACCTGCCCGAAGCTGTAGAAACCATTTCGTGTGAGCATTGTGGCTGCAGAATTTCGCACGCGAAGGTGCCCAACTCGGACATGCTTGCGAGCATGGAAATGATGAAACTCACGCTTCGGGCATATCCTCCATCGCCTGCTCGAAATTCTGGAGCACGCGCTCCTGCCTGATCGCCTCCTCAATCTTGCGCTGCGCATCGGGGTCGTAGGGATCCGCTTCGAGCAGTTCGCGTTCGCGCTCCTGCTGCAGGCGCGCAGAGTTCTGCATCGCCGCGAGCTGGTGCAGGAGGTCGCGGAAGCGAGCCGGGTCGTTCTGCGCCGCGTTCGCGAGATCAGGGTTCGACTGCAAAGAAGCAATGAGTGAGCGGGTGCCGACATGAGGAAACAGATTGCGAACGCGCGCACCCTCCTCAGCTCCGCCATCAACCTCGGGTCGCCGATGACCTGTCGCCTCATCGTCTCCGCCTCCGCTTCGATATTCCTGTGGGTCCAGGTTGTCAGCGAGAGACCATGGGTGTGGGCACCCAACGCACGTACCTGCCAGCGACCTCTGCCGCACCCGAATCCGCGCTCTTCTTCCGCAATAGCAGCAGATCGCCCTCCTTCACGCCGTACGACTGCATTGTCGGCAAAGGAGTCAGCCAGGGTAGGGTAAGAGCGAGACTGCGAGACGGGAGGTAGAACGCACCTCGAGCGAGTTCTGAAGCTCTGTCAAATGGCGCCCGCTGAAGAAGAGCAGCTGGTCGCTGACGGGGATGCCGGACTGCACGTCGTGCGAACAATGCGTCAGCCGCGAGCTCAAGTCAGCTTGAACTCCCTGCGAAGGGCAGCACCGCCTCCGACAGTCCGAGGCTCAAGCGCACGGAGCTGAGAGGACGCACGTCGACTTCGAGCAGCGCGCAGACGTTTTCGAGCTCCATCGACAGGTCGCAGTCGATCGAGAAGTGCTCGCCCTCCTCCGTGGCGACGGCGATCATAGGCATCGTGTGGGGCGGTGCTTCGGCGGGGCGTGAGCGCGTGGGAGAGGAGCGCGTAGCTTGCGAGGAGGGCACGGAAAGTCTGAGTGGCTCAGCGAGCTGCACAAGCGCTTGCGCGGCGGGGGAGCGAGTGCGAGAGAAGGTCAAAGAGCGCGGATGACAACGCAGGCGACGCGCAAGTCAACTCTGGGAAGTGGCGGAACAAGACTGTACTGAGCGTGTGTTACATTGCTTGTCGCGGACTGGAGCTAAGCTGGGTAAAAGAGCGCGCTACAGCGTCTTTGCCTTTGCCCCGACTCGCAGACTCCGCGCGATCTGCATGCCAAACACGACAGCAAGGATAGAGCTGCAGGCGGAGTCTTCAGCGGGGACTCGTGCGACTCGCAGACAATTCCAGAACTCACGGCACGACAATCCAGGCGCCGTTCGGAATCGCAAAGAGGATGATCCAGTCGCGAAGACTGTTGTGCCCGCTGCAAACGCCGTTCAGGAGTCAGTTGAGCACAGAGTGAGGCCACTAGGACGCGAGCGACGACTCACGTGTAGGACCACCCGCTTTGCTGCGGTATGGGCGCGCAGAAGCCGTCAGTCAGTCTGCTCCTTCTCCGACTCGAGCGAAACAGGGGACGCGCCTGATCGATGAGCCAGTACAGCACCGTCTTCCACGACGTCATGACGACCGCGAGGAATCCAACGAGGATGGCGACTGGGCTCTCGCGCGCAGACAGAACGAGGAAGAGGATGTTGAGGATGCTCTCGGGAATGTTCATGAGCGCTGCGAGCGAGTCTGGTCAGCGAACGCCTCGCTGCCTCACTTTCGACAAGACTGTGCATACCCTGAGCGGACGTGAAGCCGTAGCCGCTTGCCCACGCATCTGGGCCGTAGACCTTGTCGACCAATCCATAAAGCTCGTACGGCGCCCACAAGGCAGAGAGGTCGCCGCCTTTCATGGAACGCGGGCTGGAGCAGAGCGAGGTGAATTGTCAGCGCACCTGCCTGTGCATCGCGTGCTGGCTCAACGAAGGTGCGGAAGATGTGGGGAAGGTTGCGGGAGAGAAGCGAGAGAGTCGCGAATGCGAAGCGCCAGGCGCCAGGAGAAAGGTCACACCAGGAAAGGTTTACACACGTACCGCAAGAGTACATAGCCGGTGTCCCACGCCACGAGGAGTGTCGAGACGACGAACCAGGTCTTGACCCAGAGCGGAGGACGATACACGGGCGGGCCAGTTGCGTTCATGCTTTGCGACGGTACAAGCAGAAGTTCTCGCTGAACTCAGGCGACCTGACCAGCCGTGCGAGCAAGTCGAGGGGAGAGGAAGGAGGCTCAGGGCAGCTCAGCTGACGAGGGCAGGAAGTCAGAAATGGCGTAAAGCGCGGGGTTGCCAGCGGCTGCGGACAGACTCTCTGAACAGGTCATGACAGTGCACAATGCGAGAGCGAAATGCGATTGCGGCGAAAAGGAGAAGAACGACTCAAAAGCGACACACGTCGAACAGGGCAGTCTCAAACGCGTGCGTTGGCCGACTGGCGCAGGCGCTCGAGCCCAGAAAGAACCTCGGCGCGCTCCTCGTCGTCGAGGGACTCGTCGTCGACGATCGACGCCTCGATGTCGTTGAGGAGCATGCGCCAGACCTGCGCGAAAGCTCCGTCAGAACTCGGTCCTCGGCTTTTGGCGAGCAAGCAGAGGGAAAGCGCACCTCGCCGCGGGTGGTCCCGAAAAAGTTGCTCAGCTTCTGCGCCTGCCGCACGGCGCGGTGGCTCGACGCCGACGCCGAGCGCTGCATGCCCGTCGCCTCGGCCCTCCTCTCCGCGTCCTCGTCCTCCTCGTTCCCCGCCACATTCGCCAACGAGAGCCTCTCGGCCGCGTCAGCTGCATCACCGTCCTCGTCGTCCTCGTCGCTCGACTCGCCGCCGTGGCCGAGCTGCGAGTAGACGCGCACGACCTCGTCGAGCGCGCCCGGGTCGCGCTCCATGACGTACGTCAGGCTCGCGAGGCTCTGGCGGTACGAGTTGATCGTGCTGCGGGTCCTTTCGCGGCGCAGCTCGGACGAGTCGGGGGTGGGCGCCGCGGGCGGCGACCACGAGCCGGCGACGGCTTGGGGCGAGAAGGGCGAGTGCGAGAGGCCAGACAGGTCGGACTGCGAGCGGCGGTGGCGCCAGGTGTAGGACGGGCGAGCGGGCGGGGTCGGCGAGCTCGCAACGGACGAGGCGTGCGAGAGAAAGAGCGACGGCGGAGGGAGGTCGCCGAAGAGCTGCGCGCGCGAATGCTCGGTCAGTTCTGATCACACATGCGGTCACAGCGGTAGCAGACGAGATAGAGAGGCGCTTGACTACGCACATTCTCGAGCTTGCGCGCCCTGTGCAGCGCCTCGAGCTGCTGCGTGCCCTTCCTCGCCTCGCCGCCGTCGTGCCCTCCCTCGTCCAACCACTGCGGCTCGACGTACTGCCACCCGCGGTCTCCTCCGGGCGGCCTCAGCGCCGCCCTCGACGCGCCGTCTTTCGCGCCTGGCGCGCCCCGCTTGAGCTTGTCGCGAAACCTGCCCCCGACCACGCCTCCCTTGCCTCTGCTCCGCCCCATCATCATCGCGGGCGTCTCGGCGGCCTCGGCCGAGACGACGACGAGGCCCGCGGGGACGCGCTCGCCGAGGACGCGGCGCACCTTTTCGAGCTTGCGGCGGCGCTCGTCGCGCTCGCGCGTCTCGGCCTCGTGCTGCTCCTCGCTCGACCGGCGGCGCTGCGCGCGCGTCGAGAAGTAGACGTGCGACGGCTCGGCGAGGGACGAGAAGCTCGAGCTGCGCCGGCCGCGCGACGGCGAGGACGACGAGCGCCGCATCCGCGGCGCAGAGACGCCCGCGCCGCCGCTGGGAGAGGTCGGGCCGCCGGGGGTGAGAGAGCCCGTGCTGCCGCGGGCAGAGGACGGCGCCGAGAGGGCGCACTGCGACGAGGCGCGCGAGTCGAGCGAGAGGAGCGAGGGGCGCCGCCGGCCGTCGGTGCGCGAAGGCGAGGCGGCCGATGAGGAAGCCGTGCCGAACGTGTAGCCGGCCATGGGCCCTCCTGGCGGGGCGAGGGAGGCACGGCGGGTAGAAGGATCCGGGCTCGTGTGGGTCGAGGAGGCATTCGGCGCCCCGCTCGAAGGCGGGAAAGACGCGTTCGTCGGCGAGACCTCCGCTGGCGGCTGGTGCTGCTGGTGCTGCTGGTGCTGCTGGCCGCCGCGCCTGTCCACGAGCACCTTTGCCGCCGCGCTCTCCTGGAATGTCGCGCCGAAGAAGCCCTCGAGCTTCTTGCTGCGCCGCACGAGCTCGCGCCGCTGCGCTGCCGAAAGCGTGTTGCAGTCGAGCGCCGAGTCGAGCGAGATCCGCCGCGGCGAGTCGGCGCGGCGCGAGGTCGTAGGCGAGGTCGAGGACGAGGGCGTGTGGAGCGCAGGCGCGAGGTCCGCGAACGGCTTGGCGGCTGCGTCGGACGAGTCGCGCTGCAGCGCAGTCGGCACATCGACTGCCTGCGCGAGCGGGGGCAGGCCGGGCAACGCAGCAGTCGAGAGGCTCGACGCGGCGCGGCGGTGCGCGCGCTCGCCCCTGCCGAACGAGTCGAGCAGCGGCGCGACCGACGACGACGTCGACGTGAAGCGGTGGTGGTGCCGCTTTCCCGCGCTGTGGTGACCACTCGCATCGCTCGCGTCCGTCCTAGCCGTCGCGTGCGAGTCGACCGTGCCGGCCGAGTCCTCGCGTTCGCGTGCGAGACTTACGCGCGCCTGCTCGCCGCCGACAGGAGGGTGCGTCGCATGCAGCGAGCGGCGCGGGGGCGTCACACTCGCGTTCGCAACCCCGAGGGCAGCGGCAGCGGAAGAGCCCGCCTGCGGGCCCTTGCGAAAGTTGTCGCCGAGGAGCCAGCGCAGCTTGTCGTCCTTGCGCGCGATCGACGCCTGCGCGTCGCGGATGCCCGTCGCGATCGAGCGCGTGTCGGCCTCGTCGTCGTCGTCTTCGTCCTCCATCGTCGGTGCTGCTGTTGTCGGTTGCGGGGTAAAGACGTTGCAGAGGAGGGTTTCGTCCTCGGGGACGGCGGCGAGGCGAGTCGAATCGCCCGACGTGCGCTCGCCAAATGCGCTGGGCGAGACGTAGTGGCCGAGGAGCGTAGCAAGCGTCTTCTGTGCTACCTTCTGGTCAAGCTTGGCCGTGCGAGAAGAGGCTACGAGCGATGCGGCGATGCTCGAGGTGGTCGACGAGGGGAGGTGGGGCGGAAACGTCGGCGAGCGGATCTCGGTCATGAGCATGTCGACAGTGGCGGGTTGTTGGTCGGCAGTGTTGACCTCGAGAAAAGCGAGGAGGGCGTTGCAGCCGGCAGTGAGGGAGGAGCGGGCTTTGTCGTCGAAGGAGGGGAGCGATGGGAGTGGTGCGAAGGCGTTGCGAGCAGCTGGCGGGAGCGGAAGGAGTGCAGGAGCCGTAGAAGGTCTGTCTGCGTCGCTGGCGGACGCAAGGAACTGCGGGCAAACGGGGGAACGCGCGTGAGCGGGCACCTTGCCAGTCGAGGGGCGTTCGAGGCGACAGGAGAGAAACGCACGAGAAGGTGGAAGCACTGCGCCCAGCTCGCCCAGTCTGCGTCTTGTCGACGAGGTGCAGGCTGCTCGGTCCCCTGCGCACCGGCTTGGTCGACCGTGCGTGCACCGTCCTCGTCGGTCGTCGCCGACGAGAGGGAGTGGGCGTTGGGGTCAGGGGTCGGCGCCTGCTGTGCTTCGGTGGACGACAGTGCACTGTGTTCCTGTGCACGCTCTTGCGAGTCCTGGGCCGCCTGGGAGTCTGCATGGGAAAGCGCAGTCGATGATGCGGAGTAGTGGGCGAGGCAGACGAGGGCGTCGAGGAGGCAGACGAGGGCGGCGATGGGCTGGGGCGCGTGTGCCGACCTGCGCAGGAGCTCGCGGGCGAGCTGTAGGCGGTGCTCGGCGCGTGCGAGTGCGCGGGCGGGGACGGCCATGGGTTGCCCGTTCGAGAAGGGTGGGGAAGCGGCGAGTGCGGAGGGGCTGCTGCGGGACGGGCGAGGAGGCCCTGCGCGAGCTGTGGGAGCTGGCTGTCCCCTCGCTGGACCCGATCACGCTCGCGCTGAAGCGGAGAGAGGCGAGAGAGCGTCGAGAGGAGGCTGAAGCGCGGAAGCGAGACGACGGCGAGGGCTTACTCGTCGGAGCGAACAGAGCACCGCGCGGCGATGGACGATGCGCTCGAGAGTGTCTTGTTCATATCGCGCGACGTCTACGTCTACCAGGCGCGCCCTCGCTTCCCTCTCCCACCTCGTCCTCCTCCCCGTCGCTCGCACTGACCCCGACAACATCCTCCGCAGATCCCACCGCGCACCGCCAATGCAGGATACCGCGCAGCAGAGTGGGGCGAAATGTACGCGCACCCTCCCACTCCCCTCGCGCCCTCCCGCTCTCGTGCACCCCGCCGCGACCGCGCTCTCGCTGCACCGCCTCGACACGTTCACCCGACCTCGTCACGGCGACTGCACCTCGAGAGACGACCGCAGCTGACCACAGCACGCACACAGGACCGAGCCCATGTGGCGCGGCAGGCTGCGCGTCATCGAGCGCGGCAACGACATCCCCACCCAGTGCCTCGTCAACCTCGAGGACGCAAACTCCGGTGCGTGTCCTGCAGAGCCACCGCCTGCTTCACGCCCGGCATCCATCGCGATGCATTTCGTGCGCGTGCAACGTCGCACTCAAAGGAGACCCACTGACACCGGCCCCCTCGCGCGCCCCCCACAGGCGAGCTCTTCGCGCAGGCGCCGTACAAGCCCTCGAAGCAGAACCCAAACGGCGGCTGCGAGGCCGTCCTCGACTCGTCCCGCTACTTTGTCCTCACCGTCGTCGACCAGACGAGCGGCCAGCGCGCCTACATCGGCATGGGCTTCCCTGAGCGCACAGAGTCGTTCGACTTTAACGTCGCCCTCCAGGGTGCGCTTCAGCTTTCCTGAGCCCTCCTTGACCTTGAGAGACTGAGCGTTGACATGCACGTCTGCACAGACTGGTCCAAGCGACAGAACCCGCCCAAACTCGCGCCCGAAACCTCGTCCTCGTCCTCGTCCAGTACGTCCTCGTCCGTCCCCGCGCAACCCGCGCGCGACTTTTCGCTCAAAGACGGCGAAACCATCTCGATCAAGCTCGGCGGCCTCTCGACCAAGAAAAAGGCTGCACCGCCGCCGTCGGCGGCGGGAGGAGGAGCGGGAGGGCTCGGCGGGTTCATGCTCCCGCCGCCGCCGCCGGCTCCGCCCCGCGGGCGGTGAGGCGCGGTGAGGCGCGTGTTCTGTGTGGAGATGGGTGCAGGTCGATGTGCAGCTGTCTGTCTTCTCGTCTTTTCTTTGTATCGCATATTTGGCCCCGTTTTGCGAAAGAGTGATCAACCACACTTGAGGCGTGATCTTCTCAGGCGGCACAGCGTTCTGAGCCTCTACCTATAGCTGTCACGAGCTTCGCTTGGACAGAAACGTCGCCAGCACCCGCACTCCCCGTCTTCACGCGGCTTTCCCTCCGTCATCCGCTTCCCGTCGCTCTCAATCACCGCACGAAGCGGTAGCAGAGCTTGGAGCGAGTCTCTGAACGCCCAAGATGCCCTCTGAGCCGTCTGCCATGCCCGTCGAGCCCACGCCGACCGGCTCCACCTCGACCCCGTCCTCATCAGTCCCAGCGGGTCCCGCCGCAGCGTCGACCTCGACGAGCGAGCCGAGCATCTCGACCGCCCCTTCCACCTCACAGCAGCCCACTGCAGCGCCCTCCCCGCGCCCGCGCGAGCGCACGCGCGCCGACCGCCTCCTCTCCTCGTTCGCCGCGTTCCGCGCCGAGCTCGACGTGCACCACGCGCAGCGCGAGCGCGTCGTCAAGCTCTCGCGGGACGTGACGGCTTTGTCCAAGCAGCTCATCTTTGCGCTGCACCGCGTCGGCGGCGCCGGGAGGAGTCGCGACGAGGTGTTGAGGGAGGCCGAGGGCAAGAGGAACGAGTTGAGGAGGCTGTTTGAGAGGCTGCAGGGGGAGGTCAAGGGGGCCGACTTTTGGAGGTGCGTCCTGCGCTGGGTCGGATCGGCGCGGGGGAAACGGGCGAGAGCGCTGACGTCCACTTTGGTGCAGGTATGAGCGGAGTGTCAGCCCCGGGATCCAGGAATACGTGCGTCTTCATCATCTAATACAGAGTCTGTCAAGTGACGGTCCTGACATTTCTCGCGAACGCAGCTAGAGGGCTTCACCTTCTTCTGGTACCTCGAGCACCACACGCTCCCGACCCTCGAGCAAGCGCAAGCCTCGCTCCTCCCGCCCGCCCCCGCTCCGCCCGCCGATTCTGACCCGTCCTCCGCCGCTCTTCCCGCTCCCGCCGCCGCCGAGCCGTACTTCCGCGTCACCGTCGACGACTACCTCGGCGGCGTCGCCGACCTGACGGGCGAGCTCATGCGCCTCGCGATCGCGAGCGTCGGCAAGAACTTGAGCAACTCGCTCACCACCGCCGCGGGCGACGCCGACGCCGGCGGGGGCGGGGGCGGGTTTGCCGACATTGACCGGATCGGACAGCTCGTGAGAGAGATCAAGGCGGGTGCGTCGCGCCGTCTCGCTGTGCCCTCTGCGCGCCTGGGCGGGGGTGCGTCACCTTGCCGCGTGTGCTAACAAGCTGTGGGCCACGTGCGACAGAAATGACGCCGCTCGCGGCCTATGCGCGCTGGCTCCCCAAGAAGCTCCAGGTGCTGGACCAGTCGCTCGCCAAGATCGAGAACGGTGCAATTTCCCTCTGCCTTACCCCTCTCTGCGCTCGCTGATCAAGACCGAGAGTGCAGCATCGTACAACCTCCGCATCCGCGGCGCAGAGTACAAGGACTCGCCGGCCATGCTGCAGGCGATCGCGAGGAAGATGGCCGACTCGGGCGCGGGTGGCAGGGACAGGGAGCGCGGCGGGGACGAGGTCGCGGTCGCTTGAGTAGGGTAGGTGCTGGGCGCTGCTTGGAATGCGTTGCGAAGGTGGACTTCTGGCTCGCTGCTTCCTGCTTTGCTCGCCCAGTTCGATCATGCATTGGCGTCACCGAATGCAGGTCGAATCTTAGGCCGCCTCTTTGTCTGCCCTGACCTCCCCGCCAGCGGCCTGCCGTGGCGGATGAACGTCGGAAGCGGCTCTCCACTCAACCTGGCCGTATTGCGCCCCATGCTCGTATCCGGATCAAAGGCGGGCTCGCGCAGCTCTGAGCCTCCGCTGTTCAGAGCGGAGAGCAGCGAGACCAGCATCCATTAGGACGCATCGGACGACCAGCGCGACACGGGCTGCGCGATCGCACCGCCCAAAAAGGACGGTAGCGCATTGTCCGCGCCCCGCACAAAGGTCCGCATGATCTCGGCGACGTACACAATGTACTCGGCGCGGTCGTCTGGCTTCAGACTGGCTACAACGAGTCCGCCCCGTTCGCCATGACCTTTCGCGAGCCACGCGGCGTCGGACGGGGTTCGTCTGCCCGGCGGTGCTGCGGCAGTCGCTCTTCAGCTTACAAGCGTTTGAGTCAGAGGATGGACTGGGAGACTCGGGAGAAGAAAGTCGCTTGGGGTGAGCGCCGTCCGAACTCTAGCCAGAAACTTACGTTGGCTCTCCTGACGAGGGCCTCAGCTTCCAGACAGCTTCGCTTGACGCTTCTAACGCTTCGAGCCGCTCGGTCGGCCCGGAGATGCATCAGAATGCACAAGGCGTGCGTCGTTTACCGCACGACCTTCTCAACACGAGGACTCTCTCCAAACCGACACGGCTTCAGCACCAGGCGTAACAGAAGACGAGCGCGTACCTGAACTACTCCCTCGTCTCACCGCCTAGTTTGCTCTTTCCTGCTTCGAAATGCTTCAAGTCTGAGTCCGTCGCTCGGAGAAAGGGCTTCAATGGGCAGACGAGGCTTCTACTTGCACCCCGCTTGGAACGTCGCAAAAAGATCATACAACAAGGAGTCTATCTATCTACGTGTGAAATCTACCAGTGTCTGCAACCATCTAGACGGCAGTCTCGCCCTTCCCGTCCGGGCCCGTCTCGCTCATCTTGACGGGCGAGCCCACGGCGCCGGAGTCGGTTGGAACTACGACTTGCTTCTCCGCATCGGCGACAGGCGACCGCGCGCGAGAGGAGTCCTGAGTCGGTGGAGAGCTGGCGAGCTCGTGGCGAGCGCGGCGGGCGCGCGGATTGAGGTAAAGCGCGAGGCCGACGATGGCAATCTCGCAGATGAGGACACTCGCATAGCCGGCAAAGGCGATGCCGTCGAAGTAGTCCTTGAAGCCGAGGCTCATGATGGAGAAGACGGCGCCAAGCGAGTCCATGAAGAGGAAGAGATACGACACGCCGAAGACCTCCTTGGCCTGGCGGATCTCGTAGAACTGCGGGCTGTTTTGGGGACAGTGATCAGCATTGGAGAATGCAGACTAGCGGCATAGGCACGTACAAAAACCCGACAAGCAGGAAGACGGCCGAAAGGATGCCCCACAACATCGTCAAGCCGTTGCTGTGGTGATGGTGTTCGACGAACTGCGGCAGTGTAGCGCTGTCAGCACCAGCAGCTGAAACGCAAGAAAGAGAGACTGCTTACCCGACTGGCGAAGACGAATCCGACTTCGCAGCCAGCCGTTATGACGGCGTAAGCCGCGAAGGCCGCGACAGCGCTGTACCAGCGCCATTGCTTGTCGTAGTACAGCATTTGGCAGTAGATGATGGCGCACAGCGAGCCGTAGCAGTGCGGTTGCACGACTATGGGCGAATGTCAGCCCTGAAAAGATCCGTCGGCGATTACGATTACTCGAGACGCACTGATGGGGATCGAGATGTTTTCGACAATGGTGTAGATGCCAAGGGTCGCGCCGGACAGGGCCCAGCAGATGCTGCAGGTACACGAGCAAGTTAGCTACGCTCTAACTGTCGCGCGAGGAAGAGGAGGGAAGTCGAGATCCGCTGCCCGTTCGTGTCGCGAAGTTCAACTGACCAAAGGAGGTTGGAGAGACCGCTGGTAGTCTTTCGGCGATAATTGAGCCAGACTTGAGGGACGAGTTGGATGCACCTGCATTTCGGCGTCAGCGCGCAGCCTGGCTAGACGTCGTTGCCTCAAGAAAAGCGCTTCTGAACCCCGTTGCAGGCCTCGCGGGACTCACCAGAGCACTGTGCCGCACCAGCCAAAGACCTGTTATGACATACATGCGTCAGCAGGCAGACCTTGAAGCATGGGTGGCGCACGCTGCAACCCGCAGAACGCACCTGTTCGCAGATGTAGGAGGTGCTCATCGTGGGCTCCGCGATGCGTGAGAGCAGAAGAGAGCTGCCAGCACCTGTCTATAAAGAGCTACCGGCGCCTGGCGCGAGGCGCGAAGCTCGATCGAAGAATAGCCGCCTCAAGCCGCACGCAAGCCAGTTTGACCTCAGGGGCGGCGTGAGCGCGGCTGCGCCAGCAGAATACGTGAGAAGCCTGAGGCAGAGCAGGCGGCCTAAAGGAAGCACCTTGAAGCGGCTCGCACTTCCAATGAGGCGCGGTCAGGAGGAGGAGACATCGTGCCGTGTCCGGTCGCTTCCGTGCCGAAAACCTCGCAGTTGCTGCCACACTCTCGACCAATTCCTGCCGCTTTCAATGCAAAAGATGCCCAAGAAGCGTCTGGCGCCGCAATCAGATGTCTCGCGTTTCAGAGAAGCGATGATGCCGAGAGAATGCTCGTCAATCGCTCTACTTTGCGCTTCGTCTCGGCAATGAGCTTGGCCCTGCAGGAGAGAAGAGTCAGCAAGGTCGTGTGACCTCACGCGCGAGAGATGGCGTACTCGTCCGACAAGCGACTTTCGACCTTGTCGAGCTGCACCTTGCCCAGGGCGCTGCGCTGCGGCGTGCCGTTGGCGGCCTCCTTGCGCCTGAGCTCCTCGAGTGCGGGTCGAAGCGTCTCGAGCTGCGCTTCGAGCCTCCTTGCCCTGAGCGTGAGCGAGGTAGCCGCGCCATCGCCGTCCGGCGCACCCTCGATCTGCGCCTCGAGCCGCCGCAGCTCGTCGAACCACTTTCGCTCGGGCGCAGAGACCTCCGGCTGGTGCGACTCGACAAGTCGCTGCAGGACACGGTCCGTCCGGTCGAGTAGCGCGCGCTGCGCCTGCTCGACGGCGCGTACGCGCCCCTCGACGCCGCCAGCGACGCTCTTGCCGAGCTCGGCGCGGCGCGCGTCCAGCTCGGAGAGCTTGCCCACCTGGCGCGCGAGCTCCTTCATCTGCAGCTCGAGGCGCGACTGCACCGTGTCGGCCGCCGAGACGAGGTCGCGCACGGCGGTCTGCACGGTCGAGACGTGCTTGCCGAGCGTGCGGAGCGTGTCGGGCGTGATAGCGAGCTCCTTCTTCGATGTCGAAGCGAGGCGGGGAAGGGCGGGCGGCGCGCCAGCTCGCGCGAGCAGGGGAGGAACGGAGAAGGGCGTATCGAGGAGCGAAACGTAGGCGCGCTCGGCGGCGGCGGCGGGCTGAGCAGGCGTGAACGGCGCGGAAGGTGTGTCAAGGGCAGCGACAGACGGGTCCACGCGCAGGGCGAGTTCGATGCCGAGAAATTGGAGTGAAGAGGTGAGGAGGAGGAGCGAGTAGCCGAGGTAGACGTCGTTGAGGACCGCGAGACCTTCGAGTGGCGTCGCTCCACGCTCTTCGTCCGCCGCGCCTGCCGTCTTGAGCACCCAGAGCACCTCGGTCCCCTTCTGCTCCTTCAGCGCCTTCTCCACGTCCCGCTCGAACGCCTTGTCCTCGTCGTCCCCCTCGCCCTCGGCGCTCTGCAGCGCCTCGACAAGCCCCTCGAGCCACGGTCCGAGCAAGAGGCAATGCGCGCCCAGCGCATGCTGCACATACAGCGTGTCGGCATAAAGCGGATCGCGCACGAGGACGGGGCAGTTGTGCGCGAGTCCTCGCGCAACAACCGCTTCGTCTCCGCTACTCGACAGCTCAGCCGCGAGACCGAGGTCGATCGACTCGTACACGGCGAGTGTGGGCAGATCGTCGTCGACGCCCGCCGGCGCTGCCGCCTCCTCGTCCTCTTCGTCGCTCCACACGGCCGCCGCGCCAAACCCGCGCCCCTTGCGCCGGAGGACCACCGCGCCCTTCTCGCTCCGGCGCGGCGTTCCCCTAGCCGAAGCAGCCGACCCGCGCGGCTCCGCCTCGCCCGCAAAGCGCGCCTCGACCTTCTCGACCTCGAGGCAGAGGTCGACCTTTCCGTCGCGATACGCGATCGCAAACACGCCGAGCCCCTCTCCCGCGCTCGCCTCCTGCGCCGCTGCGCCCTCGCGCTCCGAGCGGGCGTAGCTCAGGTACGCGAGGCCGCACGCGGCTGGGTCGGCGCCGTTGTCGAGCTCTGCCGGCGCGGGCTGGAGGAGGAACGGGCCCTGCAGGCGGGGCGCAAAGGCGGGCCGCGAGGGCGCGACGAGCTTGACTGGCGCGTGCGGATCGTGCGCTTCGTCGTCGTTGGCGTCGGCGGGGAGAGCGCGAGATGGTGATGTGAGCTGTCGGATGAGCGCGTTGACGTATTGCTGCTGCAGGCTGTAGCGTTTCTCGATCGCTGCGTGCTGCTGTGGTGGCAGCGTAGGATCGGCGAGCAAGGAAGAGGTCGAGGCGAAGGGGTCGAAGGGAGCGAGGGCGGAAGAGGAAGAGGACAGGTAGTCGACCTTGGCGGACACGAAGGCGGACAGTGCATGCAAGTAAGACGGCTCGACGGAGCTGTCGCGCACGTGGTCAGTACGGGCGGCGACGGGAACAGCAGTGGGGTGACACGCACGCCTTCTTCGGCAGGAAAGGACACATCGAAACGACGTCTCCGTTCCGCAGGAGCGCATAGAGCGTGAGCGGGCCCCAGTCGCCCTTGCCCTCGCCGATGCACATCGCCGTCGCCGTACTCGCGTCGCGGTCGAGCGCCGAGAGTCCGAATCCTTTGCGCGCACTAGCCGAGCCCGGCTGGTCGGCGGTCGAGGCGCGCGAGAAGGCGAACACCTGCGCGGGCTCGTCGACGCTCTCTGAGACGGTGTACTCGCGGAGGGTGCAGTCGGCGGTGAGGAGGAGGAGGGAGGAGGCGTCGAGACCGAGCGGGTGCCACAAGGCAGAGGCAACAGGGGAAGAGCCGGGCAGGGCGTGGTAGAAAGGTCCGATGGGAAGGCAGCTGGGAGCTCCGAGAGTCAGTATTGACATGAGCTCAGTTCGGCGTCAACGCGAGCTCACCGGCACTCGATGGTCGGACTCAGGCTGTTGGTCCACCCGCGGCGCGGCAGGACGACGACCACGACAGAGTGAGCACCGACGACGGCTAGCAGCTTGTTCGTCGGGTTGACGACGAGATGTTGGATCTCAAAGTTGATGGCCGGGGTGTTCAAAGTCTGCGGAAGCGTCTTATGAGCGGAAGGACGCAGGAAGGAGAACGACAAGCGCACCTTGTAGTCACCAACGGCACTGTCATCTCCCAGCGGCACCGCATCGTCCTCTCCACTCTGTGACTTGACGTCGGCCAGGCTGGCGATACGAAGCTCGCTGCCGACGGCGACGACGAGGTCACTCCCGCGCACGACGACCATCCTGCTTGTCCTCGCGCCGCGGATGCGTTTCTCAACATCGCGCGGTCCGGCGCCACTCAAGAGCGCGCGTGTCGACGAGCGCTGTGTGCGCTTTAAAGCCTTGTGCGGGGACGAGACGGAAGCGGAAGCGGAGTGGGAGGACGACGAGAGGCCGAAGAGGGAGCGGCTCGACGCGGACTGCGAGAGCGCGCCTGTGCGCGAGAACGGCGAAGGTGCAGCCGCGTGGCTCGCTGCGCCCTTTGCGGGCGTGTGCGGAGCGGGCGACGACGACGAGGGCGAGGCAGGTTGATCGTCGGAGGGGAGCTCGCGCGGGAGCGTGAAGACGCTGTGCCGCGAGAGCGAGTCGAGCCAGGCCATCTCTGGAGTGCTCGGCAGCGCCTGACCAGCGTGCAGGGTGGGGGAGCGAAGCTGGCAGAGTGAGGAGAGCGGAGACGAGCAAGAGGGGGACACCCGCGTGCTCGCACTGCCCCCAAGTGCTGCCGAGAAGGGTGGCAATGCTTTGTTAGACGTTCTTGTGGCCCTCCCTGCAATCAGCTGCACTTTCTGCGGGGTGTGCGAGGGTGGCCGCTTCGTTTCCTTGTCTTTCGCTCGCCGCACCTTGGTCATTCCACTCGCACGCAGCCCCCGCGAGAGCCATGGCGCGCCCGCCAGCACTGCTGCACCTCGCACACCAGCCCGCACGAGCAGCCGCAGCCGCCCCCGCGGTCCCGCTCGCCCGCATCCCCTCTCCCTCGTCCTCTCGCTCCTTCTCCGCCGCCGCCACCGCCCCGCGCACAGCCCGCCAGGGTCAGCGCGTCCGCACCGCACGCACCTGGCTCGGCAACTGGCTTAGCGGCGCACCCGCACCCGCCCAGCGAGCCGTCCCCACCGCAGCCGTGCGTTTCTCTCGCGTTCCCGCACTTTCACGAGCTCACCCACTCGCCGTCGAGCAGCGCGCGTTCCATGCGTCGGCGCGGAGAGCATTGAACAAGAACCCCTACGCTGCCCTCGGCGTCAGCAAGGATGCCTCGTCGAGCGAAATCAAGAAGGCCTACTACGGCGTGCGCATCCCCTTCCCTCCGCACCGCTGCACAACCTCGTTCGGCTGACCTGTTCGTGCATCACAGCTCGCCAAGAAGTACCACCCCGACTCGAGCAAGGAGAAGGACGCAAAGGAGCGCTTTGTCGAGGTGCAGGAGGCTTACGATGTCCGTTCCGCCCTTGCTCTCGTCTCTTCTCGTGCCAGAGCTGACGACGCCATACCCGCAGATCCTCTCAGACGACAAGAAGCGCGCCGACTTTGACCGCTTCGGCTCGGCATCGACTCAGCCAGGCTTCGACTCGGATGCCTATGCCCGCGCAACGTCCTCCTTCGGCGGCGCAGGCTTCGGCGACTTCTTCGGAGGCGGTGCTGGCGGTCCGGGTGGCGCCGACATCTTTGAGTCGCTCTTCGGCGCCTTTGGCCGCGGCGGCTCGGCAGGCCCGCGCCAGACGGTCCCCGTCGGCGACGACATTGACGTCTCGATCTCGGTGCCCTTCATTGACGCAGCCAAGGGCGCATCGCGCACGATCGCCGTCTCCCCTGTCGTCGACTGCCACACGTGCCATGGGTCGGGCATGAAGGAGGGCATGAAGAAGACGACGTGCGCTTCGTGCGGCGGGTCGGGCACGCGCACCTTTACGATCCAGAGCGGCTTCCAGATGGCCTCGACGTGCGCGTCCTGCGGCGGGAGCGGCTCCGTCGCCCCGCCGGGCAGCAACTGCGGGACGTGCGCCGGCGTCGGCAAGGTGCGCGAGCGCCGCACGGTCGAGGTCAAGATCCCGCCGGGCGTCGACGACGGGATGAAGATCCGCCTCGACGGCAAGGGCGACGCGCCGCTCGGCGGCAAGGGCCGCAACGGCGACCTCTTTGTGCGCATCAACGTCCAGCCGTCCAAGGTCTTTACCCGCCAGGGATCCAACCTGTACCAGAACGTCAGCGTGCCGTTCTACACGGCCATCCTCGGCGGCCGCGCGCCGGTCAAGACGCTCGACCGCGACGTCGAGGTCCGCGTGCCGCAGGGAACGCAGCCCGGAGAGGAGATGGTCATGCGCGGCCGCGGCGTCAAGAAGCTGTACAAGGACGAGTTTGGCGACCTCGTGGTGCGCTTCAACGTGACCATGCCTAGGTGCGTGCTTTCCCTCTGTCCGCCCGAATTCACGCATTGACTCGCCTGTCCTCGCAGGTCTCTCACTCCGGCCCAGCGTCGCATCCTCGAGCAATACGTTGTCGAGACCGAGATCCCCGGCTCGACCTCGCACTACCCCTCTCCCTCGGCCGCCTCTCCCGATCCGTCCGCCACTCGCTCTCCTCCTCCGGCACCCGAAGCGGACGAGCCTGCACCCGGGCCTCAGCGCCCAGACCCGACCGCCTCTCCCGCCTTCACGCAGCAGGCCAAGCCGCCGCCCGCCGATGGCGAGAGCGCGGCCAAGCCCCAGTGGTGGAGCACCATGAGCGACGACATCACGTCGACGGCGGGTGCGCGCGCCGCCGCCGCCGCCGCTGCGGCAGAGGCGGCGAAGGACACGGCGCGCGAGACGAAGGAGAGCGTCGAGGACAAGCTCGAGCATGCGCGCGAGGTGTTTGACGAGGTGAGCGAGGAGGTGCGCGCCAAGGCCGAGGGCGTCAAGGAGCAGGCCGAGGAGAAGAAGGACGAGGCGCACTCGCTCTTGGGCGACTTGTGGAAAGGTGCGAAGCGCTGGTTCGGTTCGCGGCCGTGAGAATCTTCGTCCCGCTGACCAGCTCGGGTCCGTCCCCTCCCTCTTTCGTCATCCTTCACCATCCGTGCGCCGGCCAATCCCGCACCTCGCTCGCTCGCAGCCGGCAAGAAGAAGGTCAAGTCCGCCGCCGGGTGCGAGAAAGACACAAAGGACGGTGACAAGAAGGACGGCAAGAAGAAAAAGCAGTGATCCCAGCATCCCCTCCTCTCGACATAGACGGTCTGCGCGTTCGCTCGTATCCGCCCCTCATCGTGTAGCTTCTTTGCCTCGCCTTCCCCCACTCAGCAGCCACCGCATTGATTCCCAAATTGTCAAGTTGTTCATATAGCTCATTCCTCAGGGCTGAGTGGTCTCTGCTGCTCGGAGGAGGACCGTGAGAGCATGCGTCTTGCCTGCAATAGTGGGCAATCTCAACTCTCAGCTCTTCGTGGATGCCTGACACAGGAGACAGCCATTGCAGGCTCTTATCGAGGGGTATGCTACATGCGAATGAACGACGAGGGTAATCAAGAACAGTGGGGATACAGGAACTTCGAGTCGCGCCGAGACCAGCTCGAGCGACGGAATCATTTAAGACTACCTTCTCAGGCCAGGCCAAACAGTCCGAGGATGCTGCCGACCGTCGAGCCGACTGCATTCCCAAGGGAGCCGATCAGGCCGGACGTCGGCGGCTCGCGGTTGTAGAGCTCGATCTCGGCGAGACCCGCCTGGGTCGTCAGGTACGACGTGCCCGTGATGGTGAAGCGCATGCCCGTCGCGGCGATGCCCGACCCGAGCGAGACGGACGAACCCGACGGCGAGACTGCGCCAACCTTGATGGTCGTGCCGTCGGTGAAGTTGAGCACGCCCGACGTGATGCTCGACCACGTGTTGACGCGGCCGCGAAGGACGACCTCGCGAAGGAGGTAGTTGGCGGGCAGCGCGAGCTCGATCCACTGGCCCTGCTTGCCGTTCGCGACCCACTCCTGTGCGGCATTGCCGAAGCCGAGCGCCGACACACCGCCGTTGTTGCCGTCAATCGCTCCCGAGGGCGGCGACTTGCTGATCGACGACGAGGCGGTCGCAACGACGCCGTTGATGCGAGCAATGTTGACACTCGCGCCGGTGGTCGACGTCGGCAGCGCAGTCGACTTGGTTGATGAGGGCGCAACCGAGGACGACGACAATGACGGGATGGCAGTTGAGGAAGCGGAGCTCGAGCGGGTGATGGTGACCATGCCGGACGATGATGCCGACGAGGCCGACGACGACAAAGTCGACGACGAGAGACGAGTCGAGGAGGTCTGCGTCGACGACAGCATCGTCGAGGTCGAGTTGGGCAGGAGCGAAGACGACGAGGCGGACGCCGTGCGAACCGCCGACGCCGAGGCGTTCGTCGCGCTGGCCGAGGCGGACGGGATGCTCGAGGCGATCGAGGCAAGCGACGATGCAACGGAAGCGAGCGACGAGGCCGACGCCCTCGACGCGACCGATGAGGCGGAAGCCAGCGATGCCGAGGCGACCGATGAGGCCGAAGCCATCGACGCGGACAGCGCCGACGACGCGGTCGACGCGAACGATGCAGACGACGCGGATGCGCTGGAAGAGACATTCCGACTTGCTGACGCAGTCGACGACGCCGAGGCGGACGCATTGAGCGAGGCGGAGCCGGAAAGGAAGGAAGCCGACGCCGTCGGGACCGCCGCGCTGCCGGACAAGCTGCTGGAAGCGTTGCGAGAGGCGGACGCCGTTGCGGACCCGCTTGCTGCCGTCGACGACGCGAAAGGGCCCGTGATGTTGTAGCCCGAAGCCGACGCGCTGATGTTGAAGGCGCCCGTTGAAACCGGTCCAGCGGCGCTCGAGTTGTACAGCGTAGACGACGCAGCCGAGCTGTTGAGGCTGCGCGAGGCGTTGGCAGAGAGGGACGCAGTCGAGCTCGGGAAGAAGGCCGTGATCGAGGCCGACGTGTTGAAGCGGCCGCTGCTCGTAGCATTGAGGGTCGCGGACCCGTACAGGGAAGACGCCGTCGCGTTTGGAAGGAAAGCCGAAATGTTGGTGGCCGATGTGCCGTTCGAGAAGACGATCGTACCGTTCGGCAACAACGACGAGTTGGTCAGGCCGGAGATGTTGAGGCCAATGACCGACCCGTTGCCGAGCACGACCGAGCCGTTACCCAGCAAAGTCGAGTTGGGCAACAGCAAGGTCGAGTTGGGCAGCAGCACGCTCGAGTTGCCCAGCACGGTGCCATTCGGGAGGATGAGCGATCCGTTGTTGAGCAACGTGGTGTTGCCGATGAGCGTGCCGTTGGTGAGCAACGTGGTGTTGCCGATGACAGTGCCGTTGCCGGCAAGCGTCGAGTTGCTGGCGATGGTGCCGTTGTTGATTAACGAACCAGTGGACGTCGAAGTCGAGTTGCTGCAGAGGAGGACTGTCAGGAGCTGGGCGCAGGTGAATGACTCGAGAGGGACGTACACGACCGAGCCGTAAACGGCAAACTCGGACAGCCCGACCGAATTCGTCGTCGGCGAGACTGCCGTGACGATCATCTTGATGGAAGTCGTGACGAGGTTCGGGATCGAGATGTTGGTGGGCGAGCCGTCGTTGTTGAGGGGCCCGGTCGACAGGTACTGCCCGTTATCAAAGCGAAGGATAGCGCCCGTGATCTGGTCGTTCATGTTCGGCCGGTCGTAGAGCGAGACCTGCTCGACCTTGATGGCGTAAGGCCACGAGATGTTAAACCAGGCGGATGCACCCTCGCCGGCGGACGCCCACTCCTTGGTGTAGTCGCCCGAACCGTCCTCGACGTAGCCGCCAGCATCTCCGCTGATAGCACGGATCGCTTCCTGGCCCGGAGACTGGGACGAGGCGGTCGCGGTGGCGTTCTGAAGCGCCAGGTCGTCTTCCCAGTCTTGATCGTCGAGATCGCCGACGACCGGAGGCTGGATGCCCGGGTTCTGCGAGCCCGACGTGATGTTGATTGGCGTCTGGGCGAGCGAGTAGAACGCGCCAATCTCCGCGAGACCGACCGACGAACTCGAAGGTCCGGCGCCAGTGACCGAAAGGCGGAGCGACGAAATGTTGACCGGCGTCGACAGATTGTAGACCGTCGCGGAGCCATCGTTGTTGAGCGGGCCCACCGGCAGCAAAGACCCGTCGCTGAACGCGATGGTGCCGCCCGTGATCCAGTCGTTGTCGTTCGGGCGGTCCCACAGGACGAGCGAGTCGACAAGGTAGTACGCGTTCCAGGTGACATTGAGCCATGCGCCGACAGTCTCGCCGTACGAGGCCCACTCGGCGGACGACTGGCCAGGGTAGCCGTCGATGACTCCGTCGATGGCCTTCTCGGGACCCTGCTGGGCGAAGGAGGACGAGGCGTAGGCCTCGGCTGACAGCGCGAGGTCGTTGTAGGCGTCCGTGCCGCTCGTGACGCCGTACGCCGTCTCGGTCGTGGTCGTACCGTCGGCGAAGGAGTTTCCAGGCGTGCAGCCGGGACATTCAGTGCCGAACGCGCGGAACTCGGCAAGACCGGCTGCGCCGGTCGACGTCGACACAGACGTAACGTCCATCTTTATGTAAGACGTGATGACGGGACCAGCGAGCGTGATAAGAGTGGCAGAACCGTCGTTGGCAAGAGCGCCGAACGGAACCGACGAGCCGTCCGAGAAGGTCAAGGTACCACCCGTAATCCAGTCTGTCCATTGCCCTCGGTCAGCACTGTACGTTGCAGAGGGAACTGTGAAAACGCACCATTCTGGTTCGGCCGGTCGTAGAGGGCGACCGAAGTGATGTTATAGGTGTCAGGCCACAGAACGCCCCACCATGCCGTCGTCGTCTCGCCGGCCGAAGACCATTCGGCCGAGGAGTTGCCCGGGTAGCCCTGAATGTTGCCGTCGATAGCAGCCGACGCGGGCTGAGCATCGCTCTGGCTCGACGCGAGAGCTTGGCCGAGAGGCGCGACGTTGGTGCCGTTCGGCAGCGTGACTGGTGACTGCGCGGTGCCCATGTAGGAGCGCTCGGCGAGATCCTCCGTGACAGCATATTGCCTGACGAAACGAATGTGCCCATTAGAACTTTGCTCAAGCCGGTAGAAGAAGTTTGACGCACCTCAGAAGCCAGTACGTCTCACCGCGACCGGCGTTGTAGCACTCCATCAAGCTCTGGCACTCGGCGTAGTCGAAGGGCGTGTAGGCGAAGAACGCGTCGCACTTGGACTTGAAGTTGCTGTCGTCGAGGCCCATAGTCGGCGGCAAGTTCTGCAAGAATGCGAGATCAGCGCCAGATAGAGTCGGCTGCGAGGTTGGAGCGGACGGACCTGGACGGGGTAGCCCATGTAGCCTGCAACGGTGGCGTTTGTAGCGTACTTCCCGGCGACATCGGAGGCGATGCGGCCGACTGTAAGGTGGTCGGCATGGTCGCCCGCATCGTAGTCGGACAGGTAGTCGAGCGTGCGAACGTAGGACGGCTGGCGAGCGGTGATGATCTCGGCGAGAGCCTGCTTGAGGGTGGCAAGGGAGAAAGTCGCTGTGCCCGGCTGGTTGCGGATCTGCGAGATAGATCCGAAATAGAGGTTGCGAAGCGACTGGTAGCCGGTTGTCGCGAAACTGGATAGGGGACATCAGTTTGGACTCAGAGGCTGCGCTTGAGAGACGATGACGCACCCAGAGCCGTCCATGTTGCCGTCAGGGAAGCGGAAGTGCACACGCTGAACTTGCGGTGCCTGCTGGAGCGTCGTGACCAGGACCGGCTGACCGCCGAAAGTGCTGGTGAACTCGGTCCAGACGTTGGACACGCCGGCCATCTTGGCATACGCCGCAGCGTTGCCTTGCTCGCGACTGAGGGCGTAGGTCGAGCCCGTCGTGCCCGAGTCGCCCGCCGTCAGAATGACCACGGTGATACAGTTGCTGCCGGCCACATCGGTGTACAGGTCGGGCGACTGGAAAAGAAGGTCGTCGTCGGGATGCGCAATCACGTAGACCGATCCACCGACGCAGTTGAAGACGGGCGCAGGACCAGAGGACTGGCTTGAGCCGCTGCTGGCGGATGCGGCAGCGGACGAGGTTCTCGCAGCGGACGAGGCCAAAGCTGTCCGTGTGCTAGCAGCTCCTGCTTGCAACGCAAGGAGGAGGAGCGCGACGAGCGCGCTCGCGCGGCGGTAGAAGGTCATGCTGAGACAGATGCCGGATAGGCGAGTGGTGAACAGACGGGGCAGATCTGCTGCAAAGGCAGCGGCGACGACGTGTGAGCGGATCGATCTGCAGAACTTGCGCGAAGGGGGCGCACACGAGAATCAACCTGCTGGAGGCGAGTCGAGGTCAGCGCAGGCGAAGGAGCGAGGGTGCGGAAGCCAGCTCACCGAGAGGGCTCAGCCAGCTGAGCGCGTTCGAGCTTTCCACCGCTAGAGAACTCGACAGCGAAAGTAGAGCGGCCCACAAGCGGCACGCGAGAGGCGAGAGCAGCAGCGAGCGACGAGGAAGATGCAGCAGGAGGGGGAGAAGTAGCTGGCAGCCGCGCCTCTGGGGCAGGCGGGCAGAGCGCTGAGCTGCCGATCCGCTACTCCAGGAGCTCTAGACCCAGCCTCACAGCCGGCGTGCATGAATGAAGGCGGGCCTGGGGGGCGACCCGGGAACCGAAACGAGCGGCAGGCCGGGCAGAGTGGCTTGGGTAGCCAGGGCAGCGTCTCACTGGCCGGTCGCGGGCAAGATTGGATGCCCAGGGCTCCGGCAGCGGCGGAAGGCAGTCCGGAAGAGGGCAAGGGGCGGCGAGCGGGGCGAGCGGGCGGCGGGCGAGGCTGGCCCACTCGGCGTGGACCTTCCCATCCGAGCGCCGCCCTCGCTTCTCGCAGGTGGATCATCAGTGTCTCGCATCGTCTGGAGCCTGTCTTTCATTGTCCTGCCCGCCCCTGAGGGCTGGATCTGCTCCGACTGCTCGGCGGTCCCGCCGCCCGCGCGCCTGCACCTGCTTGCCCGCTTGCGTCGCTTGCTCTCGTCTGCCGAGCCCGCCGCTGCCCTCGCCGGATCCTCTGCGCGACTCTCTGCTCTTTGTCCGCTAGGGGTCTACCTTGCCACTGGTCGGCTGCGCCCACGTCTTTCGTTCTCGCGCCTACACACTCTCCCTGCGATTGGATCGCCTGCACCCTCGACGGCAACCTCACACTCGTTCACTTCCGTTCCGACTCGTTATGCGCAGCACTCTCTCCCTCCTCGTCGTCGCGCTCTTCGCGAGCACCGCGTTCGCCTCGGCGGATCATGGCCGCCAGGGCCACCTGCGCCAGAAGCGTGCATGGTACGTTCTCACATGCTGGATAAGAAGGCTGGCTCGGCAGCTTACCAGTGCTCGAATCTGCAGGGGCCAGCGTCGCGCAGTCTCGTCGGGCTCGTCGACCATCTCGGCAGCGCCGGCTGACAGCACATTCTTGAGCGTTGTGCCGGACGGTGCTGTTGGGACGGTCACCATCTCGAACACCGCAGCTGCTGCGCCGGACACGACGCAGCAGGCGGTCGGCAGGACGCAGCAACAGGTCGGGCCCCTCACCTGTTCGCCTAGCGTGACGCTCGGCGGCGCTTGCGACCCGAACGCCGGCGTTTGCTGGTACATTCTCTCCTATTTCCGCTGCTGCCCCTGCATAATCCACTGACAATGACATTGTCGCAATCAGCCAGACGGGTCTCACTTGCGCAGGCAAGGTCTGCACTGCCATCTGCACCATCGACACGACCGAGCCTTACTGCGACGCCTCGACGCCTTGCAACGAGGAACTCGGCTACACGTGCTACAAGAGTCGCTGCAGGCCGCCCACGGGTGCCGTCCGGGTGCAGAACAAGGATACCTGCGACCAGGGCTCGGGTAACACCCGCTTCTGGTGCGTCGCTTTCGCTGCCGTTCGCCTCGCTCGCCCTGTCAATTGACTCTGTCCGCTCCTGTTCACGCTATAGCATTCCGACAAAGGGTATCTGCGTTGGCGGCACCTGCCTTCCGTGCACGCAGCACTCCTAGATCCGTCCTTTTCTCCGCGTTGGCTGCTGGCGGCTGCGCTCCCTCCGTCTGTCGGCGTCCATGCCTCACTATACCCACGCGTATACCGTGCTTTATCCCTGTAGCCTGTCTCCGCACATCCTGTTACCCCCATTGAAATCATTGGTGCGACTCTGGTATCGTGACGATCTCTTCGAGCAGTGCCTATGCTTGCACACGCTCAGTGACGAATCCGCCGGCACTACCAAGGCCAGCAACGAGACAACTATCTCGAGGGCTCCCTGTCCGCTGGACTCGTCGGGAACCAAGCAGCTGAACCGAGCGAGCGTTCAAAACGTCTATTGCGGCGAGGTGATCAGCAGAACCCTGACAGTAACGTACAATCCGTACAACACTTCCGCACACAGTCACGGCAAATCACGGCCCCATGCCTTCCCATCCAACTTCGTCGCCGCCGCCGTCCAAGCCGCCGCCCATGTGCTGCCCCTTTCGCTCACGCGCCTTCTCGTCTGCCTCTTCCCGCGCGTACTCCGGCCCGTTCCAGGCGGGGATCGAGCAGTCGCGCCCGTCGGCGAAATACTCGAATGCGAACCACATGTCGGGGCCGCAGTCGGGACCGCTGCGGTAGGCCATGTTCTGCGGAAGCCACAAAGGCAGGGTCAGCTGCTGCGGTAGCGCACCATTCCCGGACTGGCGAGATGGACGAGCTGGAAGAGTTACGTACCTGAACATATATGCGCTGCCAGTTCAGTCGAGCGGCCATCGTCCAAACCGGCTGCTCCTTAGCGGCAAAGCTGCACGAGCGCGAGCAAGTCCCGCGTCAGTCAGGACCTGCAGCACGGAAAGAGCGACCGAGAATGACGTACCGCTGCAACGCGCTCTGCATGACCGTCACCTTCTGCACCTCACGCTCCCACATCTGCACGGCCTCTTTCCTCCCGCCGAACCATCCGCCCTGGAGGCGGTCCGTCCGGTCCATCTCGTCCGTCCGCTTGACGTCCTTGACCCACTCGGTGCCCGATTCGAACGGGCCGAGCGTTGCCGCGAGCATGATTGTATCGGAGGGGAGAGTCGAGTAGAGCGAGGAGAGGACGGAGGGGAGCTCGTGGAAGGTGTGGGTAACGGAGGCATCGCGGAAGCCGCCCGCATCGACCTGTGCGCGACAGCAATCAGTCTCAGTATCATGCCGCCTGAAGCACGCGGGGCGGAAAGCGAGCTCACCCAGAAGAAATAGTCGCTCCCGTACGGATCCCGGTCCGCCGCGTTCTTGACGATCCACGGCTTCGCCGTCCAGACGCCGTAGACATCAGGAACGTGCACGTGCTTCTCTGGGTCGATCTTGTGCTGCGCGGTTGCCCAGTCATGCCCACCAAGGTCCTGCAAAGGCGGCATGTCGAAAGGCGACGAGTACTCGGTCACAAGCGTCAGAGGCTGGGCACTTGTCAGCATGATCAGCAATTGCTTATCATATTCTGTTCGCTCGAGTCGAACAGAACGCACCTTGTCGCCTCGCAGATTCTTGATGTAGGCCGCCATCGAAGGGGCGCAGTAGAAGATGACGGGCAGTTCGACCGAGTGCAGAAAATTGCCGAGCCACTCGTGGTACTCTGAAGAGGAGTCAAGATCAGCTGTATCACTCCAGCCAGCTGAGGACGGGAAGACTCACCGCTGACCCGGTGCTTCTTGCCGTTGTCGACGCGGTAGAAGCTCGACACGATTGTTACCGGCGAAGTCGTGCCCGCAGGAGCCAACGTATGCTCCCCATCATCCCCGGGCACGGTTCCTGTGGCCTTTGCCAGGGCCGTCATACCGACGGCGGCAGCGTCCGCCTGAGTTCGCGACCCCGTCGCCGCCTCCCGCACGCCGCTGTAACGCCCCAGCCCGAACCGCTGTAGATCCACCGCCGCAACGTCCGTCCTCTGCAGAACGAGGACGAGGAAGAGCACCCCTGCGACGGTCCAGCCGACGTAGGCGCTCAGCCGCAGGCAGCGGTATCCGCGCGTCGGCTTCGAACGACGGTCCCATGCCGGCGCTAGCAGTGGTGTGTCGACGCCGTTGTACGAGAGCGACTCTCGCTTGACGTCGAGCGAAGTTCGGCGGTTGAGGCCTGCATGGCCGGGCGTGCTGAGCGGCTCAGCGAGTCCTGTCACCGACAAGACCCGGTAGTGTGCAGCGGACGACATCCCGCTTGGCTAACGAGAGCACACGAGCAAGCAACTCAAGCAAGCAGGGGTTCAGCAGCAGCAGGAAGCGCCTCCCGGCAGCGGGAGCGTTGTTGGCTCGGCGCTAGTTTCGAGTCGAGGCCGACTGGTAGCCGGACTTCTGAGGCGGAGTCGGACAGGGCGCGGCGGGCTCCCTAGACACTCTTCTCGGGCGAGGCGAGACATTTCGTGCGAGATGAAAGAGGCGGGCGCGCGGAGACCTGCCTCTCCCGGCGGGGGCTGTCTCTGCCCCTTGGTCGCATATTGCTGTTCTTGGAGACGATCAGGCGAGACTCTGCCGTGGCTGCACCGAGGCTGGTTCGTCGATCGGTCGGCATCCCCGCTCTGCCGTCAAGCTCCCTGTGCGGCAGCCTGTAGCCAGGTCCAGTGTCGCACCCCCTCCACGACGAGCTGGCCTCGCTGGCGGGATCTCTGCTGCCTGCTACACACTGCTGCTGGCTGGTGCAAGCACTGCACACTGCTCGCCAACCGCTGGCACGCTCGTTGACGGCCTGTCCGAGCATTCTCTCCCGTCGCCCCTCCCGGGATGAGCAGCTTCTTCAATGCGCGAGGGCTTTCGCTCGCAGCAGTTTGCTTCCAGTCGACGGCGCTGGCCATCGTGTACGTCTGTGTGTCCGGCCGTCCCGTTTGAGCAGCGAGCTGACCCTTCTTGGCGCAGATTGCACATCTCGCAAGCGAGCCTCCGACCGGGCCAGGCGCACTACAAGGCGTCGAGCGCTGTCCTGCTCACTGGTACGTCCTCTTTCTATGTTCTGTGTATAGGCAGAGTGGCGATGCTGACGCATATGCCGCCGCAGAGTTGGGCAAGCTGGTCCTTTCCCTCCTCCTCGCCCTGCGAGACACCCTGAAGGAGCGTGCAACGCTGCTCGCGCCGCGGCACAACTTGCCATCACCCGAGCTGTATGCGCAGAGCCAGCCCGTCGACGAGAAGGAACTCTGGCGGGACGACCCGTACGACACGACGTCGCAGCCCTCGCAGCGGTCCGACCCGGTACAGTTGCCGGCAAACAACCTGCGCCGCCGTTCCTCCATCCAGCGTGGACCGACGTTCTCCGTCTCGTTCGAGGGCGGAGGCACAACCTTCCCCGAGCGTTCGAGCCTTGCGACGTTCCAGTGGCCGCACAAGCCGATCTCGCCCGCCGTGGCCGAGAAGCTCGGCAAGATCTCGCCCGAGGGCAGCCCGCAGCCGGACCTGCAGGTGCTGAAAATGCTCGATGATCCGCGGTTATGGCTGAGGCGGCGCCGTCTCGGCGTCGTTGGCATGCTGTGGGAAGACATCTTCGGCGGCGACTGGTGGAAGATGGCGGTTCCGGCGGTGCTCTTCGCACTGCAGAACAACCTGATGTGCGTAGCTCAGATTTTCTATCAGAGCGAGAAAACACTGACACGTCGTATGGCGCAGCTACGTCGCTGCTCGCAATCTCTCGGTCCCGGTCTTCCAGATCACCTTCCAGCTCAAGACGCTCATCACCGCCCTTTGCGCCGTTGTCATGCTCGGCCGCCGCCTTTCGTCCATTCAGTGGGCTACGCTCGTCACCCTTGGGCTTGGCGTCGCGACGATGCAGCTCGGCGCCATCTCAGCGCGCGCAAACGACTCGCACGGTCACGGCAAGCACCCGGCAACCGAGGCCGAGTCGATGAACTACCTCGCGGGCGTTTCGGCAGTCCTCGTCTCGTGCTTCTCGAGCGCGATCGCCGCGACCTACTTCGAGCTGGTCATCAAGCGCCAGCCGGTCGTTCCGCCCGTCGAGGAGATCATGCTTGTCGCGCCACCCAAGATCAAGCCAGCCAGCCTTTGGGTTCGCAACATCCAGCTGTCGCTCTTCAGCTCGGTCATCGGCGTCGCGGTCGTCATGCTGCAGGCCAACCATTTCCACCTCGATGCGATTAGCGGCCTCTCGCTCGACTTCAAGGGTCTGTTCGACCCGCTCGAGCACTGGTATGACCCGGTCGTGCGTGCGGGTGAGGGCTTCTTTGAGGGCCTGACCGACAACCCGATGGCCTGGGCCGTCATTTTCCTTCAAACCGTCGGCGGCCTCCTCATTGCCGTGGCGATCAAGCACGCCGACAACATCGCCAAGGGGTTCGCGCTCGCCGTCTCGATTGTCTTCACGTTCCTCCTTTCGGTCGTTCTCTTCGACTTTCAACCGACGCTCGCCTCGGTGCTCGGCGGCGCCGCGGTTGTCGCCTCGACCATCATGTTCGAGATGGCGCCGAAGGAGATCCGTGGCCTCTTCGCGACCGAGCCGCATGGCCACAAGAAGGCGGTGATGCGTCGCTGGCACTACATGCTCGTCGTCATCATGGGCACCACGCTCTGGGCCGGCATCTTCCCCTCCATCCGCTCGCTCTCGTCCGGCTCGAGCAAGTGGGACCTTCTCCACCACGAGCACGACAACCAGCTTTCGCTCCGCCAGCCGACCATCGCGATAGCCGACATGACACCCATCACCGAGAAGCTCACGAAGGCGGCCCACATCTGTGGCTGGGGCGTACGACCCTTACGCGAGACGACCACTTCTGCGTATGGCGGCTCGCATCCGATGCCGTCGAGCTATCCTTACTGGGTAACCAACGCGAATCAGTATGCGCTCGACGACATCCTCACGACGCGCTTCGCGACCTATTCGAAGGCAGTCCCGCTCCTCGCATCGCCCTCACCCGACTTCATCTTCCTCCCGATTCTGTCCCAGCTCTGGTCGAACCCGTGGCGCTGCGAGGCGACCGAGCTGCGCGACGCCATTGAGCGCACGACGCAGTTCCTCCGCGACCTCGTCGCCAGCGTCGGCGAGACGCCGTACCCGCGCATCGTCGTTCCTATCGCGACGCTTCGCAGCAACCTCGAGGAGATCCTTACTCCCGAGCTGATGGCGGAGCTGAAGGACAGCGTCGTCTTTGTCTCGATCGAGAATGCACCCAAGACCCACGCCGAGGGCTTGAAGTACCTCATCGATGTCCCTTGTGCGTTTCCAACGTCTCAAATTAGCATCGAATCCAGGCTGACGATAATGACTGCGCAGACCCAACTGCATTCCACCTTTCGAGCACGCACGCCGGGAGCAAGACCAGCGTCGGCGACTACTTCCTCGATGCTGAGCGGCCTTACCTGTTCGTTCCGCGCTTCTTACTTCAGCTCTGATCGGTGGACTCACTCGATCGTACGAACAGCCTTCACTACGCCGCCGGCGCGAGTCACCCGTGGGGTTTGCCCGCCAGCGACCCCTTCAACGGCTTCGCTCTTCGGGGTGCGCTCCTCAAGGAGTTCTCTGACTACGTTGCGGCGCCGGCGGAGAACCAGAAGTCGCCAATCCTGTTCGACAACATCGAGAACTCGGTCGACGGCGCGCAGAACCTTACGCTTTTCCACGAGCACATGTCGCAGGCCGTCTTTTGCCCGATGCCGGCAGGCGACTCGCCCTCGCGCCGCGCCTTCTACGAGGCGCTACAGCTCGGTTGCATCCCCGTCATCTTCCGCGAGCGGTCGTACGGGCGACTCTTCCCGTCCTCGCCCGAGATCAACGACCTGAGCAAGTTCACCGTCTTCGTCGACGAGACGGAGCTCATCACGGGTTCGGGCCTCTCGCTCATCCAGCGCCTCGAGGCCATCAGCCCCGTCGAAATCCGTCGGATGCAGCACCACATCCGCAAGATCGCGCACAAGCTGCAGTGGTCCATCCCCGAGGACGAAGAGTGGATCCCCAAGGGGCCGGGGCACAAGCTCCCGTCGGGCGTGCCCGTGTGGAGCCGCACGGTCGCTGCGGCGCGCGAGGAGCAGCGTCCGCCGACCGTCGACGCCTTCACCATGCTCCTTAAGGAACTCGCCGTCATCCGCGATGGCGAGTGGCTGCCGGGCGTCGCACGCGATCTCCGCCGCGGCGTGACCGGCAAGTCGTTTGGGCGGCCCGCGAGGCGGCGATAGTGTGCGCTGCAGGGGAGAGTCGGGTGTGTGGTCGTGTAATCGCGCGGCGTGCAGGTCACGCTCGTGCTCTCTGGGTCGTTCTGTTGTGTCCTTCTTCCACGCAGTCCTGCAGTTTTGTAGCATACCTACCTCTCATCGGATTATTTACCCTATCACTCTGCATCATATCATCAATCCACACCACGAGACATTTGCACGGAAGACGGAACTGCGTTACAAGGAGAGAGCGAGAGAGTGGGTATAGTCCATTGGCACAAGGCAGCTAGTAGCCCGCCGCGCCCGGCGCGGTCTCGCCCTCGCGCTTGAGAGCCAGGAGGAGCTCTTTGAAACGCGTGAGGTCCTGCTTGCTCTTGGTCGTCGTCTTGGACCGCGAGTCTTGCAGGTCGACGAGCGTGCAGATGCGCTCCCACGTCGTGCCCTTGGCGAGCGAGTCGGTCAGCTCGGTCTTGAACGTCTCCTCGTCCTCCCTGCACACGGTACGACGAGGTCAGCGCCGGTTCTTCCGACTAAACGGGCGAGGTCTCGCTCGCGGAGACGCGATTAGCGATCTTGAACGCACTTGTTCTGCGCGATCGCCTTCTCCTTCTTGGCGTTGTACTCCTGGTAGAAGTTGTCGATCGCGCTGCGTGCCTTTGCGATCGTGTCCTCCTTCTTGCGCGCCGCCTCCTCTTCCCGCGCGGCGATCTCCTGCGCCTGCTTCTCGCGCCACTCCCTGTAGGACGAGCGGTGTCAGCGCTCCACCTCCGGGACACACTGCACTTTGTGTAGAACGTTGTGCTACACCAAGCAAAGGAAGCGAGACGCACTTGATGAACTCTGACTCGCCCTCCTCCTTCGGTGCCGGGCTCGCCGAAAGCGACGGGGCCGACTGGTTGAAGGCGGGCGCGTTCAGGCCAATAGGTGACGGTGCGGGCGGCTGTGCGCTGAAGCCGTTCTGGTGAGGCTGTGTTGTCGGATGAACCGAGGGGGTGATGGTGGGGGAGGGGGAGACGAACGAGGTGAGTTCGCGTCTGGCGGCTTGCAGACTGCGCGAGGGCAGCACGCACCTGCTCTTCAGGCACCTCGATGGCCGGGTAGTCCTGCTCGAACGCTGCGAACTCGTTGTCGCCCGTGACCGACACCTGCGCGCCGAGTCCCCCTGCGCCCGCCGCAGGTGCGGGTGCGTCTGCGCCCAGGCTCCCGAGGGCATCATCGCCGCCGTCCAGGTCGGGGAAGGCCGACGCCGAGGCCTCAAAGTCCTTGTCGAGCGAGGCGCCGTCCGACGGCCCCGCGAACGCGCCGGCGTCTGCACCGAGGGCGGCGCGCTCGCGGGCGAGGAAGTCGGACTGCGGGTCTGCGGCTTCGTTCGAGCCAAACAAGTCGTCCATTGCTGTGCGGGTGGAGGAGAGCGGCGCGAGAGCGTGTCGAGGTCACGTCGTGTCCAGATGAAGCGGTGTCAGCGACCACTCCGCCTGCCTGGGCCGATCCGAGCGAACGCACAGTCTGGCGCAGCCATTTGACACCCTCTACGCTCTCGCAAAGTCAGGCTGTGCGATTGCTCCCGTTCCTCCGCTTCCTCCTCTTCTCGCCAGGCAGCATCTAAGGGGCTTGGGCCGGCACGGCATTTGCGGAATCAACGCCGCGACAGGAGGTCTGCTGAGGCTACTTCTGTGGGCTCCAAGCGCGTGCAGCTCCCTCACTCCTCGCATTGGTGCTACTGGCCATCGTCGCGGTTCGTTCTGGTTCGTCTCCCTCTCACAATCGCCTACAATTGCGACTCAAGTGACGCAGCACAAGATACGGCGCTTTTCAAATGGTCGCTTGCGTATGGGCGCTTGACTGACGCTCGCTCGTAGTCGCTGTCACGGCTTTGCTCCTGCTCGCCTCGTCTCATGTTCCCACTCGCTCTTGCGTCCACAAGCAGTATGCGAGACTGCGGTGGCTCACGACGAACGAGCACAGCGGTCAAGTGACATCGCAGCAATCACTGCCCACCCGCCAGATCGTGCACATCCGCTGTCTCGTTCTGGTCTGCACAAGCACGCCGAGCTCCGAGGTCCCGCGGTCCGTCGTGCTTCGCACACACAGCCGCGGCGACCGACACGACGGTCTGATTGGAGTCTGGAACTGGGCATCTGTTCCGCGACTCTGTCGCAAGAACCGAACATCCGGTTCCCGCACTCCGGCGTTCCTGAGAAATAGCCGGGTGCCTCCAGATTTAGCTTCGTCCCGCTGCGCACGCCTGCGCTTGCTGGCCGCTGCTGGCTCGCTACGAGCAGTGACAGCTTCGAGCAGGAGAACAGGCCACGTCCGGGGCCAGTATCGCTCCGAGGAACTCGAAGAAGATGCCCAACAACGCTAAAGCGCCGCGTGGCCCGGTCACAGATCCCCGAGTCTCCCAAACCGAGGCCTGTTTTTAGCGCTGCTCACAAAGGGTGGGCGTTGCGCAGCGACGTCGGCGGTGTTTGAACGGACCGCAAACCACGCCCACGATCGCTTGGGTGAGGAGAGCATGGGGGACCCCGAGGACTCGCGCTCTGGCTCCCCTCTATCTCGCCTCTCTTCTCCTCCTGGGGCTCCCGCTTCCTGCGACTCTCTGCTGCACTCGTCTTCTACTGTACGCTGCGGAACCGGTTGGCACCACACAGTTTGCCTACGCCCGTTCGCCTTGCCTCAACCGCGGCTGTCCATATCAACGGCCACTTCACCTCACTTCCTTTATAGTCATGGCTGAAAAGGCCGACTCGCACTCTGCGTCGTCGACCGACGCTGAAGCCGCCGGCGCCGGCGCGCCCAAGCCCAAGGCGACCGCCGAGCACCTCGAGTTCTACGCGGACCGCACGACGGGCTACTCGTCGAACCTGCGCGCTGTGCAAGAGGCGCAGGGCTTCAAGCCGGCCGATGGACGTCTCGTCGTCGACCCGGAGGAGGCGAAGATCGAGTATGGCGAGGAGATCGCCAGCAAACTGAAGACGAATCACGACGGCACCAAGATCTTGTGGCCGCAGCGTACGTTTGACTCGTCACCGCCTGTGCCTGCACGCACTCAGTGCTGACTTGCGTTGCTGTAACAGCGAGCGACGACCCGAACGACCCGCAGAACTGGTCCGCGCGCAAAAAGAACATCCAGCTTCTCATTCTGAGTGCGTCTCGCCTACTGTGCTCGCGGCGCGTCGCTGTCGACCTTTCAAGCACGCTACATTTGGTGGGTATCCTGACAAGACCCTTCACGCAGCGATGGCTTCCTTCGTGCCCGACTTCTGCTCCGGTCTTGGCATCGCCTCGCTCTTCGACCTCGCCAGATCGTTCGACACCACGACCGAGGAGATCAACAGTCTGACGTCTAACTGGGTACGCTCAGACGGCGAGTCACGCCCTTGATGCCGTTGCTGACGCCTGCGCACGACAGTCCATCTTCCTGCTCGGCCCTGGTGGCATTGCCGCCGTCTTCCTCATCAAGCGCTTCGGCCGTCTGCCCATCCTCTTCTGGTCGCAGCTCATCGGGCTCGGCTTCCTGATTGGCTGCGCGTGCGCACCGAACCTGAGCACCTTTGCTGCCATGCGTTGCTTGAACGCTTTCTTCTCGGTGAGCCGCATCTTGCAGTGACTGAGCCTGTCTTGTCGGTGGCTGACTCTTCTCCTTTGCACCAGACTGCACCGCAGTGTGTCGGCCTATGGACCGGTACGAAATGCCGTCTGCTGCCGAATCTTCACGAGGCTGACCTTTGCCTCTCTCCATCCCCTCAGTCTGCGATCTCTTCCCCTTCCACCTGCAAGCGCGCAAGCTCAACTTGTGGACCATGGGTTTTATCGTGTCGCCCTTCGTCAGTGCGTCTTCATCGATCACTATTCCGAGTGAAAATCGCTTGACCGCCTTGTGTCGCACAGGTCCTTTCCTGCTCGGTTTTATGGTTGCGACCACCAACTTCAAGGACGTCTACCTTGTCGGTGTCGCCTACGTTGCCGTTGTTGTGCTGCTCATCACCTTCTTCATGGAGGAGACCATGTGTGCGTCGAGTTGCCTCTCGCCTCGAGCGCAGCCATCTAATTTACGACTGTCACAGACGATCGCGAGGTGGTACCTTTCCCGGAGCGCCCGACGACCGGTCTGCGCTACCGCATCGAGACGCTCCTTGGCATCACAGGCGTAAAGATGGCCAAGTGAGCACACCACATTCGCTCGTCCTGTGCTCTCGCCCTGACCCGCTACTCTCACAAACAGGTACCGCTGCACATGGTGGGAGTCGATCTCGTCTGTGTTCGACCTTGTGTGGCGTCCGCACATGCTGCTCATGCTCATCTGTGAGCAGCTTCCACTCCTCACCCCCCGCTCCTGTCCTAAGCTGACACTGCTCCTTCACGCAGACGTCGGCATCACCTTCGGCTTCGGTATCGGCATCAATGTCACACAGGGTGCGTCCATTAACCTTGCGCGGTGTTATAGCTGTTGATTCGGGCGGGAAGGCCGGCGCTCACCTTGACTTCCCATCTGCAGCCGTTTTCCTCGGGTCCCCTCCTCCTCTCGGTTACGGCTACTCTGAATACGCTACCGCCGCCGGTTACGCTACTCCGATCGTTGCCGTCATCCTCGGAGAGCTTTGCGGTCGTTACCTCAACGATTGGGTGCGTCTTCTCTAGCGTAACCTGTCGTTCTCGCTGCGGACTGGGTTGACCAAATTCGCCTTCAGCTCGCGGATCGCCTCATCAAGCGCAACTCTGGCGTCTTCCTCGCCGAGATGCGCCTGTGGTCCTGCTACTTCGCAATTCCTTTCTTCGTCGTCGGATTCTGCCGTGAGTGGCACGACTCGGTTTCGCGTCTGAGCTGCGCTGATTTCTAGAAACCACTCAGTCCTCGGCGTGTCGTTCGAGAAGAAGCTCAACATTGCGGGCGTCATCTTTGGTTGGGGACTCGCCGAGTGTGCGTTTCGTTCGCATCATCTTCGGATGTCCAGGACTGACTCTGGCCCATACGTCAGTCGCCATCCTCATCAACACTGTCGCCGTCTATGCCTACCTCAACAACTGTTTCCCGACGCGTCAGGGCGAAGTCTCGGCACTCATCAACCTGGCTCGTACTCTTGGTGGCTTTGCGTACGTCCTTCCCCCTCGAAAGAGTGCGACTTCTGATGGGCTGCAGAACCGAACTGATCGCTTTGATGGTCTCCCACAGTGTACCCTACGTATGTTCCGACCGAAATGCACCCGAGATGGCCGGAAGCGGTCGCTGACTCCGCGTTCTCATCCTCTACAGTACCAGGTTCCTTGGGCCACGTCGCCTTCTGGAGGTCCCATGAAGGTCCGTACATGATCACATCGTTCCTCGGTCTGCATGCTCACGCTTCGCCCTATGCAGGTCTTTGGCATGGAAGCCGGTGTCGGCGCCGCGCTCTTTGTCCTCATCATCCCCGCGCTTCAGATTTTCGGTGGTCGGTTGCGCGAGCGCTTCAGTGTCAAGCACTGAGCAACCGCCGGTCCATACATTCAGTCGTCGCTTCATCCGGTTGTACCCCCGTCTCAAACGTGATCACTTCTGTCAATCTGCTGTTATCGAATGCATGACCTTCTCTGTCGAACGCACACGACTCAATCTATCAGGTAAGGTCAAGAACGTGAACACCGCAGAGATGCGAAAGCCTTTGTTACTCGTGCTACACCGCTCCGCCTAGCGCTCCGCCAACCTCCTCGCGAGGAGCATCGCCGTCTGCGCTGAACCGATCGGCAGACCCTCGCCCTCTGCCGCACGCCGCTCCACCTCCTCGAGCGCCGGCGTGTCCTTGACTTCGTCCCACCGGTCGACGACGAATGCGAGCACCGCGTCCCTCACGGCCGGGTAGCACGTGGCGACGTCGCTGTACAGCTCGTAGGGCGCGCACGCCGGCGTGAGCTGCGAGACGAGGTTGGCGAGCGCGAGAGACGCGAGCTCGTGCAGCCCGAGCAGGTCGGCGAGGCGGTACACGCTCTTTGGTGACGCCGGGGCGCGGCAGCGTCGGGCTGTTGCGCTTTTCGACGAGCGCGTCGATGGCGCGCGACCGGTCGATGCGCCTCGAGGTCGGCGAAATCGCCCCCTGGCGGATTTCGGAGAGGAGAGGCGCAAAGTCGATGAAGCGCGTCTCGAGCCAGACGAGAACGGCGAGGTACGTCGCGTGCGACGTCTGCGAGACCTCGATGCGGCGGAAGGGCGCGACGGGAGCGGTCTTGGCCTTGGTCAGGCGCGCATTACTTTCGCGCGTGTCCGCTTCGTCGTCCGAATCTTCGAAGTCGAGTGCCGCGAGATCGTCGGCGGGCTCCGACGAGATCGCGTGCATGCCGATCTCGGCCTCGGCAAATTCGGAAGACAGGATCGAGTCGAAGTAGGCGGAAGCCGCGCACAGGCTCGCGTCATTCGCCCAAAGCTGCGCGCCGACGCGAACGAAGTCGATGCAGACGTTGTGCACCGCTTGTGCAAGGAGGAGGGCTGCAGGATGTAGACTCAGTCAGCGTGTCGATCACTGCGGGAGAAGCGGCGGAGGACTCACGGTATGCCTGAGCAGCCCGAATCGCCCGCTCAGAAACCCAGGCCCTCGCGACAACATCCTCCCGCTCCTTACTGACCTTTTCCGACGCGAAGTGGCCATCAACCTCGACCTCGAGTTGAAGAAGCAGCGTGCCACGAGCGCCGCCGACCTGTCCTGAAGTAGTGGAATAGAACGCAATGGTCCTGCCGCTTGCGAGGCCAACCTCCTCGACGTCAAAGTCATGCCGAACACCGTCAGGGCCGGAGAACTCTGCTCGGCTACCCTTGAGGATGGCGATGCGTGTGGCGCCGGTTTCGCAGACTAGGCGGTACTTCGACTCGGTGTATCTCAGCTCAAAAGTGCAATCAAGGCCATCAAGCTGGACAGGCGATGTCTGGCCGTAATAGGCCGGATCGTTGTGCGATGCTTCGTATCGATAATTGGGCATCCCGAGGCGAGCGAAGGGAAGGAGGACAAGAGTAAACGGCGTTCGCGAACTGGCCGGACTGGCCGGTCAAAAGTAGGCTCGAGCGCTTGAGCACAGCCTCATGAGGAGCCGTGTTCCATCAGAATCGTCGTCACAATGCGAAAGTCGTAATACAACAGGCGACAGAGTCTGCTTCACCTGGCGCGTAAAGAAACGGTTAGCTCGACGCGGCTTGCGCGAACCTCCCTTGAGCGAGTCGAGGCGTACCTTCGCCACAGCCAGGTCCAGAAGAAGACGGTCGCCACGATGCCAAGAAACACCATCCCTATGGGTAGGCGCGAAAGGTCAGCCGCAGAGCTGGGCACGTCAACGAGAACGAAACGCTAAACGCACAAAGACACCACTGCCCGCCTTGTCGTCGCGCCATCTTCTGCATCTTCTTCATGGTCCCGCCGAGGAAGTTGCCCGTCTCGCCAAAGGTGTCGTTCTGTGCGACGACGGGGAGAACGTGAGGACGAGGGATCAGGCAGACTAGGAAACGCGGGAGAGCAAGACGACACGCACCATGCCGTTGAGCATCTTTGTCGAGTCGCGCACTTCGTTGCCAATGTTGATGGTGATCTGCATGGGACGCAAACGAGCCCAATGGTCAGTCTCGACCACGAGAAGCTCGAGAGAGCGACATCGACGGACGTTCTTGAGGAGCTTGACCTTCTGGCTGAGCCCCTCGAGTGCTTCGTCGTTCTGGCCCTCGATGTCCTCGGCGGTGCGGTCGGCAGCGTAGCGGTCCGAGGGCCTGTTGTACATGGGGAGGGGAGAGGCCGAGCGAGACGACGAGAACAAGGCGGTGCGGTTAGGGTCGCGGTGCAGCAGCCCGCCGCTCCTATGGGGCGAGTTTGCGTCAGTCTCATGGCCTAGTAGCACGCATCCACCGCTCGTGGTCCAACGGCGAGAGAGGATTGACGGTGATGTCGGCAGACGAGGTTGCACAGGACGAAGGGCGAGGACGTGCCTTCCGGTGTAGGCGCTGCTCATTACGTCTGGTGTGCGAGTGCGTGCGTCTGCTCAGCCATTCCCGCGCCGCGCTGGCACGTGAGAAGAAACGCGAACGAACGTCGACTTGGCGCGGAGAGCGATCGCACCGTCGACACTCGACCCTTGCCCCTTGCTCGCACGAGGATCTGGACAGAGCCAGCGAGTAGATGGAGAGCCTCGTGCCAGAGCTCCAGGGCTTCACGCCGCGCCCCTCGACCTCGAACAGCGCCGCGTTCGCCCTCGACCCCGCACTCGCTGGTCCCGGGCCCGCCTCGTCCGCTACCCTCGCTGGACGCGCACGCTACGACGCCTACTGGGACGACGAGGACGAGTACGACGACCACGACGACTCGCTCGACGGGTCGCAGTACGAGACAGACGCCGAGGACGAGTACCAGGCGACCCAAGGCCAGCTACCTGGCGCAGCAGGCGCAAAGCGCACGAGGAGGAGCAGCGTCGGACCGCTCGCACAAGATGGCACGCCCCCGGCGGGCGCACGCGTCGACAAGGGCAAGGGACGCGCCGCCGACCAGGACTTGTTTGCCCTCGACGACGATGAAGGCGGAGACGAGCAGCTTAAGTGCGTTGGCCCTTTCGCGCAAACAGAGGCTCCGCAGACATACTGACGGACCGCCACCGCGCCGCAGCCGCCTCATCTTCGCCATTCGCGACTCCAACTCGACCGGAGTAGGCGGCGCGACCGCCCTCGACCGCGAATTCGACCGCTCCATCGCCGACGAGCTCGACGCGTTCGATCCCGATCTCATGGAGGACCTCTCAGTCGGAACCAAGGGCCGCAGGCGCCGTCGGGGCAAGCGCACCGTGTGTTGCAGTCCCTTCCGCTCCTTCTGCGCGAGGCTAATCCGTGCCCACTATGCTTCGCAGGGCGGCCGCCGCCGCGCCGCTGACGTCGAGCCTTCGCCCGAAGTCAAGCGCCTCCTCGGGCAGGCGAACCAGGCCTACGCGACGGGATCGCTGCAAGAAGCGATCGAGCTCCTGTCCGAGGTCGTGCGCATCGACCCCATCATCCGCGTCTCGTGGTACACGCTCGCGACCATCTACGAAGAACTCGACGAGCAGGAAAAGGCCGTGCAGTGCAAGATCGTCGCGGCGCATCTGTCGGGAAAGGACGGCGCAAGCGAGTGGGGCGATCTCGGCCGCGAGTGTCGGTGCGTTGCAACCGCTTTCAACCCCGTGCTTTCTTTGCTGACGCTTCGCGGCGTCACAGCGACATCGGCTTGCTCCACCAGGCGATTTACTGCTTCACGCAGGCCATCAAATGCAACAAGGAGGACGTGGACGCCATGTGGGACCGCGCCATCCTGCTCAAACTCTCCGGCGCCAACAACATGGTGCGTCCTGCTTGCGAGATCACCGAGCAAAGGGCTCACTCGCTTGGGTGCAGGCCACGAAAGCGTTCCTCGCGCTCCTCTCTCTCCTCCCACACGACCCGGGCGTCCTGCGCGAGCTGGCGCCCCTCCTCGCCGCGACCGAGCAGCACGTGAAAGCGACCGCGCTCCTCCTCTCGGCCTTCAACCACTATCGCGCCGTCGTCCCGCTCGTCACGCCCGAGTCGGTGCACCTCCTCACGACGTACGGGTACGCCGACCTCGAGCTCCTCGCCGACTTTCTCCTCGCGCAGCGCACCTTCCCCGAGGTCGTGCGCGTCGTCAGGCAGGGCGTCCGCTGGCTTCAGGGGCGGGAGCTCGAGACGGGGTGGGACGAGCTCGAGGACGACCGCGAGTACGACGAGGTGCGCAAGAGCCGCGATGGGTGGCAGAGGGGTAACGTCTGGCTCGAGGAGGAGCCGACGTACGAGCTCGATGTGAGGCTCAGGAGTCGGCTCGGGCTGGCGAGGCTTGGGCTTGGCATGCTCAACGAGGCGCAGGTGCGATACCCTGCTCTTCTCCTGGACCCACTCTACCCGTCCTGACGCTCTTTCCATCAGCACCACTTCGCCATCGTCACGAGCGAAGACGTCGCCGAGTTTCCCGAACTCTTTGGCGCCATCGGTGATGCCTACTTTGCGAGGAAGATGTACGACGAGGCTTTCGACGTGTACCGCATGCTCGCCGAGAACGAGGAGGTGCGTCTGTTGTTGCTGTCGTGCCACATCGGCTTTGGCTAACTTGCTCGCATTACACAGACGAACGGCCCGACTGTTTGGTTCAAGTGCGGCCAATGCCACCAGATGCTCGGTGACTACGAGGAAGCCAAGGAGTGCTTCGAGAACGGTGCGTGAAACCCTCGCTCCCATCCTCCGATCGCGCTGACATGCGACACTTGGCAGTCATCGACGAGGAACCGGGCAACCTCGAAGCCAAGCTCGCGCTTGCCAAATGCCTCGAGCAGATCGGCGACCCGTCTCGCGCGCTCGTACTCATCAAGCAGGGTGCGTTGCGGCGATTTTGTCTCTACACGGCGAGAAGCTGACCCGCCGATCCACAGTCATCGCCGCCCGTGAGGCCGATCACGAGGAGGTGCAAGTCGACGCCGACGGCAAGCGTCGTCGCAAGCCGTGGAAGTCGCGCGAAGAGCGCGCGGCAGCGCGCGTCAACCGCGAGGCCGCCGAGCGCGAGCGCCACACCGAGTTCCAGATCGCCTTCTCACGCCTGCACGAGCTCGACGCCGAGATCGCGCTCGGCGCCGAGGACGGCGCCGAGGCGCTCGGGCAGTGGCTCGAGCTCGCGACGAGTCTCGTCGACTCGTTCCGGAGCACGAAGCAGCTGTTCCCGAGTGACTACAAGAAGAAGTTCACGGGCATGCTCACGTCGTTCCGGCGCAAGGGCAAGAAGGCGGCCGACATCGAGGAGGAGGCCGACCAGATGGCCAACCGCCTCCAGCGCACCATGAGTGCGTCCCGTCCGCAGTATCACCGAAATTCTCACGCTGACTCCGGCCCGCTACAGTCGCGGATGAGGACAATGAGGTAGAGGAGACGAGCTTCCGCGGACTCGACTTCGACGGCTGGGCCGACTTCATCCTGAAGGTGAGACGGTGCTGCAGCTTCCATCCGCGAATCTTGCTCACCATGTGTGATCTCAGTACTGCTTCCGGCTCACCGAGGTCGACGAAATCGAGCTCGCCGCGGAGGTCCTCCTTCACGTCCGCGATGCCGGTGTCTTCCGTCAGTCCGAGTCGCGCGAGCAGACTCTTCGACTTGGTCTCATCGGTGCGGACTGTTTCCGATCGATCTCAGCGCGGCGGCTTCGCTGACCTCTTTGAATTCCAGGCTGCTATCTGCATGCGAATATGCTCAGCCAGGCGCAGAAGGAGCTTCGCTTCTTCCTCCTTCGCCGACAGCACGAGACTGAGCCGCTGCGCCTCCTCCTTGCGCTCCTCGCCAAGTACCAGGCCGGCACCGAGGCGTTCAACGACCCCAACCTTCAGAAATTCTTCTTCCGCCAGACCAAGACCCTGCACCAGGCGGCAAAGGAGCATTACGGTGACGGAGATGCTCGTGGCGGCAGCCCCACGGCGGTGCGCAAGGGTAAAGAGCGTGCCGTCGAGGACGAGGATGACGACGACGCGGCCGGTGCGGTCGAAGATGAGGAAGGCGCGCGCCCGGTCGGCGAGCGCTTCAAGCCGACCAAGATCAGCCCGGTCTATCTGACCAGCTACGGTCTCATGATGCTCGCCTCGCAGAGCTACCAGCCTGCCATCAGTGCGTTTCTCCTCCTTTCGTGTCCCGCAGTTTTCCGGCTCACAGCGCTGGCACACAGTCTACCTACTTCGTGCACGCGAGCTCGATAAGGACCAGCCACTCGTCAACCTCGCTCTCGCGACCGCTTACTTTCAGCGCGCCATGTCGCGAAAGACGGACAACAGGCAGCATCAGATTGTGCAGGTGCGCAGCGCCCGGTTTCCGCCAAGCATCGTCTGATTGGCCAGCTGATGGCGCCCGGGCTGCTGGGTCCTGTGCAGGGTTTTGCTTTCCTCGACCACTACCGCAAGGTCCGCGGGTCGTGCGAGGAAAGCGACTACAACCTTGCGCGCGCATTCCACCACTTCGGTCCGTCCATGCTTCTCAGCTCTCTCTTCGAGCTCCGCCCTGCTGACTAGTAGACCATTCGACTCGCAGGCTTCGAGTCACAAGCTGTCAAGCATTACGAGCGCCTCCTCACCTCGGCTTCCGCCTCGCTCGCCGCCGCGCAGCAGGACGGCATGCAGGTCGATGGAGCCGCTCCAGCGGAGCCGAGCGGGCTGAGCAAGATGGCGGCCTACAACCTCATGCTGCTGTACAGTATGACGGGAGCGGACGAGCTTGCGAGGGCGACGGCGGAGAAGTGGCTTTCAGTCTGACCGGAGCGCGCTCGTGCAACGCGCTTAGATCCCCGCACTCTCTGCGCGAGATAAGACAGACAGTGAAGACAACATGGTTGCGATCTGCTACAAGCACTGCTGTACAGCGAGGGGCAGGAGCGGGGGAGCTTGCGATAGTTACGCCCACGGCTCGAGGTCGAGCAGCTCGCGCTTGTCGATCTGGAGGGCCATCTTTTCGCGAAGGCTGTGCGGCAAATGCACGCTCAACGTCAGCAAACTGGTCACAAAGCAGGGTGATTGCCGTCGGTGGAGCAGAACGCACTAGGGCATGTTCTCTTGCTTGAAATCGAAGAAGTCGACTTCGCGCGACAGCGACTCCATAAACATGCACTGTGTACATACGTGCAGACGCTAAGGTTAGCGAACGAACGCAGGATCCGCTGCAGAGCGTGCAGAGCGGGACGACGACGCACCGTGAACATGCCACAATCGTTCGCATTATTCTGCTGCGGCACATCCTGCGAAAATTCCTCCGGTATGTCAGCATGGAACCCGGTGGCGACTGACAGCGGACAGTCCACGTACGTCGAGCCAGTAATCCTCCCAGTCGCTGAGGTCAATCTCGCTCTTCTTGCGGTTCTTGTGCTCGGCTGCGAGCCAGTTGCGGAGGCGCTGCACGAAGTCGACATTCGCGTCGGCGTCAGTACGGCAGCGAGGCAGAGTGCACGCAGAGCCAGCAAGACGCACGTCGTAGACAAACGGCCTCGGCCTGCCCAACGAGTCGTAGTATTCGAAGCGCTTCTGGGCGAGGTTGATGGCGGCGCAGCACCAGTGGTTATTGTTGTGGTTGACGGGGATAATGATGATGTCCTTTTCGAACGTGTCGAACTGTAGACGATGACCAAGTTCGCGGCAGGTCAGCGAAGGGAACACGAACGAGGCCCGAGGACAAGCGTACCTTGCGCGTCCATCGCTTGACCTTAGCAAAGCCTTGCTCGCCAAACATTGTGAAGAAGTTGGTGTTGAATACGAACGCCTTCCTCAGCCGCTTCTCGCCCTCGCCGCGCAGCTTCTCGTCCTTGTCGGCCGCGTCGCTGCGGTTGTTGATCAGGACGCCGATGTAGTTGATGAGCTCGTCGTTGAGCCAGTCCTGGCCCTTGAGTCGCCGCATGTCGCGCGCAGAGGCGCTCGCGCCCGGGATTGTCGACTCGTACCGCGGATCGGCCAGAACAGCCTTGACGCGCGCTCGGTGCTCCTTCGAGAGCTTGGTAGGGAACTGTACATTCGCGAGCGTTCGTCAGGATCAGCCCTCCGCTTTGTCCGCGGCAGCTTGCCCAAAGGTGCGCTAGCAGCGTGACACGCACCTGCCGCTTCTTGACCTTGACCGTCTCGAGTGCGAGTGCCTCCTTCTCATCCAGCCTGAGCGCCTCTTCCATCTTCTCGAAGTGCTCGAACGCCTGCAACCCGCCCGTCGCGCGCGGCTCGGCGAACGACTTGCGCGCCATCTGGAGCGCATGGTCGATGCCCGACGCGGAGCTCTTCCGCGCGGAAAGCGCCGGGCGGGCCGAGGAGTAGCGGTCGACGAGCTGCCGCGTTGCGGACGGGAAGTGAGACGGGCGGTCGAGCGCGGAAGGGTTGACGATCGAGCTGGAGGATCGCCCGTGGTGTAGCGGGCGAGACGAGGTGAAGCCTGCCGCGGTGTCAATCAGAAGTGTGCACATCGGCACGCTCAGGTAGCGTGAACGGCTGCGAGAGGTCCACGCACCAGCCTTGCGCTCCTCCTGGTCCAGCGATGCATTGAGCCTCTGCCTGTACAGGCTCAGCTCGACCATCGCATCCGCATCAGGCACCTCTTCGTCGTCCAGCGCCCCATCGAGACCCTGCCCGTGCTCCGCCAAGAAGCGCGCGACGGGGCTCGCCGACTCGCCCGCGAGCGCGCCTTGCGACTGCCCCTGCTCGCGCAGCTGTGCGAGCGTCGAGGCGTCGCGCTGTTGCAGCGTGCGTTTGTGCTGCGTGGATGAAGGACGTGCGGGGTCGCGAGGGTACGAGGAGGACGAGGGGCGGGTTGAGAAGGTCGGATGCGAAGTCGACGAGTCATGTTCCGCAAGTGGGGACGAGGTTGGTTGGAGGTCGAGGAAGGAGAAGGGTGTGTCGTGAACGCGGAGGGTGGACGCGTCGACCGGAGAGGGAGGACGTGCGTCCGGGTCGAAGTGGACAGCCCAAGGTGGGCGGAGGACGCGTTTCGGTGCCGCGGGGCGCGGAAGTGGAGGCACGGGTGTCGCGGGCGATGTGATGGGTATGGCCGATGGCGGGGGAGGAGAAAGTGGTGCAGAAGCGGCGTTCTTCACCAGTCAGCTCCCTCAGGACAGGCTGCTCGTACGGGCCAAACAGCACGGAGACATGCCCGAAACGCACCTTGTCGCCTCCCATCGGTCTCCTGCGCTGATACCCGCTTGGCCCGCTCGTCGAACCGGTCGCGGGGGACGCAACCGCTCCCGCGTCGTTCGTCTCATTGACTTCGTTCTCGCCTTTGCTGGGCGTTCCGAACGCGCCAAACATGCCCTTGCCGCCCCTCTTGGCCCCAGCGCTGCCGCCTGACTTTGTCCTGAGCTGCAGCGCCTTCATGCGAGCCTCGAGGTCGAGCAGGCGCTGCGGTTTGGCGATGGTGCGGACGGTCTCGTCCGTCCCGCCGCGCGCGCGCAGGTCCATGACTTTGAATTTGTAGTCGGAAAGCAGAGAGATGTACTCGTCTTGTTCGGCGGGCGTGAGGGCGGCCGGTCGGGGTCGCTTCTTGGACGATGATGAAGAGACGCCGTTCGAGGTGAGCGCCCGTGCGGGTGCGGGCGAAGGCAGCGCAGGCTCTGCATACAGGTTCACGTCGCGTCAGTGCCAATCGACGCGCGTGGAAGCTCGCGTAACGCGCTTCGTTGCCGTGTTGACGTCCGTCGAGAGCGTCAACACACGCGAGACCGTGACGCACCGTCGTGAGCGTTGATGTAGCGGCGAACGGCCTCGATGCCCTGGTTGAAGAAGCCCCAGGGCCCGACCCACCGCGACGTGCGCTCGAAATCGGCCGACGAGGCGTCTGGCGGTGCAGACGAGGGCGAAGGTTTGCGGCGCTTCGAAGGCGAGGGGCGCGCTGCTGGCGGCTGCGCGGGGTGCAGAGAGTCTGCGTGCGCGAGCGTGCGCTTGTGCGCGGGCATTCAGAGCAGCGCGGCGAAGGTGGACGGGGCGAACGATGGCCGACGAGGAGCAGGTATGCATGTGTGCGCCCAAGGGGAGGCGAGAGCTGGCACTACCTTGAGACTGCACCGGAAAGCTCGGCAGATGTATCGCTCCTCCCTTGTGCAAACCGTTGAAGAGTGAGACTGACCAGCTGTTTGTCCCCCTGCGACACCTTCGCGGCAGTCTCCTTCCGTCCCGTCCGCGCTCAGAGGCGTGCGTGCTCCTGGACAAGCTGCACAGCCGCACACTCACCTGGCAGAGTCATCCAACACACGCCTGCGCTGCGCCACAACCTCTCGCGCCGTCCCACTTCGGCTCGCCGTCCGCCTTACTCGCCGCGCTCGCTCTCGCCCGCCAGCCCTCGCCGAGGCTCGATGGGCCTCCAGCACCGCGACTATCTCGCTGTCCCCTCGGGCCCCTCAAACGGAAAGGTGTTCGGCTGCCGGCGGTGTCGCACCCACCTCTCAACCACCGACCAGATCGAGTCCAAGGTGCGCCACCGACTGCTTTCTTGGAGCTCCCCATGCGCCCCAGGGTGCCAATAGAGCTGCGAACGCTCTTTGTAACCTCAAACCTCCGCCAACCGGAAGAACGAGGTGTTTCGAAGAGTCGGAATTCATGTGGGGGATCGAGCGGCGGCAAACACAACTACGACGAGCAGTGTGACGAGCGCCGAGCGACGGGTGCTGACCCGTGCGAGTCCCGTTCAGAATTTCAACGGCCAGCACGGGCGAGCTTACCTCTTTACGACCGTGTGAGTCTCCCCTCCGTCGGCACTTCGCCGTCCATCACGCAGTCTCAGCCTCGTCCCGGCCGTAATGGGCAGCCTGCGGCTGTTCGGATTGACAGAGTCTGCCAAGACGCCTTGGGCACCGCGCTTAGGCCCTCGAGGTAATACGACGACGCTCGCTGACAGTTTCCTTTCCTGTCTGTTCCCGCAGTGTCAATGTGACGTGCGGACCAGCCGAGGACCGACCAATGACTACGGGCCTACATACCGTGCGCGACGTCATGTGCGCAAAGTGCGGCGAGACGGTCGGGTGGAAGTATGGTGCGCTCCACGTGATCCGCTTGACAACTTTCCACGTCGCATTTCGTGCTGGCTAACCGACTTGATCCGTGCGTCGCGCAGATTTTGCGTACGAGGCGGCGCAGAAGTACAAGGAGAACAAGTTCATCCTTGAGAAGGCGCTCTTCAGTACGTCCCTGATCCCGTGCAATCGTTCAGCCTCGCCAAGGTTACCGCCACGCTGACCTTCCATTCGTACAGCCGAGGTTCAGTAGGACCTCTGGACTCGTCCGCCTGCTGCTCCCTGGTCGATCGCCCTGTGTATGGACTCCTTCCGCGTTCCTTGTGTTACCTGTTGCCACTTGTTCCACGTCTCTATCGTGTGCCTCTGTCCTTCCGATTGTCTCGTTATACAGCTTCGTTTGCCTCCCTATAGTTTGTAGCGTCGCTCTTCGTCTTTCTCTTTTGTTCGCTACCTCGTCATCGTTGTCCGCCATTCTCTGCAGTCCAGCTCTCGTTCACTCCGCCTGAATGTCGGTGGTGCACTCACCTTCTTACCCGAGACGAAGCATCGCAGCCACCAGGCGTCGGGTCGTCGTGACACACATCGACTAGGCTTTCACGTGCAAGCCTTGCTGGGCTCCTCGATCCCGCCTGCCCACCGCTCATGCTCTCATCAGCATTGCCGCTCTGTTGACCACGCTCACTCGCTCGAAGCTCGGCTGCCATCTTCCTTGTGGCCCAAAGCCTGTCCGACATGCAGATCAAATACCTCGAAGCTCCTGCTCGCCTCAACGGACGGATCTTCGTCTGTCGAGCCTGCAAGACCCACCTTGCCACGACCGACCTCATCGAATCCAAGGTGCGTAGCGCCAGATCGTGGACCACCAAGCTCGTCTTTGCGGAGGAGTGCTTCACGACCTGCTTTGACTGCTCGAGGAGCTCGTGTGGAACCACCACTGTTGGGAGGGGCCGCATTATACTGCCTGGAATTGACACAGGTGACTGCCTTTCCACGCAGAACTTCAATAGCCGCACCGGTCCAGCGTATCTCTTCACACATGCGTGAGCCGCCGACTCGCTCCGCGTGGATTCCTCCGCTGCGCCTCTCTCTGCTGACGTCTCGATTCTCCCGCTGTGCTGCTCTTGCCGATACTGCAAACGACAGCTTCAATATTCTCTTGGGTCCACCAAAACGGGTCTCTCTCAAGTCGGGCTGGCACACCGTTTCGCACGTTTCGTGCGTGGGTTGCCGCCGCGAGCTCGGGTGGAAGTACCGTGAGTGCACAACGAGCCCGGCCATCCTTCCTGCATTGAATTGAAGTGCATTTTCCCTCCAGTAGTAGCGGAGGAGCCCGACAAGCGGTATAAGGTTGGGAAGGTCATCCTGGAAAAGGCGCTTTGGAGTGAGCTCCTCGTCGACGCCTCGGTGTTCAGCAAACATACGCTGACTGTTCTCGCCCGCATCAAAGTCGAGCTGGAGGATGACTCGTCGAGCGGCCGCCTGGAGGCTTACTCCCGCGACTGCATCTGAACAGGTAGGCCACCTGTCGTTCGCTGCTGCGTTCGCGCTGCGGCATCCGCTTTTTGCGCCGTTCGCACTCTGTTGCTGCCATTCAAGAATTCTTCCGCACACATGTAGGTGCTGTGATCATGCTATGCTATGCGTTACAACCGATGCTCGAACGGGGCTCTCGCGTCTTTTACTCTACACCTTCGTCTCTTCTGCCTTCTCCCTCTCGGCGCCTTCTACTCGGTCCTCGACGTCGTCCGCAGCCTTCTCCTCCTTCCCAGCCTTGACCGTGGTCCGGTCAAGCGAGTGATGCTTGAGCCCGACCCACGAGATGACGAAGCCGACGAAGAGCAGCGGCGCGCAGATGATCCAGGGGAAGTTGAGCGCGCGGGAATAGGCGTGCAGAACCTGTTGTCGCACGTCAGCGGGCTGCACAGGACGGGGTCGCATGAGCGGGTCGATCGGTGTTGAAATAGGGAAGAGGCGGGAGCGCGAAGACGGTCAGCCTGTGTGAACGTGGTAGTGTAAGGCAAAGCAGCAAGGAAGCAACGCACCTCAATGTCCATCAGGCCCTGCACCGCTCCCACTGCTGCCTCGCCGTGCCCGCCCGCGCTCTGCGTACCGCCGTACCCGTCGATGCTGGCGAGGCCCTTCTTGAGCTCGCTTGCATAGATGGCCCCTGCGACTGAGATGCCGACCGTACCGCCGACGGAGCGGAGGAGCGCGAGCGTCGCGGTCGAGGTGGCCATGTCCTTCTGGGGCATGGAGGCTTTCCAGGCGAGGCGCGCGTCAGCGCAGAAGCAGGGAAGCCGCCAGAACAGGCAGGCGCACCTTGAATGTGCAGCAAGGGAAGCTGAAACAGAGGACCGATACCGATCGAAGCGACGAGGAGATACAGGATTTGCTTCGCACTGCGGCGGCGCGACGAAATCACGGGTCAGATGAGCCGAGCACGAGCGGGAGTCGACAGGGTGAATGCACGTGTTCGAAGACTCATCGAGAGTCGCGAGGAGGGCAAAGCCGAGCGCTGACAGCAGGTAAGCCCCAGTGATCATCTCCTTCGTGCGCTTGATCTGGAGGGGGAGCGAAAGCGTGAGCGGCAACGTTTGTGAAGGTCAACGCCAGTCTCGTCCGTCCTTGCGGCAGACGCGTCAAAGTGGCAGGCGCCGATGTTAACGTACCTTGACCACGATGAAACCCGCCGCGATGCCGAAGATGGCGGTACCAACCGAGAAAGGCATCATCCAAACACCCGACATGAGTGGCGAGGCCCCGAGGGCCTGGAAGTATAGCTGTAATGCGCAGCATGGGCGTCCCGAGGGCGAGAGACGAGAGGCGATCGAGAACAGGTGCGAGAGGAAGCGACAAATCCCTTGTCAGCCAGTCTCACTGCGTGTGTGGGAGAGGGACATGCGAACGTACCGGCTCGTAGTAAGAAAGTGAGATGAACCCGAATGCCTGGAAGAAGACGCCGCTGAGGAGCGCTGCACTGTTCCGTGTCCGGAACAGCTTGGGCGGGATGATGGGCGAGCGCTTGGTCCGCTGCTCGACGAGAACGGCGGCGCCAAGCACGACGACGCCGATCACAAGGCAGGCAATCGTACCGGCGTAGCTCCAGTCTTGTTCGCCGAAAGTGAAGCCGATGAGGAGGACGACAAGGCCGGCAATGAGGAGGAAGAGGCCGAGGAAGTCGAAAGTCGCGAGGAGATGAGCGGCTTTCGGCGGTGTGGTCGGGTTCAAGTGAAGGAACACGGCTAGCACAAGACCAGCAATGCCGCCAGTCGGCAGGTTCACGTAGAAGCACCACCTGAAGGTAAGCCGTCAGCGCTTTGCTCACCAGGAATCGAAAAAAGCGTAGAAATGCGCACCGCCAGGTCGAATGTTCCGTGAAGGCGCCTCCGATCAACGGACCCAAAACGGCGCTGATGCCCCAAGTAGCGCCGATGACACCTGACCACTTGCCGCGAGTAGCCAAAGGCGTGATATCGGCAACGACAATGTTGCAAAGCTGCAGAATACCTATGGGAGTATAGGTCAGCTCAGATCCGCTAGTCATCATGCCATGGGTCCCGCACCTCCGCCGCCCACTCCCTGCACGCCTCGAGCGGCACACAGCCAAATCATATTTTTCGCCGAGCCGCATAGTGCAGAGCCCTGCGCGCGGGGTAAGGGGGTTAGCAGCCCATAGCGTGCTCAAGAGGGAATTCCGCCATACCAGCATGAAGACAACGATGGAACCCAGCAGAATCGGCTTGCGCCCGAAGTAGTCGCTGAGCTTGCCGTAGCACGGCGCTAGTGCCGTGATGCACAGCAGGTAGGCCCCGCTGACCCACGATAACGAAGCGGCTGATCCGTCCAGCTCACGCTGGATGGTGCTGAGCGCAGTTGAAACGATCGTCTGGTCGAGTGCAGCTAGGAACGTCGTCAAAGCTAGCCTGCACGAGGTCAAAACAGGTCAGTACTGTCGCAGGTGGCATGCAGCTAGGAGGTTCAAGAGCAGCCACGAGGTCAAGGCAGACGGCTAGCTCACCCAGACATGACAATCCACATCTTGTTCTTCGGGATGACTGCGATGGCAGACGTCTACCGAGTCAACGGATGCCACATCGGATCACGCGAACGCGAGATGGTGCGCACCATGTGTATCGGCCGGCTTCGTCGGCTCCGCCCCTGCACCGTGTGCCGCGCCCAGATCCTTGCTAGTGTCGACCGTACTGGCCTTGGCCGACTCAACCGCCTCAATGCCGGTGCCCAAGTCGTGCTGCACCGTCCGCTGAGCGATCCGGTCGTCGGCTTCGCTTGCGGATCGCGCGCCGAGAACGGGTGCAGACGCGTCTAGCTTGGCGAGCTGCGTCTCCAGCATCGTCGGTTCGGCCATAGCGGGCCCGCTGAAAGCGTGTGGAGTGAGGGAAAAGGGAGAGAAGAGCACGACGCGGGTCTGCACTTCCGTAGCGGAGCTCAGAAGTCGGCCGACTCGAACCTGCCGGGTCGATCATCAGGGTCTCAGCATTACCGGATGGTCAATTGTGCGAGTCAAGGTTGCTCTGCGTTGATCAGTCGGCCTGAGAAGGCTAAATTGACTACCGGGTTCGATAGCCTGAGAAGATGGACGAAAACCAGGTCTGCCTGAAGGCCCCGGCGAGACAAGCGTTCTGTTAGCGTCCAGGCGCGAGCAAAGTATCCACAGAGCCGAGCAATGCGTACAAGAGGTACAGCGCAAAAAGCGTCGCGAAAGTCAATTCGGGCGCGGTCGAGCGAGGAAGTTGACCTTGTCCGCAAACCCTGCGAGTCCAGGCGGATGCGCTGATGGCCTTCAGGCCTGCCGCAGAGCCGATATCGCCCGTCGCTGGCCCCTCGCGCGGCGCCGCCCAGCCTGCTCAGCGCACGCGAGCTCCCGCAGACCTCGCCTTCGTACAGCTCGACGAGCCGCCTCGCAAGAAGCTGCGCACAAGCGAGAACGCACAGGACGCCACAGCGACACAGCGTACCTCCGGCGTCGAGCAGCGCGAGGTCCTCATGCTGAGCGAAGAGGACGAGGGCGAGTGGGAGGCGGTGCAGGGTGGGTTCGTGGACGATGGGGACGAGGAGCAGGCGCTGGGCTCGCCTGAGGAGCAGGAAAAGCTCCAGAAGGTACGTTGTAAGCCACGCATCCTTGAGTAGTCCTGCGCTGAACCGTGGCTTCCGCAGCTCGACGCGGAACTCGCCTCGTTCGACCGCCAAATACGGGACCTCAAGCGACTTCAAGCCGACGTCCGCACCGAGCGCGACACTCTGGCTGCGACCATCGCCAGCCGCGATAGCAGCACGCCCAAGCAGAAGATCAAGGCGGCACCGCGGCCTTCTCAAGCTGCAGTCGACTACGCCCGCTCGAGCGCTTTCAGCTGGAGTGCAGAAGCACGCCAGTTGGCCAAAGATCTTTGGGGCATCGAGCAGTGGCGCATGGTGCAGGAGCCGGCCCTGAACGCTCACATGGACGGGCGGGACGTCGTCACGGTTCGTCCTGGCTCTCCCTCTGACCCTCTGTGTCCTGGCTCGCTTCGTCTCAGCTTCCTTTCGTGGTCGCTCGTCAAAGTGATACAGGCTGATGACTGGCCTGGCGCAGATCATGCCCACTGGCGGGGGCAAAAGCCTGATCTACCAGATTCCCGCCCTCCTCTTACCCGGCACTACCGTCGTCGTCACGCCGCTCATCTCGCTCATGTCGGATCAGGTCCACAACTTGCGCGAGCGGGGCATCGCTGCGGAGGCGATACACGCGTCGACCTCGCAGGACGAGATCAAATCAATTATGAAGCGCATGCTCGGCAAGGCTGCGGCTCCCGTCAAGGGCAAAGGGAAGAAGAAGGCGGAGGACGACGACAACGACGCGGAGGTCAAGCTCGTATTCATCACGCCGGAGCGTATCGACAAGAGCAAGACGTTTGTCAACACGCTGCAGAAGTGCTACGATGCTGGCCTCCTCGCCCGCTTCGTGATCGACGAGGCGCACTGCATCTCGACCATGGGCCACGACTACCGCCCGTCGTACAAGTCGTTGCAGCGTCTCCGTGTTCTGTTCCCGAAGGTCCCGATCCTGGCCGTCACCGCCACGGCGCCGCAGGACGTCGTTGCGGACATGCTCAAGACGCTTGGTCTGCCTCAGCGTACGTCGCCCGGCACCGCTGCCCTACCAAACACGACTGTCACCTTCTCTGCGCCGCTCTACCGCCCCAATCTGCGGTACTCCATCGTGCCGAAGCCAGCTTCGGCTCAGGCGGCCCTCGAGGTCATGCTCGACTACATCCTCGATCACCACGTCGGCGAGAGTGGCATAATCTACTGCCTGAGCCGCGCCGACAGCGAGAACATCGCCAAGGGAATCAACGAGCATCAACGCGCGAAGGGCAAGGTCCGCGCCGCCGTCTGTGCGTTTCTTTCTGCCTTTCTCACAGCCACCGTCCTTGTGCTCACGCTAGTATCGTGCGCCGCCTCAGACCACGCCTACATCGACGATGCTCAGAAGCAGCGCGTGCACGACTACTGGCGCGATGGCAGGATCAACGTCGTTGTCGCCACGAACGCGTCATTCGGGCTCGGCATCGACAAGGCAGACGTCCGCTTCGTCCTCCATGCGTCGCTGGCTAAGAGCCTCGCCAATTTCTACCAGGAGAGCGGGCGAGCCGGGAGGGATGGCCTGCCCGCAGACTGCGTCACGTTCTTCCGGGCAGCCGACGCGTCGAGGCTGTCAACGCTCACGTACGACACGTTCCAGACTGGCGGCAAGGAGAAGCGTGCGTTGTATCTGTGAGAAACACTGCTTCCCGTAGCAGCGCTCACTCTGCTGTCTGCGCAGTCTACGAGGTCATCCGCTTCGCCGAGGACAAGTCGACGTGTCGCAAGGTCCTCTTTGCGCGCTACTTTGCGACTACGTACGATGCCGGCACGGCCTTCGAGGAAGGCGACGACGCGGAGTCGCCCTGCGGGCAGTGCGACAACGTGCGTTGCCATTCTACTTCAGCGCCGTGTGCTGTCGTTGAGCATGGATATTCCTCGCAGTGCCTTCGCGACCCGTCGACCGTATGCACGCTCGAAGTCTCGCTCGACGCGTACCGCGCGCTCCGCATCATCAGCGCAACGACCGCGCAGCGCGGCACGCTCACGCTTCCGCAAGCCGCCGATCTGGTGCGCGGTAACGGTGGCGGATCGTTCTCGACGCAGGAGCCCAAGGGCAAGGGCAAGGGCAAGGTCGACGTGAAGGAGGTCGCGGGTGCCAAAGTCGCTTTGAGCAAGGACGAGACCGAGCAGATGCTGCTCATGCTGCTCGTCGAGGGCTACTTGCGCGAAGACTTCCACGCGAGTGCGCCTGTCCCGCCCTCCGTGTCTTGTCTCGTACGACCTTACTCATGCGATGCCCTGCTCGGACAGCCGCCTACGCCGTCAATTCGTATCTCAAGCCCGCGTCTCAGGCGCTCCGCTTCACGCGCCTCGAGCCTTCGGCCATCTCGTCCGCCGCAGATCTTCCCCTCTCGATCACGATGGACGTGCTTGTGTCGACCTCGGGGGTCGGCAAGAAGCGCAAGGCCGCCACGTACTCGTCGAGCAAGACGAACGGTTCCGCCGCGCCCGCCAAGAAGAAGGTCAAGAAGGCCGTCGTGGTTGAGACGGACGAGAGTGAGAACGATGCCGAAGACGACGGCGATGACTTTGGCTTCGCGTTCGGCGACGCGGGCGGGTACGGCGATGATGTGGACGACGACGAGCTCGAGGCGTTCGAGGCGGTGCGCGGGCAGGAACCGAGCAGTGACGGAGCCGTTGACGAGGACGGGTGGGCGTCCGTCAAGACGGCCTCGAAGACGCGGGGCGTGGCGAAGAAGGTGGAGCCTGAGGTACTAGAGCTGGACTCGCCTTGAGCATCCCCCCTCGCTTGCAACGCAAAGTGACGCTTGAGACGAGAACAATGGAGGTGGTAAAGCGCATGAATGCAACAACAGGCCGAGAGCACTACTGACGAGACTTGGACAGGCCCGAAAAAGCGGAAGGACAGAGCGAGCGAGATGGTCGTAGAAGGCACAACGGCGCTGGAGACTAGACGGTCTAGTCCGTGCTGAGGAAGCGCTCCTGCTGCCACGGGCGCTCATCCGGCGAGTACTGTGAAGCGTGAAGAGGAGGATGAGCCGTCGTTCCGGAGTGCGCACTGGCCGACGAAGGAACGCACCCTCTGCAGCGGGCGGCGATACGTGACCAGCTCGCTCGCTTTGCGCTCAAGCTCTTCGGCCGAGTCAGCGCGGACTGTGTACAGCTTGAGCGGGTCAGCAACGGCGGGGCGAGTCCGGGAGGAAATGACGGACTCGGCAGCATGACGCCGAGCTCGTAGTTGTTGAGCACAATCTGTGGACCGTTCGAGCCGTTCTGCAGCTTGCCCCACGCGGCGGGCGTGCTGCAAATACGGGTCTTGGCGTGAGCAAAACACCGGTGCGGGAACGCGGACGAGATTCACAAGTTGTGCGAGCCAAGGTACATCCAGCCTTCGTGCTTGGGCGGGACCAGCGAGCCGCGGTCAAATTTGTGCAGCGCGAGAACTGCGCCGACGAAAAGAACGTGAGCCTCGCCAGTCGCGCGAGCCACCGGAGCCGACGACTCACTGATCTTGGTGTGAGCCGCGACGCGAGGGCGCTTGCTCTGCCCGCGATGGAAGAGGTGCCCAGGAAAGTTGGGCTCTTCCCAGCGCTTGACGGGGCAGAAGAGCGTCCCTCCGCCGGGCGCGCCGCCAAAGCTGCCCGTGATCTCGGTCTCGGTGGGGAAGACAATCTTGATCGGGAGGTTGACGGGCTGGCCGACGGCTGGTGCAGGCGAGCCGGGAGGCACTGCGTTGTTGCGGCCTGAGCGGAAGTACGACGCAGGATGGATGCCAGAGCACGCGCCCAGCATCTGGCTCAGCCAGGCAGGGTAGTAGCTTCCGATGCTCGAGCCCTGAGCAACCATATAGGGTCAGTGAGCGGAGCGCATTCAAGACGCGGGAGTTTCAGCGCACCGTCGCCTCGATCTCCCACTTCCCTCCGGGAGCAAAGTTGAAAGCCTTCACTGCGTTCGCCAAACTCGCCATGCCGCCGCCCTTGTTCCATTCTTCCTTCGGCACGAAGCGGCCCTGCGTCGAGTGAACGAGGCGAACGTCCTTGGCACTTGAGAAATCGTAGTCACGGCTATCGGCGATGAATCGTTTCGGGACATTGAGCGCTGGATGAGCAGACAGAACGTCAGCGGTGATGCCCGCCGCAATGCACGGGACAGTACGCACTGTAGCAGACTTGGAAGAACGCGCGAGAGAACTGGCAGTGCGTCGGATTTTTGAAGGGGTCCGCCTCGTCCGACGGCGAGTAAGGGAAGTCGTGGACGTAGAAGGCGTTGTCGATCAGGTCCCAGTCGTACGGGACGGCATTGGCGGTCGGGATGACGATCCGACAGTAGTCGTCGTGGTAGTAGATGAGAAGCTTCGTGTGCATGACGCCCTGCCACGCATCGGCGGTCTTCTCATCCGGGATGGCGCGGTACGTATTCTCCTTGATGGAGCAGACAGCAAGCGCCGGTGATGCGTCGCCGCGAGGTCTCGGCATGACGAGCAGCAGCGGCGTCTCGTCCTGGAAATGCGAGACGACCCAGTGGGGATCGAGGCAGAACGCCGACACGACGGCGGCTTTCAAGGTCGAAGGCGAGCCGATGAGGTCGCGAAAGGTGAAGGCCTCGGCGTCGGGGACGTAGCTGTTGGCGACGCGCTTGACTGATCCCGACCAGAAGCGCTGGGCATGCTTGGACGCAGCGGACGAGGTCGAGGCGAACGCCTGGCTCGAAGTCGAAGGCGGCGAGGGGTCGCGCACGTCGGCGAGCGTAGCAACGCGCGGGCGCTTTGAGCCGATCCTGCTCGTCGACGCGACCTTGACAGTCTGCAGCGCTGACCCTCCCTGCGCTTCGCGCTGCCGTTGCCGCTCGAGCCTTGCGCGTTCCAGCTCGGCGCGGTCGGTGGTCTCCTTGTCTGGGACGCGAGACGAGAAGGGCGCAGGGTTGATCCTGGCCTTGCTCGATCCGGCTTCGCGCAGGGAAAGGGCGATGGCACGCGCGAGCTCCGAATCCTCCTCATCGTCGTCGAGTGAAGTGCTGTGAGGCGCGCCAGGACCACGCGACGCCGTATTGGAGCGCGAGGGGGCAGATCTGGACGTGCAATGCTCGTCCTCTGAATCGGAGTCGAGCACGAGCACGTCGACCGGGCGTTTCGGGGCCATCGCAGTTCGGTGAACCGATGAGGCGACGCTTGCGGAAGGCGAAGCGCCGGGTTGCGCGAGCGCGTGCGGCGGCTAGCGAGAACTCTTGCTCACAACGCACGTGACAGTGCAGTCCTCCTGTGCACGAGGAGAAGTGGAACGGGCGAGAGAAGCGCGAGGTCAAAGTGGTGCTCCTCCCCGAGAAGTCAAGTTGACATCTCTCACATTAGCTCTGGAAGGCTCTGCGTAAGGCTGGAGTGTCGCGCGCAGACTTGCACCACCGAGCGCGGCTCGGAAGGTCTCGGAGACCTGCACCACGGAGGCAGAACAGAGGGAAACCATTTTGACTGCAAATGCATAAACGAGACTGCTTTCGACCCCTCTTTGTCTACTGGTCCTTCTTGACCGCCTCGACGAGCTCGAGCTCCCTGCGCTCGGCCTCCCTGCGCGCCTCGCGGCGCTCCGACCCGTGCCGCACGATGTCCTTGGGCGCCGTGGTCGACAGGAGCGCCTTTAGGATCGCGTTGGCGAGCCACGCGCCGCCAAAGTCGACAATCATGGTCGCACACAGGCGCAGGCGGAATGGCCACTCCATGTCGACGAGCTGCAGCCAGCGGTTGAACTCGGGGATAAAGTCGGTCGCGCCGCAGAAGGCGACACCGGACGCGCCGACGAGGCCGTACCACAGCGCGCGGTTCTCCGTGATGCCCTCGCGGAAGGGGCGGCCCTGGAAATTGATAGCGAACGTCGAAATCTGCTGCGAGAGCGACAGGAGGAAGATGGCGCTGTTGAGCAGGTTAGGCGAGAACTTGGCGTCGAGGTCGATCGGCTCGTCCGAGGGCCTGCGAATTTACAAGGTCAGCGTCTGACACGCAGGGGAGAATAGAGACCAGAATGCGCACGGCTCGTAGGCGGCCGTCAAGTCGGTAATGTAGATGAACGTGACGACGTGGAGGGCAAACTGGGCGAGGATCGACAGGATGACCGACGGGGCAAAGACCTTGTCAATCGGGCGCTCCTTCGACAGTTTGTCGATCGGCTGTAGTGCAGAGGAGAACAGGTACGATCAGCGGGCTGCTAGTAGGGCATGAGGCGGAAGAGGGTAGCGCACCCTGGCGCGCGAGATCGACATGAAGCAAGCGCTCATGCAGATGCCCGTGACGGTGACCTGGTAGTCACCGAACTTGATGCCCTGGAGGTACTGCACCGAGAGGGCCCACGCCGAGATGAGGCAGTTGAGCGCGAGGATGCGGTACATCTGGATCGTCGCGACGAGCGTGCAGCGACCCTGGCGGATGATGTGCGTGATGGCTGCGACGTTGGCGAGCTTCGAGGTGAAGGGCGCGGCAACCGAGGCGTCGCCGAGCTTGATCTGCGGCACCTCGTTTTCGTCTTCCATGTTCGACAGCTGGTCCGAGATGCTCGAGATGTCGAACTGCGAGGCCGGAATGGGTAAGCAGGATCCGAGGTGGGAAGATTGTCAAGGCGCAACACACCTTGGTGACCTTGCCCTCCTTGCGGTCGCCAAGGACGTTCTTGGCGGCGGCCTGCTGCGCCTTGACGGCGTCGGGGAAGAGGTCGGCGATCTGGGGCGGGACGGGGGGCGGCGGCTGGCCGAAGCGGCTCGTGATGCGCAGCTGCTGTTCGTACACCTTCTTGATACGCTCCTTCTTCTGGTGCTCGGCAATCGCCTTGAGGTCGTCCTCCGAGCCGTTGAGCAGCGCGACACCGATGTTGGCCTGCTTGAGCGCGCCGACGTCGTTCGTGCCGTCGCCGGCCATGAGCGTGACATACCCGAGTGACTTGAGCGTCGTGAGGATGAACTCCTTCTGCGCGGGCGAGACGCGCGCGTACACCCACGTGCGCTGCACGAGCTGGTGCCACGACTCGCGGCGGTCGGCGTACTGCTTGAGGGCAGCGCCCGTCATGCAGATGTCGTAGCGGTCGAAGAGGGTCGTGTCGATGGGCGCAGCGGGGTCGACGGGGATGACGACCGACTCGTCCGGCGTGCGCCAGGTGAGGTCTGCTCGAGGCAGAGCGTCAGGTGTGGTCCGAGGGGCTTCGGAGGGCATTCTTTGACTCACCAGACTCGGACTTTGCGCCCTCCTTGAGGTCGAGGATGAGCACCTCGCGGTCGACAATCTCAACCTCCTTGGCAACGTGCGCCGCTGTGAGCGGGTTGTCTCCCGTGATCATGACACAGCGGTGGCTCGAGTCGGCGAGCTCCTTGAGTGACTTGACGGCGTCGGGCTTGAGCGGGCAGTGGAAAACGAGGAACCCGGCAAACGTCAAACCCTGCTCGACGTCGTCGCGCGCGACAGTCGTGATGTCGTGCTTGTTCATGCCGTCGACCCACTTGTACCCAAGCGCGAGGACGCGCGAGCCGCGCTGCGCGTACCACTTGTACGTGCGCTCGTACTCGTCCGGGACCGACGTGTACATGCCCTTGAGCGTCTCGGGCGCGCCCTTGACGGCGACGAGCGTGCGCTGGCCGTCCGACGGCGTTTGCACGAGCGAGAGCGTCGACATGCGCTTGAGCTGCGACGAGAACTGGAAGCGCCGGCGGACCGTGATCGACACGCCGCTCTTCTTGCCCGGAGCATCGTCCGCGGGCGTGATCTTGTCGCCCGCAGAGAGCTTCCACTTGAGCGCGTCGAGCGTCGTCTTCTCCATCGGGTCGCCGACGATGCCGTCGTCGAGGAGGACGAGCGCGTGCGCGGAGGCGAGCGTGAGCGAGGTCTCGTAGCTAGTGTCGGTCACGGGGACGAGCTTTTTGCGGTCCGAGGCGCTGCACATCGATGCTGTCAGCCGGAGTGAACATGGCAGGAGAGACACGCTGAACGCACTCGACACCAGCGACACCCTCGACGACGAGGTTCTCGCCCGTGATGGTGCCCGTCTTGTCGAAGCAGCACACGTCGACGCGGCCCGCGAACGGGATGCGGAACGGCTCAGTGCAGAAGATGGCTGAGCGTAGCGTCAACGCATCAGCCTGTGCCGGGCACGTTTGAAGAGAAGGACGCAGGACGCACCATACTTGCTGAGGGCGACGAGACTCGTGTTGACGGCCATGCTGAGCTCCATCGGGAGTTCGGGCGGGACGACCGACGTGATGATGATGACGCAGTCGAGGAGGAGCTTTGAGCGCTTGCGGTCCTGCTCGAGGCCCTTTACCCAGACGTAGGCGCTAGCGGCGAGCGCAAACACGAGGAGGAACGCGATAAAGAGGAAGCTCTCGAGGTTGTTGGCCGTCACCGTCTCGGTCGAGAAGATCATCGTCCGGATCAGCTGCCCCTGGCTTGTGCCGAACCCGGTGCGGAGCACGACGGCGAGGCAGCCGCCGTCCGGCGCCGCCGCGGCGTCCTTCGGGTCGAGGCCCGTCGCTTGCAGGACCTTCGTGCCGCCAAATAGGACGCTGTTGCGGTCGACGCCGTCAATGTCGAGCTTGTCGCTGCCGGGGCGAAGCTCGATCGACTCCTTGAGGAGCGGCGTCGACTCGCCCGAGAGCATGGCCTCGTTGACGATGCACGAGCCACGAAGGAGCAAGAGGTCGCAGGGAACACCAGAGTCCTCACCGGTGCGGACTGATCAGATCGACAGTCAGTCTTGGACCCTGCTGAACCGACGCGAGCGAGACGCACCGATGCTGACGAGGTCACCCGGGAGCAGCTCGTCCGTCTGGATCTCGACCCACTTGTTCTCGCGGCGAGTCTTGATCGGGTACGGCTTGATTGACATGCTGCGGAACTCGTTGACCGTACGGAGGCGCTGGCGTAACGAGCAGAAGCGCGGTCAGCAACGCGCCGTACGCCAAGTCGCTTGTCTCGCCGACGCACCTGGAAGACGGTCGTGCACTCAAAGACCACGAGCATGAAGAGCGTGAAGAGCGAGTAGTACCAGTACTCGTCCATGAGCCACAGCCCGGCGCAGAACACCTGGAACACGAAAAAGGGCGCGACGGCGTGCTCGGCGAAGAGCTCGCCGAAGGTCGGCACGGGGATGTCGAAGATGTTCTTGCCATAGTCGGTCCGCGCGCCCTCGATCGCCGACGCGGTCGAGAGGCCCGATGCGGACTGGAAGGAAGCGAGTTCGGGCGCAGCGTCGCACGGGTACGAGATGCGCGCGAAGCGCTTCGACGCCGGGTTGTACTGGTACTTGTCGCGCTGGTACGAAAACCAGATCAAATCGGGCTGGCCGGAGCGCTGCACTCAGACCATGATCAGCGTCCGAAACTCGCGGGGGGTGAGAGGGACCGGGTAGCGGACCTTGGTGCGCTCAAGCTTGCAGAACTCGCCCTTGCCGCGGTGGAGCTTGGGAGTGACCATGACCATGTGGGCCGAGTCGAGGCTCGACGTGTGCCTCGCCTCGCCGTACGAGCGGAAGGTGATGCTCCAGCGCGTGAGGAGGAAGGCGAGGGCGTGGCCGCCAAAGAGGACGATGCAGAGGAGGAAGGTCCATTCTGTCGACGCGTGCAATCCACCAGGGTCAGCACGAGCGACGGGCAGCGATACGGGAAGGAAGGGAAGGCCGCACCGATCGACTGGATCCAGCGCTCGTACTCGTTGTAGAAGGCGTGGTACGCGACCGGGTAGGCCACGAGGAAGGGGAAGACGTAGATGCGCGCCCAGCCCGGCAGCGGCTTGAGCAGCGTCAGGCTCGCAACGTCGGGGCTGTCGACGCCGACCTGGCCTCCCTGGAACGAGGCCATCCTGGCGATAGGGGCAGAAGCAGAGGGACGCTAGCAAATCTGCTTGGCGACACTCGGCTGCACTCGACCGAGCTGGGCTGGAGCAGCTGCAGGAATAAGGACGAGGGCAGGCCGGCGGCGTCGACGATGAAGACGCGGCCTTCCGAGACACCGCCACGTCGACTCGCAGTGATTGTCTTTGCAGTAGTGCAATGACTCGCAGACTCGCGTACAATGTCGACCTAGCGTAGTCGCAACACACCGTGCGACACTTGATGAGAGGGGAAAGGAAAAGATTGCAAGCTACAGCTCCGAGTCGAGGGAGTGGGGGTATCAGAACGACAGAAGGGGAGACCTAGTGAGCGCATGCGCGTGCGTGGCGGAAGCCGGGCGAGGTCGGGTATAGGCGATGAGAGGGGCGAGGGAGCGTCTAGGCGGATGCGGCGGCGGCGGAAGGGAGCGTCGGAAGCGGGACAAACTCGTTGGAGCGCTCGTACTCATACTGCGGGCAAACGAACGGGCGTCCGTCAACGCAAGGCCGATACACGCACGGCCGCGGGCCACTGCAGGCCCGCTGTGTGCGAGAGATGGACGGGCGCCAACGCACCATGTCGAGCGCAACGACGCAGCTCTCCCTCACGACCCTCGGGACGTCGTCCCGCTCGGCAAACTCCTTGAGGATGGGGAGGCACTCGTCAGTCGCGATACCGCCGAGGGCCTCGGCCGCCTCGTGCCGGACCATGTCTTCCTCGTGCGGCCGGCGCAGGACGTCGATCAGGGCGGGGACAGAGTGCTCGGACGAGAGCTGGCCAAAGACAAAGGCAATCTCATGGCTGCGCTCGACAAGAATCACGAACAGTCAGCAGCGGCTCTCGGGCGAGGAGCAGAGCGAACGTGTCGAACGAGATGCCGCAACGCACCGGAACAGCGCACTCTCGTCCTCGAAGCCCTTGGCGAGCGCAAGCACGGCCTCGCGGTCGCCGAGGTTGCGCAGCGCAAACATGGCGCGGTAGCGCTCAAAGAGCGAGAGCTTGGTGTCGAGGAGCTGCGCCTCGAGTTCGGGGACCGAGAGCGAAGCGGATGCGGGCGCGAGCGCGGCAGAGTGCGCCGAGGCGACGAGCGGGGAGTGGGTGGCGGCGGGGGCGGGGTCGATGCAGGGGTACTGGCTGCGGAGTAGGGGCGTGTCAGGAGTCCCACCCTTAGAACGACGCCCAGACCTCTCTCTACTGAGAAGGTCGTCGGCGAGCACTGAAGTCGGCGACTCACTTGTCGGCCTGCTTCTTGCCCTCGTCCGAGTTGTCAAAGACAATCTTGTCGAGCGCAATCTCGCACGTCTCACGGATGGCAGGGTTGTCGTGCGTGAGGAACTTGCGCAGCGACGGCAGCGCCTCGTCCGACCCGATGGCGCCCATCGCCTCTGCGGCCTGCGTGCGCGGGTGTCATGTCGAGTCAGCGACGTGCTTGAGAACGGAGAGAGAGGTCTAGCGCACCTCGTGGCGGACCATGGGGTGCTCTTCGGGGTCCTCGAGCACGCGGATGAGGATGGGGAGCGCGCGGACGTCTTTGAGCTGGCCGAGGCAGTAGGCGAGCTCGTGCGCGAGGAGCGCAGACTGTCCATCAAAGCCTGTGGGTGCACTCGCCTGGTCAGTCTGGGCCGTGCGTGTCGAGAGCGAGGAGAGTCCCGCTCGCCTTTGCCGATGGCCTGGATGGCGGCGAGACCGCCGAGGCTCTTGAGGGTGAAGAGAGCGCGGAAGCGCTGAGCGAGGGGCACGTCGTGGCTGGTGAGCTGCTTCTCGAGCTGCGCGTAGACCGCAGCGTCGGCGTCGGTAGCCATGCGGGGCGGTGTAGGGGGGTCGCGAAGGATGGAGCGAGAGACCGGCGGGGTGTGCGGTTGCGGGACGGGTAAGGAAAGTGGCAGCTGCGAGTCGCGTGGTGCTACTCTCGAGTCTTTGCGAGCGAGTGCAGGCGAGGTGGGCGGGTCGAGGCGAGGTCGAGCTTGGAGCGTTGCGCATTGCACCGCCGCACTCGCCTCGCACCTGCTCCCCGCCGCTCTCTACTGCAGCTTCTGGACAAGAGCGAGTCTGAGTAGCACAGGAAGTCTCGCCACACGCTCCCTCGCCCCCTCGAACCGCGCGCATCCTCCCCCTTCGCGCCTCGTCTCGCCGTCTCTCGACACTCTCGCATCAAGCGTTCCTGCTCCACCTCGCAGCCCGCCGCTCCTTCAGCCCCGCCTAGCCAAGCACCATGCCCCGCTCCAAGCGTGACCGCGTCGTTGCCCTCACCCAGACCGCAAAGAAGGGCAAGGAGGCAAAGGGCCGCCTCATCGAAGAGATCCGCGAGCAGGCAGACGCCTTCAAGTACCTCTGGGTCTTCGACGTCGAGCACATGCGCACAAACCTCTTGCAGGAGGTCCGCACCGCGTGGAAGGGCTCCCGGTCCGTCTCTCTCGTCTCCCCCGTCACCGCGCTCGAGGTGGGGCTCACCGTGCTCTCGCGCTCCCCTCTCCGCGACATGCAGCATCTTCCTCGGCCGCAACGCCGTCATGCGGAAAGGTCTCGGCGCCACCCCGGAGGACGAGTGCCGCCTCGGCGTCCACAAGATTGCCAACGTGCGTCGAGTCTCCCGTCTTCCGCGTGCCCTCCGTCCGCACCTGGCCGTGCAACCCAGAGGCTCGCCGCGCTGGACCAGCCTTGACCCGTGTTCTTGTCCGCGTCGTCAGATGCTCGAGGGCAACCGCGGCCTCCTCTTCACCGACGAGACGCCCGACGTCGTGACCGACTGGTTCACGTCGTTCCAGAAGCAAGACTTTGCGCGCACGGGCAACACGGCGCCCGAGACGTTCGAGCTCGCCGAGGGCCCGATCCTCATCAACGACGACCCGGCGCCGCACTCGCTCGAGCCCCAGTTCCGCAAGCTCGGCCTCTCGACGAGCCTCCTCAAGGGCGTCCCGACCCTCCACGCGCCCCACACCGTCTGCACCGAGGGCGACACGCTCAACCCCAATCAGGTCAACCTCCTCAAGCTCTTTGGCAAGACGTTTGCGACCGTGAGTCGGGCGCTCCTCGTGTTCGGCCTTGACCTCTCGCGCTGCGCAACGTCCAGCTCGTGCAGGCACTGATCAGCCTCGCACTTCCCGATCGCAGTTTCAGATTGTTCCCCTGCTCGGCGTCGCGCTGGCAGACGGCTCCGTTTGCGGCGGCACCGAGGCGGGCGCGATGAACGACGACGACGAGTAGTCGAGTCGTCTCGCTCTCTCTCGCATAGAGCGGCGGCGTCATTGCGCACTTGCGGCAGTGTGGCGTCGTTGCGTGTACCTTCTGTAGTGTACTCCTAGGTTGTACTGCTCGCTTCGCATCATTCGACGGCGATGCTTTCGCTCACGGAAGAGTGTCTGGAGAGTTTGCGTCCGTCATTTTGCGAAAGCTATCGATGCTTCTTGCGCTTTCATCAGTCAAGTCGACAGATTCGCCGGTGCAGGCAGACACGGGAGGTGCCGCGGCCATCATCGTTCCGATCTTGCACCGCCGCTCTGCATCTCTTTCGTTCTCCTATCGTCGACAATCTCTCGCCGCGCTCTCCCGGGACACCCAAGATGATGCAAGCACTCCGTACGCCCGCCGAGCGCAGCCTCGCACGCTGCACCTGCCTCTCCGTCCCCTCCACCTCCTCATCGCCCGCGCGCCACATCGCCCACTCGGCGCCCTCCCGCTCGCTCTTCCCGCCGAAAGACCCCTCCTCCACCGCCGCTGCCGCCTCTTCCTTCTCGCGCCCCGCCCCGCCCGCCCTCCCGCCACACCTCCAGCGCGAGTTCGAAGCGCTCGTCAAGCGCGCCCAGACGCCCGCGGCCCAGGGCGTAGACCTCGCCGAGCTCGAGCAGGGACAGGAGATGCACCCGGACGTCGTCAAGAGGCCGAAACCGGAGTTCGAGGGTGACGAGAACCCGAATACGGGCGAGCGCGGCGGGCCAAAGAGGGAGCCGCTCGTGCATGGTGCGTCGTCGTCGATCGTCTCGTGCTGGGGGATTCGAGCGTCGTCCACCTCGATGCTGACTTCAATGTGATGCTCCGCAGGTGATTGGGCGTATGGCGGCAAAGTTACCGATTTCTGAGGCTGAAGAGGTCATGGGCGACTTGCATTGCATGCTCAACACCGCTCCTGCCGCGGCAAGGAGGCTCGCCCGGGTTTCTGTTTCGTAAGCGGAGCTCACGGGTGCTTCAGGCGCCGACTTGAGGGACGCGCGCGGGATTCGCGCTCTCTGTGCTCCTACCTGAGAAGGCTGCACGGACTTCTGGTAGCCCGCCCCGCTTCACTCTCGCTTCAGATTGAGAAAACGGAACAAAAGTTGCAGATTTGCGACGGGAAAAAACGGACAGAGAAACGCTATACAGAGCCCACAGACCGCCTTTACTCGGCCGCCACGAGCGCGACCGCACGCTGCACCACAGCCGTCGCGTCGACACCCTCGCGCGGCACGCGCACGTCGAAGAGGACGTCTGCGCGCGTCGTGTCGAGGAAGCACGGGATCGAGAGGCGCTTGTCGCCCTCGCCCGAGAGAGACGTCTTAGGCACCCAGCGCACGGAAGACGACGAGAGGCGGACGAGGGACCCGTCGTTGAGGGCGAGACGGCCCGATTGCCAGCTTGCGCCGACGAGCGAGAGACCTGCGAGAGACGCGCCAAGGATCAGGGGTCCGCACGGGAAGCGCGAGGAGACGGCGAAAGACGCACCCTCGATTGTGAAGGCGTTCTCTCCGCCCGTCTGCTCGAGCTCGATCTCGAGGCTGAGCTCTTCGAGCGAGCTCTTAGTGCGATGCGCGACGGCCTGCCTCGAAGCCGTGATGAACCCGTGCGGGTGGAAGAGGAGGCCGAGCGCGACAGGAACGGCGGCGAGGTCCCCTGAGCCGACCACCGTCACGAGTTGCGCGATGCGCTTCGAGAGATCGACGAGCCACGTTCCGACGGGAAGGGCGCGGCAGCGATACCGCCGCCACGAGGCTGGCACGGTGCCCTTCGTGAGGTCCGAGAGAAGCGCGCGCAGGTCGTTCGTCTGCTTGAGCTCGCCATCGCACACCTTGACGAGATTCGACAGGCCGGTGCGGATCGTCGGGAGGAGCTTGGCCGCGAGCGCGACTTCGCGCTCGAAGAAGCGGAAGAGCGGGTCCTTCGAGCCACCGGGCGAGGCGCCGAGGCGCGGCGAGTCCTGCGGAGCGCATTGTCAAGACGGGCTTGTACCTCATGCAAGCAAGGCGGCGCACCTTTGGCAGCAGCTCGAGCCACTCCATGCATGACTGCTTGAGGGCGCGCATCCAGGCTGGTTGCGTCGACGCATTCGTCTTGTGCAAATCGGCAGCGACCGTCTCGTCGTCATCGTCGAGCGAGCGCATCTTGAGCAGACGCGAGAGCAGCGCCGAACCTGCAAAGACCACATGTCAGCCGTGCACGGATGCACAAGAGAAGCCGAGACGCACCTTGGGCGAGCGCGATGACCCGCTCGGCCGTCGGCGGGAGCGCAAGGTACGACGGCGGTTCCTGCTCCGGCAGCTTCGAGGCCCACTCGACGAACTGCTCGAGCTGCGTTGCTTCGGGCGCGACGAGGCCTTCGTCATCATCACTTGGCGGCACGAGCTGGAAGTCGACATCGTAAGCGCGCGCCGAGAAGAGCGTCGCGACAAACGAGTCGAGCAGGCTCTGGTCAAAGACGGTGTCGATCTTGCCGCCGTACACCGTCTCGCGCACGAGCGAACGGATCGCAGCCCAGGGAATATTGGCGGGGTCGACGTTCGCCCGGCCCTTGGCGGCCGAGGCAAGCCAGGCGTCGATCGTGTTGAGCGCCGCCTCCTGGTCGGCGTCGTTGAACTCGAACGCCTTGCTCCATCCGAGCGGGACGTAGCGCAGACGCTCCTGAACGACGGCGTGGAACCACGCGACGAGGAAATACAGGCGTGTCTTCTCGGCTGGACCCGACGCGAGGCGCTTCGGGTTGAGTCCGCGGAGCGAGTCGAGGATGTTGGCGCGGATGCCGGGGGGCGGCTCGTTCATGAGCGTGCGTCCCTGTCGAAGAATGTTGACGGGGATCGCCGGGTTCGTCTCCATCGTGAGGAAGAGGCGGAAGGCACGGTTCGGGTTGAGGCCCTGCAAACGCTTCTCGAGCTGGCTGAGCCAGGCCGGCGCAAGGTGGACGTTCTTGAGCAGGACCCAATTGCCAGTCCTCGCCGCTGCTGCGATGACCTGGTCGGCGAGGCCGAAACCTTCCTGCGAACCCATGGCGACCGACGTGCAGCGCGCGGACAAGGCTGAGACGAGGTTGTCGACGCGGTAGCTGGCATCGTAGCCGGGTACCGAACAGAGGCAGATAGGTGATGCTGCTTCGACCTCGTTCTGGACCATGCCGCCGAGATCGTACGCTGTCTCTAACAGAAGGTCCCGCTGGAAGACGGTCGCGGCGAACACACTGAGCGCCTGGAGCAGGCGGTCAGGTCGGAGGCACTTGACGACCAGAGCGCGCCGGACGGCCAGCTGCACGGGCGCGAGATCGGCCCACAGCGGCGGCATAAGCGCCTCCGGGGTGGTCGAGACGAGGAAAGCCGTCCACACGTCCGGATTCGCGACGACGTGCTCGCGCACATCCTTGAAGCACGCCAGGCGCTCAAAGGCGCGCAAGCGCTGCTGCTGCGCCGCATCCAGGATAGGGACGTCGTCCTTCGCAGTGTCCGAGGATGCGGTCGCGCTGTCGCCGCCGTCGAGCAGGAACGCAAACTCGTGCTCGTCGACGTCGCTGTCGGTGCCGCGCAGTTTCACTTGCGCAAGGAGGACGGCGAGCGTGAGGTGATCCGTGTGCAGGAGCGCGCGCGAGGTCCGCTTGAAGACGTGGAGGAACAGGTCATCGAGGAGGATGCGCAAGCGCTGATGCGGGTCGGTGACACCCTCGAGCGACGGGTTGTGCAGAAGAACGTAGTCGAAGATGTCGAGGAAGAACCGCAGCGAGAACTGGTAGAAATGGTTGAGGAGGTTGAGCTCGTCGAGGACGAAAAAGACGTTGCTGCAGGCTTGGGCGAGCGCATGGTACTCGCTCGTGACTTGCTCGACCTCGGCCATGATCGTGTCCGTCTCCTCCGCCTTGCGCGTCACGTCGGCCGCCTCGCGCTTAAGCGTCTCGAGGGTGGCGATGACCCTGTTGCTCCGGTATCAGGGCGGGGTGGCCCACATGGAGGCAAAGCAGGAGACACGTACTTGTCGTCGTCAAGTATGTTGCCTTGCGAGTCGTTCAATGCCGACAGAAGTTTCTTTTCGAGCTGGTGAAGGCGAGCGCGGAACTCGCCCTGCAGGCGCAGCAGGTCGGAACGCTTGCGGTCGATCTCGGGCCGCTCGACACGCAGAACTTGCGCGAGTGACTGAGTCTGCAGACTTGCGCGAGTGATCTGCAGGGAAGGGGTAAGCTGATCCGCCCGAAAGGAAAAGCTGTGAGCGGCGAACGAACCGAGAAGTTGACCATCGTGACACGCGAGTTGAGGTCGGCGGCGAACTCCACAGTCGGATCACGCGTAGACAGGAACATGCTGGGAGAGGCGAGACTGATGAGCTATATTCACGAAAACACCAGCGTCATAATTAGCGCACGTGAATGAGGGCGAGAAGTCGATGTCCTGGTTGCCGAGACGAATGAGCACCCGACCGCCGGCGCGGCGGAGCTCCTTGTTGAGTACGGCATTGAGAATCGGGTCGAGGTGCTCGACGTCCTGGATGAGAATGGGCGTGCCGAAGCGAAGGGCGCTCTCGAGGTTCTTGAGGAACGCCTCGTCGAGGAACGAGGTCACCGAGATCTTGCGGTCGCGCATCTCGTTGAGAAGGAACGTCGTCGCCTGGCCCGACGGGTCGATGACGAGCGGGTACCGGTCGAAGCGCTTCAGCATGATGGCGTTCTCGATGCAGAGCTCGTCGGTCGGGAGAGAGCGGGCGTGCCATTCGAGGCGCTCGTCGGCTGTTGACAGATACTCGGAAAGCGAGAGTTCGGGCTTGTGCTTGATGCCGGCGTCGGCAAGGTGCGTCGCCCAACCGTTCCACATTGACTGGCGGTAGTTCTGGTCGAAGTAGCCAGCATAGGCGACGAAGGCGGCGGAGAGTAGCACGTCGCCTGCGACGGTACTCATCTGTGCGTCGAACGTCTTGCTGCCGGCCTCCCACCGTGTCTTCTCGGACGAGAGGCTGTCGAGCAGCGTGATGGAGCGGTCGACGCGTGTCTGTACCGTCTCCATCTCCGTCTTGATGGCCTGCGTCTCGCTGATCAAGACGGCGTAGTCGTCCTTGTACGATGCGATGCGCGTCTCGAGCTCGGCGATCATGCTGGTGAGCGCGTTGGCCTGGTGCATCGTCGTCTCCGCCTGCTCTTCGAGCGCCTGCACCTCGTCGCGAAGCGGGCCGACCTTGTCGAGGATGCTCGAGTAGTTGACCTGCGCCATCACCCACTTCACGAGCGGGCCGCACGCCTTGGATGCGCGATTGACCGTCTCGAAGTTGAAAGATGGGCGCGAGAGGTATTCATTGCGCATCTTGTCGCGAAGCGCGCGCGACATGGACGATGTGTCGAAATTGACGATGTTGGAGATGAAAGAGTCGCTGCGGAGGATAGCCTGGACGGCCTTCCAGCTGTCGATGCGGTGGCCGAGTAGAATGCACACGGCCTCCATCGAGAGCTTGACGGCTTCGGGCGGGTTGGCCATCGACCGCACCTCGGTGAGCTGCTGCTTCTTGATGTTCGACACCGCCGCCTGGGCATCCTCGACGGCCGGCTCGGCATCGGCCAGTTCGCCCATGACCACCTCGCGCCGCTCAGCGATCGCCTGCTTCTGCTTGTCGACCGCGGCCGACATCTCGAGCGAAGCGATCTTCTTCTGCTCGGCGTCTTGCTGGTCGACGACCATGCGTTGCAACTTGTCGTTTGCCTCGGCATTCTTGGCCTCGAGCTGCGTGCGCTTGACCGCGAGGCTCTTGCGCAGCTCCTCCACCTGGACGACTGTCTCGCGGAGCTTGTCGAGGCCGACGTTGAGGTGTCGCTGCTGCTCCTCGAGCTCGTCGCGCTTCTCGTTGAAAAGCCGCACGTACTGGTTGATGAAGTCGAGGTAGTGCCGAGGCGTGGCATGGTTGACGCGGCCCTGCCGGCGCGCGAGCTTCTTGTTCGTCTCGTACATCGACTGGTGGACGTGAACGAGCGCGTTGACGACGGCGGTGCGGTGGACAGGCGGCAGCGCGAGCTGGCGGTACGCGACGGGGAAGTCGGGCGGGCCCGTGTAGTTGGGCGCATCGAGGTCGAGCGCGTTCGTGAACTCGAGACCGACCTGATAGAACGCTTGTTCGCTCCAGTCGCCGAACCAATCGAGTACGCAGCGGTTGAACAGCGCAGGCGAGGTCGCAGCACGCGAAGCGAGACCACCCGTCGGCGGGTTCATCGTGAAGACGACGTGGAGGTTCCGCGCGACCTGCGACGTGAACCACCGGTACAGCTCGTCGGGCGAGTCGAGCATGAGGCCGTCGCGCTGCGCGCCCTCCTTGCACGCCGTCATGAGCGCCGCATGCTCGTCGCCCTCGAACAGGCCCGGAACTTCGGCGTTTGCGAGGAGCGTGTTCATGCGTTCGAGGAACCCTGAGTCGAGGACGTTCGACTCGTCCATGATGAAGGCGATCTTCTCGCCTTTGCAGCCGGCGCGGCGCAGAACGGTGCGCAGGTCGTCGTCGAAGTCCTCGCCGGTGTATTTGTTGTGGACCTTGATCTGGAACACGCTGAGGCCGTTCATCCACGCGACGAAGCGCGACAGGGTCGTCTAGAGCAGGAATTGCGTCAGGACCTGCGCGAGGCGTGAGTCACGAAGCTCTTGTGACGCACCTTGCCGGAACCGCTGACACCGATGAGGAGGAGGTGGCCCTGGATCTGGCGGAAGACCCGGTCGATGCGCAGGACATGGTCCAGGACGTCGTTGAAGAGGACGAGCGGCACGTCGAGCTCCTCCTCGTAGAAGACGCGGAGGCGAGCCTTCGTGTATTCGCGCAAGTGCTCGCGGTCCACGGGGACGTAGTGCTTCGAAAGCCAGTTCGAGTAGAGGATCGGGCGCGCGAGAGCCTCGTCGCGGTTGAGCGTCGGGAAGTGCGCCAGCGCAACCTCGTCGATCTTGTCGTCCGTCCATTTGCGCTCGTTTTCATCGACGAGGCGGTCCTGGAAGAGCCGCAGCGCCTCGTGCGCCCAGACGCGGACGAGCCCTTCGACACTGAGCGCGTCGAGAGGCCGAATAGCCTCGTAGATGCCGCGCGTCCAGCGCGTCAGCTCTCGAGGCGAGTACACGTAGTGCGCCTGGATGTCGGTGGTGAAGCGGCGCTGGGAGGCGAGGTAGAGATCGACCATGGCGTTGGTGAGCGCGTCGGCGAAACCGCGCAGAGGCGGAACGACTTTGAGGAGCGCGCGGGCAAACGTGCCGTAGATCTGCTTGAGCGACGTCTCGCCCGGATAGTCGACCATGACGAGGGGAGCGTGGCGGAGGAAACGTTGGGTGAGCGGGACACGGCCTGGGTCCGTTGGCGGGTTGCAGGCGCCGACGATCTGGATGTTCTCGAGCGTGACCCACGCTTTGTCGGTCGTGCGCCAGAAGCCGCCGTGCTCGACGAGCTGACGCAGGAACGAAATGACCTTCTGCGTCCCGTACGTGTCGGTCGAGGGAAGGTTGATCTCGTCGCAGAAGAGGACGAGCCACCGGCCGATTTGCGCCGGTGCGAGGATGACGCCGTTCGGGGTCTTGCGGTACTCGCAGTGCTGCTCGAACGTTTTGAGGATGAGGTCCGGCGTTGTCGCGCTCGAGAAGTTGAGACCGACGACGTCCAGGTCCGGAAGCTTGCGCAGCGCGCTGAACAGCGTCATTGTCTTGCCCGAGCCGGGCGGACCGCAGAGAAGGAGGGGCCGGTGCTCGGACAGCCACGAGTACAAGACCTCCTCGTGCCGTGCCGTGTCGACCGTGGGGATGACGACGTCGGGAGACGTGACCGCCTGCGTTTCCACGTCCATCGTTGGGACCGTCGACTCCCAGGCAACCCAGCTGCCGGTTGCGACATCGACGTCGAAGTCGATCAGGGAGCCGCCGGGAGCGTGAGGCGGAAAGTCGAGGCTGGACTGAGTTCGGAGCCAGTCGCCCATAGCGGCGCGAGTGTCGAGCTTCGAGTCGCCGACGAACGCCCAGACGAGGTTGACATGGAGGCGCTTGAGCACGAATGCCTCGACCTGGTCGGCCGTGAGCGGAAAGTCGACGTGGCGAGAGTTGTACTCGGCGACGGCCCGGATCGACTTGTTGACGAGCGAGAAGAGCGTTGCGAGAGCGCGGGCGGGCGTAAAATCCATGATGTGGGCGACCGAGGCGGCGAAATTGAGCGACTTGTAAACGAGGCCATCGCGCTCGAAGTACGGCGCGAGCTTCGCCACAATGGTGCGCTGCGTCGTCAGCACGGGTGACACGGCGTCGTCGCCGTTGTTCGCGTCGAGGCGGCCCGAGCCGCCCAAAGCGGCTTCTTCGTCCGCGACGTCAAGTGGGACGGCCTCGATGGTGTCGAGGTAGTTGCGGCAAAGCATGGAGGGCGTGACGGCATCGTCGCTGAACCAGACCATGCCGCAGCGCGAGACGGTGGCGAGCGTGGCGTACTTGAGCGATTCGACCTCGAACATGACGCGGACGTTGGGCGGCAGGTTGAGGCGCTCGCCGTTCGGAAGCGTGAGGAGCTTGTTGTCATCGAGCACACTGCGGTCTCAGAGTGAGGATGCGATCTTGACGAGATTTGAGCTTTGCGTACCTGTTCAGGTTCTCGACCCATTCAGGGTCGACGTCCCCATCGAAAACGATCCAGTGTCGCTTTGTCGACTCGGCGCGGACATCGTCGACGATCTTGCGCAGAATGTGAGTGAACAGACCGTCGTTCCATTCACGCGTAGTCGGGTCGAGAGTGCCGTACAGCGCATCCTTCGAGATGGCCTTTGGGTCGATCACGTAGGAGACGCCTTCGACGCCCGTCAGGCGCTCGAGCGCGGCGAGAAGGACGCGCCACGCGGCTGTCTTGCCCGTCGCCGACGGACCGACCATCATGAGGCCGTGCTGGATGTTCTGAATCTGGTACAGCTGGACAACCTTCTGCAGCCACACATCGTCGGCGACCAAGTGACGCTCCTTGCAGACGGCGACGATGTGCTTCTTCAGCTCGTCGAGATTGACCGGGACGTAATCGACGCCGGGGAAGACATCGGCGAGGAGGCTCGTCAGGAGCGGCACGTCCTCGGCGACGAGCTTCGGGACGATCGTTTCGGTCACCGACTGGATGAGGATCTCCTGCTCCGAAATGTCGATGCTCCGGACGACGGCGCCTTCGTCGCCCTTCTGCTCGGCGAGTAGGCGCTCGCGTTTGAGGTGACCGGCGCTGACGAGGACGGCCTTGAGAGCGCGGAGTCCGAAGTCGTAATGGGGCTGCGACGAGAGCTGCTCTGCGCAGAGGTTGAAGAACGGAACGACCTTGGACGCGAGCGTCTCGGCCGTGCGGAAGCCCTGCGAAAACAGCATGACTTGCGCGATGAGCTCGCGGTCCGGTCGGGTCATGGCAATCGAGCGGAAGAGCTTCTTGAGGTTGTCGGGGAGGTTCGAGCGACCGGCATAGCCCGGGTTCACTGGGTGACGATGTCGGGGTCAGCAGGGGTCGCTCGCAAGGCTCGGGCTCGTCCTACTGGTGATGAAGATGCCCGTGTCGGGGCTGATGCGAAGCTGCCGGCCGACAAGCTCTATCTCGGTGCTCGGGTTCGTGAGGGTCGCGCCGAGGCCGAGTTGGATCGTCTGAATCTGCTGCGAGACTGCTGAAAGAATGCGCTCTTCGAGTCGGTTGAACTCGTCGAAGCACCCCCACGCGCCCACCTGGCACAGGCCGACGAAAATGCGGCCCATGGCCTGGAAGTCGAATGTTTCGTCGCAGCAGAAAACGAGGACGAAGCGCCCGAGCGCGACGCCGAGGGCCTTGACCGACTCCGTCTTGCCTGCGTACGGAAAACCCTTGGTGAGCAGAAGCTCCGCCCCATGTTGCGGGAAGAGCGAAGCACACCCGTTCCGGCGGGCCCGAACGGCGAGCCACCGAGACGCGAATCGAGGGCCTGTGTCAGGGTAAGGTAGCAGCGGTCCGTGAGCGGCGTCTGCACGAGGCGGTCCGGTACGCCGAGGTACTCGTAACCGTAGAAGAAGGACGCGGTCGCCATCTTGACCTCGAGCTGCTCAAGGACGTTCGGGCGGCTCGTGTCGAGGTAGAAGCGCATATGGTAGAGCCAGTTGAAGTCGCTCTTCGCGCTGACGCCGCCGTGGTGAAGGACACGCAGGACGTCACGCTCGTGCACGAGCTCCGTGATGAGGTGTTCGCACTTGCGGCGCTGCAAGGGGCGCAGGTCGCCGAGGACGGTATCGGCGAGCACGTCGAGCGTGTGCAGGACGATCGCGAGCGGACCTTCGAGCGACTTGCCGGCGTCGAGCGCGCCCTCGACGAGGCTCGTCCAGGCGACCTGGACAGCGAGGACGACGAGCTGCGCAGGGTACCCATCCACCCAGGCGAGGAAGCGCTGGCCGTCGAGTCCGGACGGGTCCTCGTAGAACGTGCGAAGGTCCGCGTAGGCGCGCGAAAGAAGCTGCGCGAGCGAGACCTTCATCTCCGACTCGAGTTTGGCGAGCCAGTCGTTGATGCGCGGGAAGTCGGCCAGGACGATGGGCGACGAGAAGGGCACTTCTTCGCCTTCGCGCGACGCCATGCCCTCGATGCGCGTTTGCTCCTCGTCGAGCGTGATCGACGAGAGACCGGCGAACATCTTCTTGAGGAACTTGCCGACGCGGACGATCTGCAGGCGTCAGTGTGTTAGTCTCGCTCGCTTCAACAGTGAAACGGATCTCATAGCTCACATCCTTGCTGTTGCCGATGATCTCGAGCAAATCCTCGTCGCCAACGAAGTAGAAGCGTGGGAAAGACGACCGCTCGCGCTCGAGGTACTCGCCGAGGGCCTTCTGGATCTTGGAGAGCAGGTCGGCGAGGCGCTCGAGGCTCTTCTGCACGCCTTGGATGTTGAGCACATCGAGGACGAAGGGCGACTTGAAGACCTTCTTCATGACCGACAGGAACTCGGCGTTGATGTTGCTGAACCGCTGCGATTCGATTGGGAGGAGGTGCTTGATATCGGCGCTGCCGGAGAATATGCCCCTGCGTGTGAAGCGCTGCATCAGGACAGTGCGCGGGCGATGAAGCAGGAATAAGGACGCACTCGAGGTACACCCATTGGCGCTGGACGTCGATCCACACGTCGAAGAGGACGTGGATGCGGTTGAGGCGGTCTTCCCACGCCGAGGCCTCCTCCTCAAAAACCTTGTAGAACGGCGAGAGCTTCATGGCAGTCAGCGAGTTGAGGTTCTCGCCGCATTTCGTGAACAGCTCGTCCCAGCCGCGAATGAGACGCGTTTTGTTCTGGTAGTTGACGAGGTCGAGCGTGTAGCTGGTCCAGGTCTCCTTGACCTGCACGTGCGTGGACATGAGTAGTGGACAAGCATTGCCCGCAGTGCAAGCCGCACCTGCTTGAGGAACTCCTCGAGCGCCATCTCGCCCTGCGCCTGCACGATGACCTCCTTGATGAGCGCCTCGTTCCGCTTGAGGTCGAGGTCCCACACGGTGCCGAGCGTCATCGACGAAGGCGAGTAGTGACCGGCGGCGCGGACGGCCTTGTACAGCTGCCGCCAATGACGCTCACGTAGCGCTTCGGACTTGAGGTCGGCGACGAGCGTGTTCGACTTGATGTAGCCGCGGAGCGTCTCTTGGACGTATTCGAACGCGGCGTACTGGCGCATCTTGCTCGGCATCTCGCGAGTCGAGGCGAGAAGCGAGTCGAGCTGCTGGCGAAGCTTACGCGGGACGATCGACGACCACAGCGTGTCGCGAAGCTCGCCGACCTGCGCCCATACTCCGGAGAGCGCGGTCCAGACGGCCTTGAGGTCGCGAATCTCCTCGAGGACCGGGTCGAGGCGGCCGTCCTTCGTCGCGTCGAGGTTGAGCGACTCCTTGGCGCGCGAGAGCATGTCGTACTGCTCCTTGAGGCGGTTCGCACGGCCTTCAAAGACGCCGATGGCGGTCATGGCGGTCTCCGCCTTGAGCGAGCCCTGGATCGGCTTGTTCGCCTCCCACTCGGCGACGGCCTCTTCGATGCGGTTGTGCAGGACCTTGTCCTCGGCGACGACCTTGAGCTGCAGTCCAGCAAGCTGCTCCTGGATCGAAGCGTCCTTGCGCGCGAGGATCTCGTTGAAGGCGCTCCACTCGTTCTCGACCTGATCGACGTAGAGCCAATCGGGCGGGAACTGGTAGCGTTGGCGTTCGAGCGTCTTCTGGCCGCTGCTGAAGACCTCGATCTGCGGCGCCCAGGTCTTGACGCGACGCTTGACGTCCTGAACGAACGTGATGAAGGTGACGGTCGCTGCGGTCGACGACGTCTCGATCGAGTGCTGCTCGAGGTCGTGGCGTGCTTTGAGGATCGCTCCGTGCGTCTCCTTCATCGCGGCGCCAAGCTTGCTGCCGAAGCGGCCGAGGAGGTCGCGCTGCCATGCGTCGTACTTGGCCGTGACCTTGCTCTGAACCTGCTCGTAGTCGATGACAGCCACGGCAAACGAGCGCTGCGACTCCGAGTTGTCGAATGTCGATCGCGTCTTGCGAATCTCGAGGAGGAGCTGCTGCCACGACGAAAGCTGGTCGCCGAGGCGAGCGTAGACATACTCAGCTTCGAGGTCCCACAGCGACTGAAACTGCAGCCACTTGTCGACATACGCGCCGATGGTGCGCAGCTTGTCCTCGACGAGCGCGAAAGGGCGCTCGAGCGCGCCATCGAGGAGCGTAGCCAGCAGCGCCGAGTAGTTGAGGTCCTCGGGGGCGGCAGACCGGATCTTGAGGCCGATCTCGTACCGCGAGCTCTGGATGCGCGTCAGGCCGCAGACGACGCCGAGCCAGTCTTGCAGTTGGCGGAACCAGCTCGCGCGCGCTTGCTCGAGAGGTGGGTCGAGGTAGATGACCTGGTTCTGGATCCGCACCTCGTGCACGAGGGTGTCGAGCTTGAGCGCGTCGTCCGGACCGGCCGGCTCTTTGATGGCAACCTTCTTGCACGACGTCAGGCCGCTTCCAGTGCTCAAGTCGCCGCGCCCGCCGGAGTCGGCTTCCTTCGTGAACTCGCCGGACCAGCGGTCGATCACCGCTCGAAGACGGCCGACGAGCTTCTGCTCGACGCGCCGGTCAAGGGCGCCAACCCACGAGTCGAGATTGGCGTATCCCTCGAGGTTGAGCGTGTCGATCGTCTTCTGCAGCGAGTCGAGCCGCTCGGCAAAAGCGGCGGTCGAGTAGGGGCAGGTGGTAAGCTCGTCGACAGTGCGGCTGATGTCGACCCACAAATCGATGAGGTGGTCGGTGCGATCCTGGAATTCGGCGACGATCGAGGCAAACTCGCGAACAAAGTGTGTGTGCTTGCTGCCGGACGCGTCGAGACCGGCGCCGCCAGCGTACGAGAGCGAACGTCCGTCGAAGGTGTTAACGAAGTGATCCCAGCGGTAGTGCATGCCTGTGCATTTCTGATGGTCAGCTTCGCGCGTAGCCAGAAAGAGTGAAAGACGCACCCTTGGCGATCTGCTCTTGCGCCTTCTTGTGCGAAGCGGCGACGAGCGGGGCGATGTCTGGGTTGGCCTCGAGCTTGGCGACCGTCTGCGAGTACGTGCGCACGCTCTCCATCAGGCTGACGGCGTACGGATACACGCGCTTGGCGTCCTTGGCGACGTTGCTGATCGTGTGCGGAACCTGGAAGCCGAGCCAGAGCAGGTTGCGGACCTCCTTGAAGAGCGTGATTATTTGCGGGTCGAAGTTGACTGCGAGTTGGAGCGCGCCGCCCTGCTGGCGATTCTTCGTCACGATGAAGAGGCGGCCCGTGATCTGGAGGTTGCGGCGGTTGAGGTCGACGAGCCAGGCATCGTAGATCGGGCGCGTGTTGAGCTTGTCGCGGAACGACTGGCTCTCGGTCTGGAGGCGCTGGCCATCGGCGTAGTGCGACCACTCCTTCCCAAGGACGTCTTCGACGCGCTTCATGTACTGGTACAGCTGGCGTTCGATCTGCTTCGCCCAGATGATCGCACCCGAGATGGGTGGGTGGTCGCGCAGCTGCGACATCTGATACGCCTCGGACGATTGGTACCCGGCCTTGAACTTGTCCTGCAGGCGGCGGATGTCGTCCTTGACCGAGTCGATGAGCTGAGACTGGTACTCGGCGATGGCGCCTGCAGACCATCTCGTCAGCACCGCGAACCATTTGACAGCTGGGACGGTACGCACCGCGGATCTTGGGCCGCACAAAGAGAGCGTTGAACTTGGAGAAGACGCGGAACATCTCGTTGGCGTTGCGAGCGCCACCGAGACGATCGCGCAGGCGCGAGATGATGTGGTTCTCGACGCGAGCAACTCGCTCGTTGTACGCAGTTTCGGCCGTGATCCAGATCTCGGTGCCCTCTGCATTCTACCCAAGATTCAGTAGAGTTCGTGAGGTGCGACAGCAGCGGAACTGACCCGTGGAGACGTCGAGAATGTCGACATTCTTGACGCTCTCGTACGCCTGGCGGACCTGCACAAACACATCAGGTCAGCGAGTCTCGCGACAAAGCCCTCAGCAGCGGAAACATCGAAAGGCGCAAGCGTACCTCAGCGTCCATGTCGATGTCGCCGAGCGTGCTCGTCCACTCTTTCGCCATGTCGCCGTCGACCTGGCCTTCGGCGCTCGTCTCACCCGCGCCGTTCGCGTGCCTCGTCTCGCTGCCCAGTGGGCCGACCATGACCTGAAGCTGGTGGTGCTGCTTGCGGAATTGGCGGAAGTAGAGCACGCGCTCTTGCAGCTTGGCGTGCGCTGGCGCGATCTTGATCGGGATGAACTTCTCGGCGCGCTTGCGCGTCACTTCGCGGGCGACGTTGGTGAACTCCTTGAACGAGTCGTCCCAGGCATGGAAGACGGCCGAGCAGGCCGACATGGCGCGCTCGAAGAGAGGGTAGTCCGAGTACGTGAGGCGCTGTGCCGATAGGACCTTGAGGAGCTGCGAGTTGAGGTCGCGAGAGATGGCCTCGACAAGCGGAAGCGCCCGGCGGACCGGGTAGGGCCTGCGGGCAGAAGTCTTAGCGGGGACTTAAGATGAGACGCCAACGATTCAGGCGCACGAGAGCTTGAGCTTCTTGTTGATGTGGCCAAAGATCAGCAGAATGCTCTCTTGCACCTTGGCGAGGTCCGTGGCGGCGAGGAGGTCGTTTAGCGGGAAGTCCTTCATCAAGACGTTGTAGTCGTGGACTGTGGCCAATCTCGTCGTCAGCTCGGCGCAGAGGACCTGAGCTTACCTCGTGCTCACCCGTCTTGAACGCATCGTTGAGACCGGTATCGGCAATGAATGAGACGGTCGCGTGGAAGCGCTTGGCGTGCTTGAGGACGTCGAGCGTGAGCTGGACGGGCTCGCTCTTGAGCTGCTTCTCGATGCCCTCGAGCGCCTTCTCCATGCTGAGCCAGAAGTTGACCTCCTGACTCGCGGTGCCGCTCGCGACGTCGCGGCTCAGCTTGGTCACGGTCTGGATCTCCTTGACCCAGCTGTTGACCTCGCCCTGCAGGCGATTGAGGAAGGCCGAGTCGGAGAGGAGGGCGGCGTCAATCATGTCGACGGACGCGCGAGTACCGCTCGACTCGGCCTGCGCCACGGCTGCGGCAACGGCGGGATGGATCGAGAGGACAATGTCCGGAATCTCGACGTTCTGCTGGACTGTGAGGAGGAATTGCGAGATCAGCTGGCTTCCAGCTCGCGTGGGAAGGTCGACCACGCACGATGAAGCAAGCTGAGCTCGAGTTCGGCGAACTTCTTCTTGGTCATCGGGATGCCCAGCTTGGTATCCGCATCCTTCGAGTCGTCAACCGCGCGACCCGAACCGTCCCTTCGCGACTTGCTCTCGACATAGGCCTCGAAGGCGGGGGCGACGCCATAGTGCACGAGGCGATGCAGGCCCTCGTAGATGCCGCTGCCAGCCGAAGTGCCCGCTGAGGCGGCAGAGGCGGACGAAGCGGAAGACGCAGGGCCGAAGAGGTTGAGAAAATGGAGTTGCGCGGCGAGCGGGGTCGCGCTATCGAGAATGGGAACGTGCTTGATGAGTGCGAGGGTCGCAGACTGCGCAGGAGAGTAGGCGAGCGTCGAGGTGAGCGAGTAGGTGAAGGTGTCGGGGAGGGTCTCGTCTGCACGCCATCCTGATTAGCGGACGCCTCTCTGTGAGGTTCACAGAAGCTGCACACCTCGCTCAGGGTTGATCTCGTGCTCGTCGCGGTTCTTGACGACGTAGAGCGCCCCCGCATTCGGGTCGCTCGCCCACCTCGTCGCGCGCTCGCCGAAGTCGGCTCGCTCAAAGAGCGTCTCGAGGTCGGCCGGGTCGGCGGCAATGAGCAGCGGAAGCAGCTGCGCAAGATACGTCCGGAAGGCGGCGAGGTTGAACGAGTTCGCTGGAGGCTCGCGCACGCTCGCCTGCGACGAGGTGGGAGGGTCGCCGTCGAGCAGCGGCGAGGCTGCCGAGGGCCGCCTGTCCTCCATCGTGCTGTGCTCGTGCCCTGCGCTCGCTCTCGTGAGCTTGCGCGGTGCGAGCCGGAAAGTGGACAACCAACAACTCCGCGCTCGCGCGACGAGACACGCCCTTCTCCCGGACCACACACAGCTTTGCTTGAGTCTGACGAGGGCGCAAGACGATCACGATAGCATGCTAGGGACTTAGCAGCCTCCTGAGCTGTTCTCGCGCTCCGAGACTTGTCCGTGTCGCTCATCAGCTACCTACCTTCCTTGAGTCGCGGTCCGGCTGCAACAGTCCTCTAAGCTTGTGCAGACCCGCGCCACTGCCGAGCTGAGCTACGATGTCGCTGCACGTCCATCTGCCGCCCGAGACGCGGCTGGCCGCTCGCCTTCCCGTACCCATTGCCTCACCGCCTCAAGCAACTCCATCTTGCTCCGCCTATCGCGCCAAAAGTGATCCGCCCCTTCGACCTCAATCGCCTTCCACGCCTCCTGACTCCCCTTGACACTGTCTAGCTCGCTCGCCCACGCGCGCAGCTTGTCCACGGCAGAGAAGTTGTCCCTGTCGCCATGAACGGCGAGGATGCGATTGTCGCCGCGCTCGACAAGGCGGCGGAGTGACATCGTGAAGGGTGATGAGCGGAGAAAGGTGAGGGCCCACAGGACGGAGAGAGGATACGAGATGAGGAGGTAGGAGGTCAACAGGCGAGCGGAAGGGCGGAACGAGGCAAACGCAGGCGGAGCGGGCCGAGCCGGGCACAATGACGCGGCAAGGGACCCGAAGGAATAGCCACAAAGGAGCAGGTGGTATGTCTGCGCTCCCGCTGCGCTGGAGTCGGCGGCGGAAGAGAGCGTGTCGGCCGGGAAGATGAGCGGAAGGACGAGAGAGTCGACGAGTTGTTGGTAGTCTTCCGCCTCGGCCGCGCCACTGTGATGACCGTCGTCAGTGCAAACCCCCAACTACATGATAGGATGAGAAAAGGAGTTCGCACGTCCAGCTGGCACTCCCTTCGCTCTCACCGGCACCCCTCGCGTCGTACCGCACAACTGCGTAGCCGAGCTCGCACAGCAGCTCGGCGAGAGCTACGATCACATGGTCGAAGCGTGAGCCTCCCAGTCGGCCGTACGGATGTGCAATGAGCGCGGCTCGAGTCGGGTTTGCGGATGGGAGATGAAGCGAATACGCGAGCGTCGGGCCATTCGGTTCGATACGGTGGGCGCCATCGCGGACGAGGGGATAGCTGGAGCCCATTGCAAATCACTCGGTCCGACAGGCGGCGCGCAGTGAGCTTGACAGGAGCAAAGGTCGTCTTCCCCCACCTCGGCACGGTTTGACCTCCTGCTGCACCATCGTGCCCACCCTGTAGCCTTCCAGACTGCCCGAGGTTGTGAAAGCAGTGCTCAGGGATGCTGGCTTTGCTCGCTACCGCGCTGTCCGCGCTCCCGCTCCTTCTCGTTCCCGTTGTTGGTGCACAGTCGCCGCCGCCCGTTCTCGTCTATTCAAGGGTGCGTTCGCTTCTTGCGTGCATATCAAATTACAAATGAACTCACAACTACGCTCGCCGGGTCGATTGTCCAGACTCTCGGGTACCGTCACGAGTCTATTCCGTTTGCCATCGACGCCCTCACTTCCATTGCAAAGAGCACATCGCTTTACGACCCGACCTTCTCAGAAGACCCGAGCCTGTTCACCGACGAGCAGCTCCAGCCCTTCAAGGCGGTCGTCTTTCTCAGCAACTCGGAAGAGGTGCTCGACCTCGACGGCCAAGCTGCCCTTACGCGGTGGCTCGGCAGCGGAGGGAGCTTGATCGGCCTGCACGCCGGCAGCGCGTGCTTATTCAACGATACGGCATTCGGGACGGCGCTGGGTGAGTCAAACAGACGGTCGTGCGGCTTGAGGGCGTGCTTGGGTGCTCGTTTGCCTGGCTGAACATGCGGCAGGCAAGTCTCACGCGTTATCAACTGACAGGATCTTGGTTCGACTATCACCCCGACCTGCAAAACGTCGTGCGTAGCTGGCAAAGAGGCGGTTTCATCCGTATCTATTGCGAGCGTTGAGACTGATTTCGCTCAGAGGCTTTTCAGACCTTCACCAAGCTCATGTCGCACCCGACCATCGACATGCTGCCCGACCGCTACACCTACGTCGAGGAGGCGCACCACTTCCGGTCAGACCCGCGCTCGGTCAACTGTACCGTCCTTCTCTCGTATGACACCTCGCTTGTCAACGACCCGGCTTTTGGCACTCGACCATACTATCAGGGGACGCCGCCGCCGATTGCTTGGTTCCGGGAAGGACAGACGGTCGATTTGACCAACGGCACAGCGGGCGCCGAGGCGGCCACCATGACGGGGCGGACGTGGTTCACGAGCTTGGGGCACACGAGCGACTTCTGGCAGGACGAGCTGAATTTGGCCCATATTGAGGCTGGGTGAGCGCTCTCTGCAGCTTGCCTCCTCAAGCGACGAGGCTGACATCTTTCTTTCTTGCATGCGCCAGGTTCCGCTGGGCACTTCAAGACTTCACCTCGCCCGCCAACTCAACTTCTGCAGCCTCTTCTGCACCCTCGTCTACGGAGTCGGATGCTGCAGTAACAATGCCGACAACTGCAGAAACTTCTACGCCGACGAGCGGTGCGACTCGACTTTCACGTGCAACCGGCGTAGCGCTTCTGGCGCTTATGGTCGCGTTCGTGCTGCACTAGACCTCACGTAGACAATCGGGATCTGTACACAGACGTGCATCGGTGCGACATACCTATGCGATCACCTGCGCAAGACCGTGTGCGCACAGGCTCGCAACCGCCTGGCACCTTTCGCAGTGAGAGACGCGGAGCGACGCGTCGAACAGATGATGGAACGGCCGCACACAGCTTCGGGGCACGCTTTACGCGCTCTCAAACTGCATGGTAGATTGTTTTCGTGCATTTGACACGCGTAGGGTGACCGACGAGCGCGTGAAGGCGGGTCGAGCACGCGCAGCAACGTCCCGCGAAATTCGGCGTCGTCGCGTCGGAACCGTATCTCTCTCGCCTCACTCTCCTTGCGACTCTCCTCCTCCCTGGTCTTCGCAAGTCCTTCGCAGGCCGTTCGGACTTTCAGACCGTTCCCCCCTCACGCTCGAGGTTCGTCTTCCTCGTCCTGCGTCTCGCGTCTATGTCCCATCCCGTCTTCCCTCCTCTTCGCGTCGCTGACATTCTCGTATCAACAGCTGGTCTCGTCACTCAAACCAACAACACGCTTCTCCCGCTCTGACTCGCCTGCACCGCCCGTCGTCATGGTCTCGTTCACGTCCCTCCTCACGGCTTTCCCCCTCGCCGCCGCAACCCTCGTCTCTGCCTCGGCCTCGTCGCACTACTCCCACGCACAGCAGCACCGCGCCCTCTCGGCCGACCTCCTCGCGCGCGCCGGCCGGACCGGCTACGCGAGCGGGCGCACGCTTCCGCGTTCGGGCCGCAGGCTGCACAGCAAGCGCGCTGCAGGGCAGGCGACCCTCAAGTGCTTGACGGACTACACCTTTGCGCTCTGCGACGGCGACAACTGTACCGACATGGGAGCGGTTGCCGGTGCGTCCCGGTGACAAGGGCGGTATTGCAGTCCTCTGCTGGCAAAGTGTGCTGACGACTGCATGAACGCATTCGCACAGCCGGCACGATGTGCAAGGACGGCGCCATCACGTGGGACTCGTCTGCGTCGTCGAGCGCCTCGTCGAGCGCCTCATCGTCTGACTCTTCCGCTGGCACCTCGGATGAGTCGGCCTCGCCCTCGTCGGCCGCACCCGACGCCGCCTCGTCTGCTGCTTCCGCTGCCGAGTCCTCGACCGCTGTCGATTCGACAGCGAGTGCCAACGAAGTAGCCGCCGGCGACAAGAAACTCGCCAACAACGCCGTTCAAGCCGACTCCGGTTCCAGCAGCTCGTCCTCGTCGTCAGCACCCTCCTCCTCGTCTTCCGCTGCCGCTTCTGCACCTTCGGCTGTGCAGTTGAACGCGCAGAGCTCGCCATCCGGAAGCAGCGACTCGAGCGACGAGGACGACTGGGAGTGCGACGCAGAGGATGAATCGTCCTCGTCCTCCACGACCACAGCGGCTGTGCCCGCTTCGACGTCGGCTTCCTCTTCCGACGTCGGTGCCGTGCAGTTGAACCAGCAGGCTGCGACCTCGACCACCACGGCCGCACCTCGCAGCACGACGACCACGAGCTCGGCTGCCGCGCAGACGTCGTCTGCCTCGTCCTCGAGCGGCTCATCGAGCTCGCAGACGTTCAGCGGACGCGGGACTTACTACCTGCGTGCGTCCCTTTTCACTCCGGTTCGGATTCTTCGTACCCAGGCTGACCTCGGACTGCATCGCCTGAAGAGTACGGCGTGGCTGGCTCGTGCGGCACGGTGCACAGCGACAGCGACTACATCATTGCCCTCTCAGCGTCGCAAGTGGACGGCGGCAAGCACTGTGGGCAGAAGGTGCAGATCTCGAACAGCGCCGGCAAGACGATCGAGGCGACTGTGGCCGACACGGTGCGTGAAGCTCCTCTTGTGCAGCCGGCGGGTCAGTTGACTCTCACTTTTCATGGCCCAGTGCCCCGGGTGCGCGTATCAATCAATCGATCTCAGCGAAGGAGCATTCGAGGCGCTCGGCACACTCGACCAGGGCGTGTTGCAGCTCACGTGGCACTTCCTTTGAACCGGTTGCATCCTTCGACTGTCGGCGTTGACCGCCTGACAGTGTCTGTCCACTCTGCTCTCGACAAGCGTTGATCGCTCAAAGCCTTTCTGTTGTTCGCACCTTGCCCCATGTCTCTTCTCATCAATGCATCGCGAGTGCGCCTAGACGGCTCCACTTTGGCTGCAACGTACGGACATTTGCACGATCTCTACACGGACCCAAAAAGAGAGGACGGAGAGGCGCAAGATTGTGCGTTTCTGCGTGCGATGCGAGGGAGAGTTCGGGTATGCTACAGTGCTCCTTGAGTGGGTATCTCCTGTCGCCCCTCCTTCGTCATCGAGACCTCCTTCTACGCCGTCATCGCCACGTCTGCGGTGCGTATCGTGCGAACGAGCCGAGGAAGAAGTGCTTGCCCAGACCGACGTGGAGGTACCGCTCGAACACTGTGCCGATTCAGAACCTTTCGTCAGTAGCGATTTCAGCGCTTGTCAGGCTAGCGGTACAAGGCCCGACTAGGCAAGCACAAGGACGCACGCCAGTAGGCCCATTTCCGCCCAAAGTACCTCGCGATCCAGGGCACGGCGACGAGGTTGACGAGCGCGTGCAGCTGCCGCACGCTCTCGTCCCACTGCAGCTGCGCCTCGCGCGCCTCGAGCTCCGAGTCCCACGAGTCGGTCGAGCTGCTGTCCGACGCGAGCGACGATGACGCGCTCGACGAGCGCGAGCGCGGTGTCGGGTGCATGGGGCGGGCGGCGGGGGAGGGCGACGAGGCGGAGGCGGGACCGGGCGGCCAGGCAGAGGGCGGGACGACCCACGAGGGCGAGAGGTAGCCGTCGCGGTCCGCAGGTGGGGTCGAGGTGCCAGCGGGCAGGGCGGCGAAGGAAGGGGTAGCCAGCTTGCCGATGGAGCCCGAGCTACTGAAGGTGCTCGTGAAGCGCTGACAGGCAGGCTGGAGCTGCGTGAGCCGGGGTGGGGACAGAGAGAGCCTCGTGCGATGAAACTGATGAGGGTGCTTCCGCGACACGACACGAGGTGTGAGACTGACGGGCTGACCAGAGCTTCCAGAAATCGCAAGTGCAGCGCTCTTCAGACGACGCTGCCCGCAGAAGCAGCCAGACTTGCCCAACACGCTTGCTCGGGCTTCCGCGTCGCAAGGGAGGGCTGCACTCTCGGGTTCGCGGGCGAGATAGAGCACAAGAGCGGCATGAGTTGCCTCGTCTAGAAATGCAGACTTCTGCGTAGAGGCGCGACCGACATTCCGTGTCACACAACGGATCGAGTTGCGGATCCTCCGAATGCAAGAGTCGTCGGCCTCCGCCTTCTCGACACAATCTCTGATGCCCAGCCGCATCGCTAGGCAGCGCCCAGTGTATCCCGGATGTTACTTGTAGATGCTGGGCCAGCGGCGCCGCGATTTGGATCCGGCGAGCTGCAGCGACGAGCGGGATGCGGGAGAGCACGAAGCCGGTTGCGCCTGTACATAGACAAGCCGCATAGATCTATCAGCTGAAGCCATCAAAGCTCTCGAGCCGAAGCAAGACGGAGCTCGACGTACCGAGCTGCGCGTAAGGGCATGAATGCGCGCCTTGGATGCTCGTGGACAGCAGGGACGCGAGCGCCCAAGGGCGGCAGCTGCGGGCTGTGCGCACCGCGATGCTCGCGTCAGCAGTGAGCACTTGCGGATACGTCGTCGACCTCGTGGGACTCACGTCATCGTCGTCGTCGCCCGAGCGAGTAATTCGCTCGCTCCCCCCGCCCATTCCTCGCGCGGGATCCCCGTCTGTGCGCTCATCCTTCGATCCCCTCGTCGTCCTGCGCCCCAAACGTCGCCATCTCCCACCCCTCGCTCCCCCCACGCCCCTCCATGAACCCCGTCCTCCTCCCGACGGCGCGATACCCGCTCCCGGCGCCGGCGTCCCACTCTGTGCGCTTCGAGGCGCGGTAGTGCGTCGCGAGGCGGGCGCGGAGGAACGAGAGGAGCGGGGGGCCGAGACAGGTTGAGAGGACTGCGGGCGGGGGATGTCAGCGAGGGGAGGTGGGTAGAGGAGGGTAAGGGACGGGCGCACTGAGGTAGACGAGCCACGAGGCGAGGAAGAGGCACAGGAAGACGATGAGCCACCACAGCGAGCTCTCCATCGCTCGCTTGCTCGTGGGAGGAGGCGAAGGGAACGAGCGAGGGCAAGCAGGTGCGGCGATGAAGTCCGAACGAGCTTCCGTGGCTTGTCGACGCGCTTGATTCTGCGGCGCTCACCGGACAGCGTGGACAACTCTCGAGGTAGTACTGCAGGGGAAGGGGACAGAAGAAAAAGGTGGGAAAAACACAAGGCAAGGGGTGATCGGGCACAGAACAAGGGAAGAGCGGGGGAGGAGGGAGTGCCGCTAGCAGTGACGACGGCGACAGCCAGGAGGTGGTAGGCGGGATGACGAGGGGGACGGGGAGAAACGGGAGAAAGGGGAGACAGGGAGAGGAAAGAGGGGGTATCTGGGAAACGGCGACGAGACGAAAGCGGGTGACGCTCGACGCGAATCGAGGGAACGAGACGGAGCGGAATAGCGCGAGGATCGTGACGAGGTGAGAACGAGGGGGTCGTGAGGCGACGTGGCGAAGAGGAAGGCGGCAGCGGCGGCGGACGAGAACGCGGGCGGAGAGCGCGCTCATGCGCGGAGGAAGCCCTTCTTCTTGGTCTGCTGCTGCTGGTGCTGCGAGTAGCCGAGCACAGTCCGAGTCAGTGGCTGAGGCAGTGAGAGATAAAAGCGCGCAAGGGCCGCACCTTCTCAGGCGTGAGCGGCCTGCCCTGCTCGATCCTGCGCTTCTTCTCCTCGAGCTCGAGGCGCTGCTTCTCGAGGGCCTCCTTCATCTCGCGGTGGCGCGCGTACAGCTCCTCCTCGGACTGCTTGAGCTTGGCCTCCTTCTCGTTGACTTTTTGCTGGAACACCATCTTCATCTCGGCCTCCATCTTGCTCAGCTTGGCCTCGTGCAGCGCGCGCTCCTCGGCCATCTTGGCCGCCGGGCTGTGTGCGACAGAAGGGGGGCACGACAAGGTTAGCCGGTGCGCACGGCGACGGCGAAAAAGCGCAGGGGAAAGAGAGAGAGGGAAGTCCGGCACGCACTTGACCTCCTTGAAGACCGAGTGGTCCTGCGCGACGCCCATCGCGAGCAACTTTTCCTCGCGGTACCTTTCGTACAGCGCGTGGTTTGTGTGCTCGCGGAGCTCCTCCATGTGCGTGCGGACGAGCATCTGGCGCAGCTTGACAAAGTCGCAGTGGTCCTCGTTGTCGACCTCGATCGTGCCCCACGGGTACGCGCGCCCGCGCGCTTGTCGCCCGTCCGACGTCGACACGACCGTGTCGGACCCGACGACCGCAAAGGGGATCTTGCGCTGCGCGCGGCCGGGCGGGCGGCGTGTCAGCGGCGGCTCGCGACTCCAGAGGGTCCTGGCACCGGGAAGCGACGCACGACAATCTCTTCGTTCTCGGCGATCGTCTCCTCGTCCTCGAGTTCGTACTGCGGCGCCTGGTAGATCTCGATGCGGTGGTGCGCCAAGTCGCTGAGGATGCGCGCCTTGAACTGGACGACCTCGTCGTCGGTGAGCGTATCGGCCTTGGCGATGACGGGGATCAGGTTGACGCGCGTGTGCAGGCGCCGCATGAACTCGATGTCGACCGGCTTGAGCCTGCGCGGCGGGTGTGGGCGTGCAGGGTCAGCGTCCCAGGGCTCGGACGGTGCAGTGCGCGCGGGAGAGAACGAGCGCACGAGTGGCCGGTCGGCTCGATAAAGTAGAGGCACGCGTGCACGCGGTTGTCGACCATCTTTGCGCGGTTGACGCGGTTCTCCTGCTCGAGGTAGGCATCAAAGCGCGCCTCGATGTTGTCGAGGATCGGCTTCCAGCTGCGAGTACCGCTTGTCAGCGTGATGTGTTTGGTGCCGACCTGGGAGGACATGCGGTGCGCACCCCTCCTCGTTGTTGATAAAGTCGCCGTAGCCGGGCGTGTCGACGACGGTGAGGCGGAGGCGGACGCCGTTCTCCTCGATGTCTGCGCGGGCGCAGCGTCAGCGCGCGAGCTCTGAGTGTGAGTCTCTCACGATGGCAGATCGGGGACGGACCTGCGGTGATGCTCTCGATGGCGACGGTCTGGGGGCGCTCGTGTTCGGGGCGCGGGACGTTCTTTTTGGCGTAGAGGCTCGTGTTGAAGAGGGTGTTGATCAGGGTCGACTTGCCGAGGCCAGACTCGCCTGCGGGGATGGCGGGGTCAGATGCGCAGGGTCAGAGGGGACGCGAGGGAAGAGAAGGGGGGACGTGCCGACGACCATGGCGGTGAAGTGGAAGCCTGCGCGGGAGAGGGGAGGTCAGGAGGGCGTCACGGAGAAGGGAGAGGGGAGAGGGGTGGAGCGTGCCCTTGCGGACGGATCTGCGGTGGTACTGGTTGGGGAGGTTTGCGACTGTTGCGGGCACCACATTGCGGTCAGTCGGGGTGAGAGGGAGCAGGCAGGGGTGGGGGAGGCGGGGCGCACAGCCGACGAAACCGCCGAGCTTCTTGCGGACGACCTGCTGGACGGAGTCTGCGACATTGGCTGCGCGGGGCGAGGTGGAGCGTGTCCGGAGGGCGAGCGGGGGGGGGAGAGGGGAGCGGGTCAGTGCGGGTGCGCGGGTCGGAGGGGCCGAGTGGACGCACGCGGGTGGGCGACGGCAGCGGCCATGGCTGGCTGGCTGGCTGGCTGCGGGGCGGGAGGGGAGCGGGGTGCTGTGTGCGTTGAGCGAGGCGGTGGAGCAGAGGGGGGCGACGAGGGCCGGGGGGAAGGGACGGGGCTAGAGCGAGTGTGGGCTGGTACAAGGGTGCGAGTCTCGCTGGGACTGCTCAGACTGCACTCGGCTAGCCGCAAGCAGACGGCGGGACAGACACTTGCAAGAGCGACCCTCCCCTCGTCGTCGTCGCTGGCCCTCTTGCTCAGCAACTCGCACTCGCGCGGTGCAGGCCACCCGAGCCACGCCATGGTCCGGTGAGCCCTCCCCTCGCGGCATCCTCGCTGTCCGCACCCGTCCCACTCACCTTGACCCCTCTCCTCGCTCACCACCACCACACCCTCGACAGCCTCGATGCAGACCTCATTGCCCGCACCCCGTCCTTCCTCAACCCGCTCAAGGAGCGCCAGCTCGACCTCCGAGGCACGCCCCCTCCCCTCCCCCGCGCCTCTCCCCCTCCGCTCTCCTGCCTGGCACTCACTCTCTCGCACCCTCCCCTCCGCAGGCCTCAAGATCCCCGCCATCGAGAACCTCGGCGTGACCCGCGACCAGCTCGACGCCCTCGACCTCACCGACAACGCCCTCACTGCCCTCGCCAACTTTCCCCTCCTCCGCCGCCTCCGCACCCTCGTCTGCTCCAACAACCCCGTCCGCACCCTCTCGCCCTCGGTCCCCACCGCCCTCCCCAACCTCGACTCGCTCGTCCTCACCAACTCGGCCTTCCCGCGCGACGCCCTCCCCCTCCTCGGCGACACCCTTGCCCACTGCCGCAAGCTCCAGCACCTCTCGCTCAAGGGCGCCCCCGTCGCCCAGGCAGACCACTACCGCGACTGGATCATCTTCCGCTGCACCCGCCTCCGCTCCCTCGACTTTGAGCGCGTGCACCTCAAGGTCCGCCGCTCGCGTCTTCTCTCTTCGTGCAGTGGCCGCCCACTCACTCTCTCCCTCCCTCCACAGGACCGCGAGCGCGCGACCGCCCTCTTCCAAAACCCCGACGGCACCCCTACCGCGCTCCACACCTCGTTCCTCGCCGCCGCCGCATCGGGCACCGCCGCGCCCTCGCTCGTTTCTTCCGCAAAGACGTTCGAGCCCGGCCTCGAGCCCGCCGAGGCCGCCGCCGCCGCGGGCAAGGCCGGCCGGCTGCTCACCAAGGACGAGAAGGACCGCGTGAGGAAGGCCATCGAGGGCGCAGAGAGCGTAGAGGAGATCCGCAGGCTGCAGCGCATGCTCGCGCAGGGCTTTGTGTGCGTTCCCCCCCTCCCTCCCTCGACGAGTTGGCTGCAGCCAGTGCTCACTGACACCCGTCGCCGTGCAACTCGCAGCCCGACCGAGAAGGACCTGCGGGATCTCGAGCGGCAAAACGCGTCGGGGCGCACGAACGGCGCCGCGCCCTAGCTGGGCGCACACCCCGTCATCGCGACAGATACCCCACCCTCCATACTGTCATCACGGAGCGATGCAACTGTTGTACATTCACTTCTCCGCTTGAGCATGGTGTGCGAGTGCGAGGGCAAGTTGTCGCTGTCTCGCTTTCCCGCGGGCGAGAGTGGGCACCCTTCCGACTCGCGGTCTGCCTGCTAGCCCACCGAGGCTGTGACTCCTAGAGTGGCTCCGTCTCTTAGGCAGCAACTCAGGGTAGAGTAGCGCGAGAAGGGAAGCCAGGCCGTCTTCGCGTCCTCATCGCTTCCGCGCCGACCATGCTCGGCTCGCCGGCTCGCACTGCCTGCCGGGCCTGCCGCTGTGCACGCGCCGTTTTCTTAAGACACGGTTCTACGTCTGCCAAACCGGATGGGCCTGCAAAGCCGGCCTCGCGTCCTCCGCCTCGACCCCGCACCAAGGTCCTTTCCGACCTCGCCCCCGCCGCGCACCGTCTCGCCGTGCGTCATTCAGCCTCTCAGTGCTCCCATCGAATCGTTCTAATCGTCGCGCTCCAAGCAAACAGTTCCGCTCGCTGCCGTACGCCGCCCCGCCGCACCTCGTCGCGCCGCACCCCTCTCAGCACACGTTCCACGCGCAGCCCTACTTCTCGCTGCGCTGCTTCCCGTCGATCCCGCGCTCCTCCCCTTCCGCCTCTTTTCCTCCCCCGCCCTCTCGACCCGCGTCCCCGCTGAGAGCCGGCAGCCCGACCCCGACCCCCTTCCTCGCCGGCCGCACCGCCCTCTCGCCCTCGCACCCAACCGGCTTCCTCTCCCCCTCGTCGTCGTCGTCCGACGAGCTCCAAGCCGCGCTCCACCGCGCGGCGCACGCGCGCAAGCCCTACACGCTCGACCTGAGCGTGTTTGCGAGCAAGAAGCGCGTGCACAAGAGCGCCGTCGTGCGCGAGCGCTGCAAGCGCCGCGTGAGGGAGGCCGTCAGGATCGTCGTCGTGAGAGGCGCGAGGGGGGACGAGAGGGAAGAGGGGGGGATAGCGCTCGACGAGGGGGACGTGAGGAATACGGGGCCGCGGAAGTGGTTGGTCCCCGGTGCGCTTCCCCTGCGGGCACTTTGTCGAACTGCGGCCGTCAGAGCGAACGAGCTGACCGAGTGCTCGAGGACGTGCAGGGCACCACTACATCATGTCCATCTCGCTCGAGGTCTACCGCTGCCCGCTGCCCGTCCTCGTCGAGCATGTGCGCACCGCGCTCAAGGCCGTAAGGGTGCGTCGCCGACTCACAACGACCAGCTTTATCACTTGGTGCTGACTCGTGCTCCGTTGTCTGCGCCGCGCAGAAAAAGGCCGAAGAGGCGCTGCTCCGCTCTCAGCTGAACGACATCGAGATCTCGCCTCGAGCGCTGCAGGACGAGCCCGACGCGGCGCAGCCTTCCCGTCGCGGGCCACGCTGAGCTGGTGCTCCGCGCACGCATGCGACTGCGCGTCGAGAGCTAGCGGTCCCCGACGCAACGGTCTTCGAGCGGATCTGCACTACCGTCTGGCGTGCAAGGCGTCGAGACCGCAGCCGTCGATTGACTCGCCACTCACGCACGCTGAGAGAGACGGTACGGTATCGTGCATTGCGAGGCGAAGGGTATGGACGTGCAGGTGCGGAGGGGGAATCGTCTGAAAGGGAGGTATAGACACAGGAGTAGGGGGATCACGCGGCACTTGAGATCACTAGTACTCCCTGACACGCTGGAGAGGCTCTGCAATCGCGTGGGCGAGGTCAGCGAAGCTGGCACAGCTTACCAGGAGGAAGACGTACGAGGTTCCTCGAGGCTCCTCTCCTCCGCCGTGCTCGTCTCGCCACTCGTCTCGCCGTCCTCGTCGTCCTCGTCGACGCCGTCAAGCCTATGCGCCACCGGGACGGCCCGCCCCGCCTCGTCCTCCACTTCCTCCTCCGCCTCGTCGACATCCTCCACAAGCTCCTGCCCGTCCTTCTCATCCATCCGCGCCTCCTTCTCCCTCCGCTTCTCCTCGTCCCTCCTCGCGCGACACCCGCACGCCCCGTCCGCCTCGCCGCTCAGCACGGCGAGCGCGTCCCTGGCCGCGAGCTGTCTCGCGACGGCCTTGCTCGAGCTCTCACGCGTCGCGAGCGCGCGGCCGTGGAAGGTGCAGGTCGCGCGGTGGTAGGGCGAGTCTTCCGAGGGCTGGATGGACGAGATTGGGGAGGAGGACGGGAGCGAGCTGAGCTGGTCGGGCGAGGTGAGGCGCGTGATCCTGCGAAGCGGAAGGAGCCGAGTGAGCCGGTGAGGAGAAGCCGGCGGACTGCGGACGGCGCACTTGATGGAGAGCTCGGTGCATGCTTGTGAGTCTCTCCAGAGCATCAACCGGGAGTAAGAGTCCTGCGCATTGCGCGTGTATAGTCAGTCCGGTGCGAGCAAGCAAGAAGTACGAGATCGACGCACCCTCACGCCGTCGTCGCGCAGGTGCGGCACAATCTCGGCGTACAGCTTGTCGAGTACGGCGTAGACGGGCTCCAATTGCATGCCGCAGTCGAGGAAGACGACTGCGAGAAGCGCCTCGACGACATCGCCGAGCACCTGCCACGTCGCGTGTGAGCAGTGTGCTGGACGCGGAAGGCGTGGGACGGACGCACCTTTGGCGGCGACCACAAAAACGTCAAGTCGCCCTCGACGACGTCCTTCCAGTCGAACCCGTCCGCAAGCTCGGCCGCCTCGCGCATGGCGCCCTCGAGCGGCGGGCTCGAGTGCAGGATCGTCTTGTGCAGCCCGAGCGTGCGGAGCGCGATCAGCGCCAAGCAGCCATTCGAGACGAGGAGGGCGCGCTTGAACGTCAGCGTCGCCGGGGTCGACTGCGGGAAGCGCTCGTAGATGCGCATGGTCGCCCACTGATCGAGGATCGCGTCGCCGAGGTACTCCTCGCGCTCGTAGCAGTAGACATTGTTCGCGGCGTAGCTGCGGTGCGTGATGGCCTGCACGAGTAGCGCGCCCTGCGTCGTGAACGTATAGCCGAGTGCGGCTTCGATGGCGTTGAAGGCGAGGCCGGCGGGCTGCGGCTCGACGTCGAGGAGTTCGCGAGCGGACGGTCGGTCGTGCCACAGCGTCGTCCCGCCGAAGCACAGTCCGAGTCGGTCGCCAACCTGCAACGCCGTCTCGAGCCCACCCATGAGGACCGCTGCGCCGAGCGTTGCTTCGACGGTGTCGGAGAGTACGCGACGCGGAAGTCGCTTGGTCATGCTGAGCCCGTCGGGCGCGAGGACCACGTCGTCCGAAGATTCGGGCACGAAGGTCAAAGTGCGGAGCGTATGTGGAAGGAGGAAGGCAGAAAGGCCGGACGCGAGCGACTTCTGACGCAGCGAACGGTTGTCGACCGAGTTCTCACGCAGGCGCGTGAGGTGGTCTTCGTCGGCGCGGCGGTGCTCGAGGCAGATATGCACCGTCGTCGCGAGCTTGAGCATCGAGTCGCCCAATGTCTCGAGCAATTGGTAGTCGTAGCCGCAGGCGCTGGCAGGCGTCGTGAGCGCTTCATCGAGCCGCGCGAGGTCAATCTGCGGCAGGTTGAGGTGCTGCACAGCGCCCGCCGCAGCCTGCCGTCCATTGAACAGACGATTGAGGGACGGAGTGAAGGAGAAGGCGGCAAAGAAGGAGATCGGCAGGCGCGTGCAGCGCAGCATGGATGAGGGAAAGGTGCGAGAGTGCTGATAGGGCTTAGGCGGGAGTCCGAAGCGCTGCTCGGGCGGCACGAGGGCATTGTGCGGGCGGACGTCCAACGGCGCGAACTGGACGATGGGCTCGTGCGCGGCGGGGTCCAGATCGTGAAAGGCATAGCACACCTTGAGGTAGACGTGGTAGTCTGGATACCGGCGAATAATCTTGAGCTTCGACGCGGGCGCTGCTCGCTCGATCTCGCTGGTCGACGAAGCGGAAGTGACGTCGTCGCGGACGCGTTCGAAGGTCCCGATGCGAGCGGTCGGGCGGCGGAACGGGACGAGGACTAGATCGCCAGGCTGAGCCTTCTCAACTTGCAACGGCGCGAACGGGCGTTCAATAGCGTCCCAGTCGAGGTCGTCGGCAGCCGTGCAAGGGGCCCAGAGCGCGTAGAAACGCTCGTCGTCTCCTGTGCGACGGTTGAGCATGATTCGGACAACGTCCCGGTTGAAGCGCTCGAGCTGGGTGAGGCGGTGCGCGCGCTCGTTCTCGTCCGACCATTCGAGCTCGTGCACGCGGACGGTACGCACACCGAACGGCGCCCCGTCGCGAGTGAACAGCGTCGCCGGATCCAGCGGCGGCATCGCCACACCGCACACGAGAGCAAGACGCGTTGCCCCGGACGGAACGTCTATCTCGACGACGTGGACGAACGCCGTCTCAGCTGTCCAGACGTTGCCGTAATGGTTGACGAGGCTGATCTCGAGGTGCTTCGGCACCACCGAGTCGTCGATGTCGCGGCCGTCAGCATCCTTGACGCCCTTGACACGTCGCGGACGGTACGGGATGAGGTGGTCGTCGAGCGCGCCGCTGCGATGGAGCTCGATGGCGACCTTGAATGCCGCACGCTGCTTGGCCGCCTTCTTTGACGGCATGACGTCCGAAACGAAGACAGTGCAGTCGAGCGCTGCCGTCTTCGGCACCTTGACCGTGGCAGTCCAGGCGGTGACGGCGCCGACAATGTGGTACTCGGGCTGCTGCAGCGGGGTGAACGCATCGAAGCAAAGGATGGAGAAGTACTCGCTGACGAGGGCGATGGACGACTAGTGCGTGAGGAGTGCGCCGGTGGACGTCGCATATGTCGGCAGGCCATCGAGATCCGGCTCGTAGCTGTCGAAGTCATCGTCCGGCCGCGACCCGTAGAGCTCTTGCAGCTCTTTCTCCTGTCGCACGTACTCGTGATACTTGGCGGCATCGTCGGAACCCGCCTCGGCGAGAACGACGTACTTGGCGTGCGCGTGCCGGGCTCGGCCCCGCGACTGAACGTAGCCAGTGATGGTGGTGAGCGAGTCGAAGCGGATGACGAGGTTGCAGGAGCGGAAGTCCAGGCCCTCTTCGGCCACGCGGGTCGCGACGAGAAGGTTGTACTTGCCCGCGCGAAAGGCGGCCACGATGGCCTGCTGCTCCTTGACGGCCATGCCGATCTCCGTCTCGCTCGACGCGCCGGCCATGCGAGCCCAGCCTTGGCGACCGTGCCCGACGAGGGCGGCGGGACGCACCCAAGTCTGCAGAGACGGAACGCGAGCGAGGAGAGCGGACAAGATGGCTGCATGGTGCCGCTGCTCCACGAAGATGATGGCGTGGAAAAGCGGCTCGTCGCGATACGTCTCGAGACACTCGATCAGCGCCCCGACCTTGGGGGACAGCTCATGCGGCGCAACCGAAATTCTGACGAGGTCGTCGAGCGCAGGCGCGACCTGCTCGGTCACCTTGTGCTCCTTTGCGAGTTGTGCGAGGTAGAGCACGGTACCCGCGCTACCGAAAAGCGCCTGCGCCTTGACGACTCGTCCAAAGAGGCGGTCGTCGCGAGTCCAAATGTGGGAGAGTTGATCGCTGATGTGCCGGACGCTGTGAGGGACTTCCTTCTGCGCGGCCGTTGGCGGCATGTGCTCGAGAAGCGATTCAACCGCTCGCGGCGAATGCGTCTCCATGTCGTCGCGGTGGACCTTGGCCACTTCGAGGATACGGACATCGAGCGTCGATTCGAGGCGGTCAATAGCTGCTTCGGGCTGCTTGACATTCCAGATTGGCCTGTGTTTGGGAACCAGCCGCACGAGGGTGTCAGCGTTCAGTGAACGATTGGCGCATAGTTTGAATCAACTACGTACGACGCCGTCAAGCCAAGGATGCGAGGAACTCGTTCGCCGGCGGTCTTGAGCGGATGGTAGTGCAGGCGCATGAGAACGGCGCATGGATGGTTCTTCTGCGCATGGTGCGCCTCGTCGAAGATCATGAGCGAGACATTGCGGAGATCGAAATAGCTGCGAGACGGTGGCTTCAGTCTCCAGAGCAGGACCAGGCGGTCGGCTGGGAGCAACATACCGATTGTTAAGGCAGTTGAGCCAGATTTGAGGCGTGAGGACGATGGCATCGGCTTGCGCAAACTCTTTTAGCCACCGCTCGCGGTGCCAATAGTCGACACCTTGTGCGCCGACAAAAGACTTGACGCGCAGCGTGGTCTGCGACTCGATGACCTGGGCCTGCTGAGGCACGAGTGTCGTCGTTGGCGTCAAGAAGACGATGAGTGAGTGCTGTGTAAGGATGTAGAGGTCAGGACACGCCTTCAGAAACAGGTTGAAGCGACGAGAAGCACGGGAGAGCCAGGCGGAAGGGGTTGCGCGGCAACTTGGCGCATGAGCATGATGGCAATGAGCGTCTTGCCTGAGCCGGTGTCGGCGCGTACGAGTCTGTGAGCCTCATAAAGCAATCAGACCCTGGATCGGAGCTACTGTGGGCGCGCGAGAGGCGCAACAACGGCGCTGTTCCCAAGAAAGAGTCTGCGCCGGCGCTCAGCGCTTTGCCTGCCAGGAAGGCTCTACGCAGCGATCCTGAGAAGTCCAGGGAGCAGCCTGAGACCTTGTCGCGCGCCTAACTCGGCCTGGCTGGGCCGCTATGCCCCCGTTCTCGAGTCGAGCGATGCAGACGATAGAACGCACACATTGCGTTCGAGCGCCTGTGCCGCCATCTCTTGCTGGTAAAGGCGCGGAACGAGGCCGCTTGGGCTCGCGGCCATCCCTCTGGCACGAGATGAGGCGACTGTGGAAGGATGCCTGCTGCACCGCCTCGACGCGAAACCAGCGGGCCGTGCGGGGTGAGCCGCTCAGCTGACAGTCCAGCGAAGGCTAGCAGCGATGACGAGCGTGCCGGCTGCGGATGGCAACCGCAGATCTGATCAACGAGGAGAAACTAGGAACAGTGTTGCGGGTGCGCGGAAGGAAGAGGGTCTGCGAGGTGAAGAGGGGAAAACAGCTAGAACGACGAGGGAACAGCGACTTCAAACAGAGTGTGTAGATACAGAAAGTGCAAAGGAAGGGAGAAAGCTCGCTAGGGCGAGTGCAGCGATGATTAAGCGTTGTCGTGGGCGAGCGGAGTCGTCGGCTTGTGCGCGCGGCGGTCCTCCTCGGAACGCATGATACTGCCGAGACAACCAGGTCAGCTCCCACTCACTCACGAAAGAGACGACGTGCGCACCGATAAAGAGAAGTCTGCGTGAAGGACCAGCTCGGGTCGAGCGTGGCAAGGAACGGGTGGTGTTTTGCCTCTGTGGCTTTTGGTCGGTGCTCGGGTTCGCTGTGGTCATGCCGTCAGTACGAGCCGACTTTCGGACGAGATGAGCGGGACATACATGGCAAGACAAGCGCTGACGAAACGGTCGGCTTCGGCAGAGAGAGTGACATCGGGAGGGAGAGGCGGGCGCATGCGCTCGGCGCCGAGCTGCGATTCGCGTTCGAGCGTTCAGTAGGATGTAGCTCGCAGGATACAAGAACGCTTACCTTGAACATGGCTGCCATGAAGCCCTCGCCCTCCCACGGACGAGACCCCGCGAGCATCTCGATGCAGATGCACCCGAGCGACCAGATGTCTGCCTTCGCCGAATAGCCCTGCTTGTTGTTGTGGATGACTGCGAGCAGCGGGGGTGAGCTTCGTGCGGGAGGCACTGGATCAAGTGAAGACGCACCTTCCGGGGCCATCCAGAAGATCGAGCCCTGCATCGACATGTTTTCGTTGTTTTGGTAGATGTCGCCTGCGAACATGCGTCAGTCAGCAAGTGGGCGAGTACACCTGAACGGGTCGCAACGCACCGCTCTTCTTGGACGTGCCAAAGTCCGAGATCTTGCACATTCCGTCTTGGTCGATGAGAATGTTGTCCGCCTTCATGTCGCGGTGGAGGATGCCGAGCGAATGCAGGTAACCGAGGCCGTCGAGGATCTGCAGCGTGAAGAACTTGATCACGTTCTCCTCGAACTGCGATAGCGGGATGCGAGATTTAGTCGAGCGCGACGCAAAGAGCAGAAGGTGCATAAAGCGTACCTTGCCGTGCGTGCGGATGATGCGCCCAATGGAACCACCGGGGACGTATTCGAGGAAAATGGACAGGAACTCGGGGGTCTGCTCCATGCCTGGATTTGCGTACGGACTTCTGTCAGTCACGCGGTCTCTGCAAACGCAAGGAGACGAGTAGCGCACCGAGGTAGAGCACGATGTTCGGGTGGTCGAGGTCCTTCAGGAGCTCGATCTCGGCCTTGAGCGACGAGATCATGCCTTTGGTGCGCTGGTCCTCCTTGTCCGAAAACGTGCGCGGCATCTCGACCTGCTTGACAGCGATCGTCTCGCCAGTCGTGACGCTGAGCGCGATGTAGACGTGGCCGTACGTGCCGCGACCGATGAGGTCGCCCTTGATCCACTTGTACGAGACTAAGAGAGAGCGCAACAGTCGGCAACAGCTTGACAAGGGACGGGACACAGGAGAGCACGCACAATTCTCGGGATCATCGCCCGACGTGTCCTTGATCGCGTTGATGTCCTTCATCTGGGCGCTAGTGACCTCCTCGATCCGCGCGCCGAACAGCTTTGTGCTCTTCCTGCGGAGCAAGTTGCTCGCCAGGCCCGATGCCGCGCGCGCAACATTGTTGCCCGCCTTCTGCAGCATGCGCTTGCGGTCCTGCGCAACGACGCGGATCGACTTGCGGTACCCGAGATGTGTGCCCGTACGTCGTGGCGCGCCGCTCAAGTAAGTCGCGCTGGACGGCGGAGCATGGCTGCTCGCGACGTCGCACACGGGGCTCGCGTGACCCGTCGAGGGCGTGGAAGCGCCCGGCGTTGGCAGATCGAAGACGGGCTTGTCAAGGTCGTGCTCCGGGAAGAAGACGTCGAGGTGCTCGAGGACGGTCTCGACCGGCGGACGGAACGCCCAGTCCTTGTCGTCCTGCTCGCGCGATGCAAACGAGTTGCGGCGCGCGAACGGTGAGCTCGGGAGTCGGACAAGGTCGTCAAGCCGCGGGTGCGGGAACTTGCGCCGCCCGCCACTGGTGCCGCCGTCGGTTCCTCCAGTCGCGCTCGATGTCTCGGACCGCCGCCCAGACAGATTGATGCGCTCGAGGGCATTTGTGAAGGACGAATCGCTCTCGCTCGCCGAGCGACGGTTCGACGCACTGGACACAGGCGGACTCGCTTCGCTCGAGCGGGAAGAGTCGAGAGCCGGGCCCGCATGCGGCGGCGGAGCGGGCGAGCTTGTCGTCGGCGTCGGCGTGTCGATCTTGAGGCGCAAGCTCGGGCGACTTCCAAGCGAGGAGCTGCGGTTGAGCATGCCGCCTGCACCAATCCCGAGGGGGGAAGGCTTGGGCGGGAGGTTCAGTGCCGGTCCGTGGCCGGGGAAGAACGTCGCCGCATCCTCCTCGATCTCGTCACCGAACTCGTCGACGACCTTGGGCGCCACAGGAGGCGCGTTCGGCGAGACGGGACTCGGACGGAGCGTGCCCGTTCCAGATGCGGTGCCGCTGGGGACGAGCGTACCTTCCTCTCCCGCAGTGCTCGCGCCGAAGCGACTCAGGATCGTCTGCGTCCAGTCCTGTGCGGTCGGGACCGAGTCGCGACGTCCCGCGCCATGCCCGGACGAGGTCTCCGACCCGCTGCCGCCTGCGCCGGTCGAGCCAGGCGCGCTGTTCTGCCTGCGCATGGGCGAGGACGAACCGTACGAGGAAGGAGCCGGCACCGCAGTCGTGATCGTCGAAGCGGCGGACGGAACGTTGACGATCGTCGCGGGCGCAGAAGGCGGCGGCGCATTCGGCGGTGGCGTCGGCGCAGAGGGCGGCTTGGTGAGAGACAGCGGCGGCTGCCCGACGGGGAACCACGTGCTCGTCTCCTCGTCGAGCGGGTCGCCAAACTCGTCGACCAGTCGCGGCTTGACGAGCGCGGGCGGAGCCGCAGGAGAGGGTTGCACAATCGCGGGAATGGCGATGGGAGCGTCGCTCGCAGGCGTGATCGGCCCGCTGGACGTCGAGGGCGGACTCGTCGCGCGCGAGACCGGCTGCTGCTGCTGCTGCTGCTGCTGCTGGTCGTGTGGGCGCAGCGGCCGACGATCTGCATCTGCAATCCCGTCGAACGCGCCATCGTCATCCTGGAACGGCGGCGCGGACGGCGCGGGCGACGACCACTCGCCTGCAGCCGACCCACTCGAAGTCCTCCTTTCGCGCTCCGCGTCCTCCCTCTCGCGCTCGAGCGTCTCGCTCTGTCTCCGCTGATGCGCCTGCTCTGCGAGGCGTGCGTCTTCTATGGCGCCGCCGCTGCGCACGTCGTACATGGTCGCGGGCCTCGCGGCACTTCCTGGCGCAGGCTGACTCTGGCTCTGCTCCAGCACAGGGCGGCGCGGCGCATCGAGGTGATGCAACGGCGGCTGACCCGCCAAATGCACCGGCTGCGTCTGCGCGTGGTGCGGCAGCGGCGGTGGTGCGGACGGCGAGAAGGGCGAAGGAGCGGGTGAAGGGGAGGGCGATGCTCGCGCAGCGCCTTTATGCTGTGCCTGCACGGGAGCAGAGTAGAACGCCGAAGCAGGCGCGCTCGGAGGAGGGTGCTGCTGATGCTGCGACGGCGGTGGAGGCGGGCGCGAGCCACCTGCGCCCGGGTAGCCCATCGGTCCAAGCGGCGGGCGGAAGCCGGATGCGGCGCCAGCGGACGGGGCCGTCGCCTGCGGCTGCAGCGGGATGGGCGGCGTGTGCGCGCCCGCAAAGTGCCCGCGCAGATCGTCGGCGCTCTTCGACCCCATGCGCTGCGTCTGCGGCTGGACCGCCAGCGTGGTCGCCCGCGGCGGGAGGATCGCAGGGTTGCGCTGCGGCTGCGCAGAGGGTGCGAAGTGTACGACAGACGAGAACTGATTCTGCAGCGACAGGTTGTGGTACGGCGACTGCGTGCCGGGAAGGGGGAGGTTGCGATATGGCTGGCTGCCGTACTGCGGGAGCGTCGAGCGCGGGTCCTGCGGCGGGAGAGGGCGAGATTGTGGCGGGCCGGCAGTCACAGACGGCCGAGGCGGGGGCACCGTGATCTGCTGAGCGGGCGCGGCGACCGTGCGGGTCCAACCGGGGGAGGTGACCTGAATCGACGGGGTCGTGTGCGATCGCTGGTCCACCTGATGTGGCTGCGGCGGGAGACGGCGCGTCGGACCAGACGGACCCATCACAACGTGTGCTGAGCCATGCTGCGGTGGAACGGGCGACGAAGGGAGGTGAGGGTGAAAGGCGGAGGGCGGATTCGGCGACGAGCGGGCGGACGAGGAGGCGTGCGCAGACGGAAGCGGCGGTGAGATGTGGAAGTAGTCTTCAGGAGACGTTTTCAGCCCGACGCTGCCGCTGCGTTCGCGGAAACCGCTTCCGCCTTCGCTGGAAGCGGCAATCGGTGGGCTAAAGTGGCCGACCGAGGCCGGCGACGAGACTACTCGCGCGCCGTTGAGCGAGCTGCCAGTGTCGGCCGATGCAGCAGACGCCTGCCGCGACCCATGCCCACGCGAAGCGGACGACATTGACGCCCACAACGGGTGCTCGCTCCTGAGTCCGCTTCCGGGCGCGCCATATTCGTCGCCCTGGCTGCGGTCCGACGCATGCGACGAAGTCGACGGGCTCTGCCTCCTGTGCGCGCTCGAGCTTGCAACTGACGAGGCGCTCGCGGCGCTGCGTTCGCGTTCACGCTCGCGCCGTATCCGCTCGGCTCCGCCGGCGTACTCGGCGGCGCTACGGCCCGTCTCGGGCGAATGGCCCTCACGCCGCGGGACGACTTCCTTGACAAAGACGGTGACCTGCGGGCCTTGTCCCTCCGCGCTGCGCCGCACAGCGTCCCACAGCTCGTCATCGCTGACGGGTACACCCTCGCCGCCGCCGATGCGGGTCAGGTAGAAGGCGTGACGGTACATGTCGGCGTCGGGGATGTGCAGGCGCGACATGATGAGGTCCTTGATGGCGGCGGACGACGAGACGGAACCGAGGGGAACGACGGCGAGCGATTCGAGGTCCGCCGTCGCGGTGCAGACGGTCCCTTGTGGGAGTGGCGGAAAGGAAGGAGGACTTGAGGGCGATGAGCTGAAGCGGGAAGAGGTCGAGGGAGCGGGCGAGAAAGCGGGCGAGCGGGATGGAGGAAGCGGCGAGGACGGCTGTCGTGACGACGGTGGCAGAGGCGCGAGCGAAGAGTAGGCGCCAGCCTGCGAGGTCGGAGACATGAGCTGGAGCGCCTGAAAGCGTCAGTCGTGACAATGACGCTGGGCAAGAGACGAGACGCACGCTTGAACCCGAGGATCCGTCTCGCCGATAGGCGCTGCCGTTTGCGCTGTACCCGCCAGCCGACATGGGCGCAGCGTCGTGGCTGTCACGACGTAGCTCTGTGCCGCTGAAGCTGCGCTGCTGCTCATACGCCGAGGGGATGGGCGGTTGAGGGCGAAAGCCGCTCGTGCGGGTTGGCGGCGAGCCCGGCGACATCGCACCATAGGGCGATGTTTGCACGGGCGAGCGCACTGCACCGTACTGCACAGAGCTGGCAGACGACGCGGAACCCTGGCCCGGCGAGAGCGGGGTCGGAAGCGGACGTACGGACGGCGGGACGGGCGGAGAGGAGGGGCCGCCTGGCTGATGGTAGTGGTGCTGCTGCTGGGCTGGCGGCGGGGAGCGGTAGCGGTCCGCGGGAGCCTGCATGGCGGGCGCTGGAGCTGTGCGGGCCCTGCGAGAGAAGCGAACGTGGGAAGATCCCAAGGATGAGCGGGTTCGCGCCTACACCGGGATTACAAGCGGCGAGGTGGAAAGGGGTCGACGTACCCGCGTATACACCCAGTCGTCGTTCAGAAAGCACCTCTAGGGACGAAAAGTGCAGTCGCCGAGGCGCGAGAGCCTCGCCTTTGCGAAGATGATCGGGACCGCGCGACACCGCGAGGGACAGAGACTCGATCGCAGGTCAGCCGGGGCGCTGGGTAACTCGGCGGGCGTCTGCAGCGAGTACAGCCCTGTACAACTTGTACGCAGGGCGGTGTCGCGAGCGAAAGGACAGCAAAAGGAGAGCGAGGTTCGGGAAAGTCGATCTGCACGCCGTCCCCGACGACATCGGATGCGGTTAAGAAGGGAGCCACACGAGCACTGCAAGTACTGTCGACACCCCTCGAGCACCAGTCAGCCCGGATCAGTCTTGCTTGCCCGATCCTCGACTCGTCCTCCTCGACGTTCCCCACCTCGCCTCGACTTCTTCTCAGTCCGCTAAAAGATCCGCCATGCCGTCCAACAGTCTTTTGGGCACACCTCTACCGCAACGGCAACGTGCACCGGGCGCACCCTCGCCGTACACGCCCTTTAAATCGAGTGCAGCGGGTCCTTCGAGCCCCTTCAACCCGCGCAACAGTGCGTGCACCTCTGAGGAATCGCTCAGACACATTGGACAGGCTCGCTCACGCTGCCTTCTGCACCCCTAGGCTCTCCGCTCAAGCAGTCGACACAGCCAGCACCCTCAGAAGGGGTACGTTGAAGCAGCCCTTCTGCACGCACGCTGCCGATTGCGGTTGAGTGACTAGCGCTGAGCTCGACCCTTTGCGTGTCTAGTCCGCCTCGCCAACCCTCTCGACCACCTCTGTCGCCCCCTCGACCTCGTCTGCTCGCGGCGACTCGCAACCACCCTCCGACCATCAGCAGCAGCAGCAGCTCTCGCAACGGCGACAGCAGCCGTCCGAAGCCGAGCTCAAGGCACAAGCAGCGGCGGCCATCGCGCGCACGCGCATCGTCGCCGATGCGAGCTTGTCGAGCGCGTTCAAGGCGAGCGAGGACCCCGAGCTGTACGACCTGTTTGTGCGGTGAAGACGGGTCGCAGTGTGGTGAGGTGCAATGTGTACTCGCGGGCGTGTTGTACTTCAAGGGGTAAGGGAGCGCGGCGACGCGAGAGAGAAGAGTAGACTGCTTGTGTTTCCCGTTCCGCTCCTACACAAGTCTATGTACAGTCACCCACCCGCGACTTTACCCGTCGAGCTCGATGATCTCGACCTCTGTCCAGTTCTCGTAGATCTGTCCCCTCCGGAGCACCGTGTCCATCTCCCAGCTCCTCCCGTCCTTGCCCTCGCCGACATCGACCTTGCGCTCGTCCTTTGCGCGCGTCTCCATCCACCGCCCGAGCTCCGAGTCGCCCTGCTGCGTGCCCTCGCGCGCGCAGTGCAGCACGGCTCCGACCGGCGCCTGGAACTCGAGGAACACCATCCCCTCGCGGTCGTACCCCTCGCCCTTGGCTTCGGCGCCCTGCTCCGTCGACTCCCCCGCGCTGCTCGCCGGGGCTTTGTCCGCCTCGGGCCCGCCGTGCGCGGTCTTGCGCGCAGGGCCGTGCGAGTCGAGGTGCGACGCCGTGTAGATCTGCACCGAGGCCTGGTTCGACGTGAAGCGGAGAGAGACCTGCGGCGACGAGGTCGTTGCGGGGGGTCCGGTGAGGATCGCTTGTGGGATCGTGGGGAGACGAGGAGAGGTAGTCGAGCGGGTCGGGTCAATCGTGGTGGGCGGAGTGTTGAGGAGGAAGTTGCGGTCTGTATCGTGGTGAGCGTGAGCGTGGCCCAAGGCTTCAAGCGAGAACGCTACAGCGGCGACGGGACTCGGCCCCGCGCGGCACGAGCGCCCGGCGATCAAGCGACGAGTCACGCACCGATGCCGCCCTTCGGGAAACGCTCGCCGATTGTCCTGTGCGGACCCTCGCGACCGGCACTGAAGAAGTCGAGCTCGTCGCCCTCGTTGATCTTTTCGATCTTGCCGGTCGAGATGCCCTGCTCGTCGAGCTCGACGAGCTTGTCCGACTGCGTGAAGACGAGATCAGCTGGCTGGCCCTGAAGAGCGAGGGGAGGGAAAGAGCGCACGCCGAGCCAGAGACGGTGGTTCAAGACATCCTTTTCGCGGCAGTTGTCGAGGCGGAAGCCCCTGCGTTTCAAAAGCGGGTCAGTCTGAGAAGGTCGGAGAGTGAACGCGAGCGCTGCAACGGACCAGTGCAAGGTGAGGTTGAGCGGCGTCCCCTTGGGGATGTCCTCGTCGCCGTCCTCGCGGATCTTTGCGCGCAGCACAACTTTGACCTTGCCCAGGATGCGCCCGGGCTTGCCTTCGACGTCCGTCTTCACGCCGTCGTCCTTCTCTGGCGCGAGTACGACCGTAAGAGCCTCGACCTCGAGGCTGCAGGGGAAGCCGTCGGCCCCTGCGGGCGAGTACAGACGGTGGAGAGAGGACGCCTCGGTGATGGGCTCGTCCGGCGAGCTCGCAGGCGGCGGGAGCGGGTGGTCGGCGTCGTCGAGAGGAAACAGGACCGAGTCGGCACGGCCGAGGGGCGTCCAGGGGAGCGTGTCGAAGCCCGAGTCGCCGCCGTGGAGGCACACGCTCTGCGCGCCCGTCAGGTGGAGCTTACAGCCCGAACGGCAGCGCGTCTCTCCGGCGGGGAGGCGGTTGGCGTAGCGCCCGACGACGGGGTTCATGAAGGCGCGCCCTCCTGCGGCGTGGTGGAACATGCTCGGGTCGGCAAAGCCGCACAGGACGTCGATCCCGCTGTGGTTGCAGACGACCTTGGTGAGGCAGTGGCCATGTGCGAGGACGTCGGCGGAGAGGTTGGGCGTCTCGAGCGGCGTGTGGTCTTCGTTGGCCAGCATCGTGGGCAGCAATCTCGTTCTGCCTCGCTCGTGTCAGAGCAAAAGGGCAAACTGGGGAGAAGGCGGAAAGGACCGAGCGAACGTCGTCAGGGAGCAGCTTGCACCTCGACCGCTTCCGAAGCCGCTGAGAGTGCTGACAGGGGTACAGGCCGAGCTATCCACTCTATCTAGCGAACCCTCCGCTGACCCGAGACGCTCGCTGCAGCGTGACATCTCCCCTCTCCGAGCATCTGTGATCGCCCAACTCGCATCGTCGCCCACACGCACCAGCGCAGCTGCAGAGGTGCGCAGCTGTTCGTTCGGGTTGCTTGAGTGAGCTGGAGCTGAACAAACTTGTACCCGCAGCCCTCTGTGCTCGGCTGCGCTCTCCCCCCACCTTGTCCAAACAAGCCTCTCGTCGCGCCTACACAGCAAGCTAGGGCCTGAACAGGCCACGAACCAGTTCTGAACCTGTCTGTGAGGCGGATGGAAGGCGGCTCAGGCTCGGTCCGCTCCGTTGCCACCCTCCCCTGGTCAGGCGCAGGTGGCAGGCCGCACGACGCCCGCCGCAAATCCGTCACGCTCGGCGCTGCAGACTACGTCCGGGCAGGCTTGTCACCGAGCAGCCCCAGGGAGCAGCGCCGTCGCTCGACGCACGCGCCGCTGCCGCCTTCGCTCGCCTCGTCGTCGCCGCCTCCTCCGCTTCCCACGCTCGACTTTGCCCCGCCTGCGCCCCCGCCCAAGACCCCCGTCCGCCCATCGGCCATCCGCTCCGTCAGCTCGTCCTCCGTCTCGTCGAGCAGCACCGCGCATGCCGGCCTCCCGCGCAAGGTCAGCTTCGACGACCGGCCATCCGTTCCGCGCGCGTCAACGTCGCGCTCGAGCTTGAGCGCTGCGAGCGTCTCGAGCGCAAGGCGGCGCTCTTCTGCTGCTGCGCCCGCCTACAGCGGCGCAGACGGGCCGGATGGGCGGCGCGCGTCGACCGTCTCAATGCGGCACAACCGGCCCATCTCGTCCATCTTTCCTACGACGCAGCGACCCGCTTCCGTCCAGTCGTCCGCGTACGCGCCCTCAGTGGCACCGGAGCGCGAGGGACCGCTTGCACAGGAGGAGGAGCAGCGGCGGCGCGAGCGGGAGAGGGAGCGGTCCCTGCGCTCGTTGAGCAGCAACAGCTCGTCGATCGTCTCGCACGAGCGTGCGAGCGCAAGCGAGGGTGAGACGGAGTCTGAACTTGGTGTGCAGCGAGAAGAGGAGGAGCAGAGGGAGGAGGAAGAAGGAGCGGGACCCATGGCGTTCGGCATCGAAGCGCCGCCCCAGGTCGGCGCGTCTCAGATGGACGCGTTGGCCGACGGGATGGGTCGCGCCGCATTCGCAGGGCACGACGAGGAAGAGCGCCAGAAGCAGCGGCAGCGTCGCAGGCGGCGACGGGAGGACTCGGGCGCACTCAGCGAGTGGAGCATCCTCAGCGCCTCGCCCAAGAGCGGCGGCCGGGCTTCGCCCTTCGCAGTGGCAGCCAGCAGCGGCGACGAGTCGCGGACGACGCGCTCGCGCGAGACGTCCGATGCGTCGTTCGCGAGCTTGAACGCTCAGCCCACGTCGGCGCAGCTGGCGGCGCCGCTGCTGCCGTCGCCAGACGAGCCCGAGGGCTACGTCGACTACGACATGACGGGAGCGCCGAGTATGGCGCGACAGGAGACGCTCAAGGCGATCGAGCGGCCTTGGATGGCACCGCTCGTAGCAGGTGGTGGGGCAAACGGGCCTCGTACCGTCGAGGAGCTGCGGGAGGCGTACCGCGCCGGAGGAGCCGTGCACTCTCCCAATGCGGGCGAGGGACTGCTGGCGAGCCCGACCCGGGTTTCGCAGAATGGGCGGAGAAAGTCGCTCTTCGACACACCGTCGACGCCGCCAAATGGCATCAGAGAGCTTTCGCTCTCGCCGTCGCCGTCGTCGCGCCCACGACGCTCGCTCATTTCGCCTACTCCCTCGGCGAGTGAGCGCGAGGCCTCGCCAGCCACGCCGACGCCTCCCGTACCAGTGGTTCCTCCGCAACCTCCCACTTCTCCGCCTTCACCGCCAGCACTCCTCCCCTACGTCCCCTTCCCGTCCCCGCCGCCGGACTCGCTCGCCCCGCCAGATCCGCAGACACCTTCGCGAATCAAGTCGATCGACGAGATCATCGCGCAGCACGCCCCGACTTCGTATCTCGCTAACCGCCGACCATCGGCATCCCCGTCAGTCGCCACCTCTGCCGCACCGTCTGAATCAGCACGCGACGTCCCGCGAGCTCGCCAAATAAGCGCTGAGACGACTGACAGCGCCGACACGACCACGAGCGCCGACTCGCTTGCTGCCGAGATTCGGCATGCGAACGACGCGCAGGGTGCGCTTGTTGTTGAGGAGTTGGCACCGGACGAGCTGCCATCGTTGAGCTCGTCCACACCGCTTCCGCCAGCGACACCTTCTGGAGCGGTCGTCATTCCTGCAGTTGACGCGCTGCTCCATGATGACGGCACCTCGTCGGTCCACTCGTCGGCGGCCGCGCCGCAGGTGCAATCGCCGCGGTCTGCTGACGGAGATGCGCAGTCGCATGAGCGCGAGTTAGCGCGACTCCTGCGCTCGCCTCGCCTCACGCGCCTCTTCACCCTATGCCGCCCGCCCAACGCCGGCCTGACCGTCTCGCTCGCCGATGTCGGCTCGCCCTCCGGCTACCCTGTACTCGTCTTCCTCGGTTTGGGCTCCGTCCGCTATCTCGTCCAGCTATACGACGAGCTCGCCGACGCGCTCGGCCTGCGCCTCATCTGCTTCGACCGCTGGGGCCTAGGGCGTACGACCGACGTGCCCGACTCGCAGCGCGGGTTCGTCGAGTGGTCCAGCGTTGTCGCCGAGCTCGTCTCGGCCGAGCACCTCAACCTGTCGTCCTTCTCGATCCTCGCGCACTCGGCTGGCGCGCCCTACGCCGTCGCGTCGGCGCTGCACGGCGAGCTAACGCACCGCGTGCGCGGCTCGGTGCACCTCCTCGCGCCGTGGGTCTCGACGTCGGCCGACTCGCTCGCGGGGATGTACAAGTACCTCAAGTTTGTGCCGTCGAGCGTGCTCAAAACGGCGCAGGCGGCCGAGTGGAAGATGCAGTCGTGGCGGCTCGGCAAGCCGCCGTCGCTGGCGCATGCACCTGTCGGCTGGGACGCTAAGACAGGAAGGCTGATGAACGGCGAGGAGCTGCAGCGGCAGGAGGAGGAAGACGAGCGCCGCGCAGAGGCGAATCAGGGCGTCCTCCTCGCGTCGAGCCCCACCAACGCGCGGAAACTCTCGACACTCTACCCGGACGGCGCGCTCATCAAGGCGGGACCCGAGGCGACGCCGCCGGCCAAGTCAAAGGGCTTCAAGGCGAGCTTCGGCGGCTTCTTCAACGGCGGGTCGAGCTCGCCCAAGCAGTCGCCGACGGGCAGCAGCCACCGTAACTCGCTCTTTATTCCTTCGCCATCCTCGCGCCGCACTTCTTTCTTCGGCGGCTCGTCCCGATCGACGCCGCCGCCCGAGTACACAGGCAGCCCAGCTTCTGTGCGCGCGTTGGCGCCGAGCGGTTTGCCGGGCGTCGGTCACCGCTCGTCCATCTTTTCCGACGCGTCTCCGCTTCCCTCGCCGACAACGCCGACGACACCGAACCGCCGCGAGTCGGTCCTGCACCCCGCTTCCTCACCCGCTCCACCCGCCTCTCCCGGTGTTCCGCCTCCATCATTCCGCGAGCGTATGCCCTCGATCGTCTCGAACCTGTCCTCGGGCTCGCGCAATGGTGACCGCCCGACCATACCGCCCGCAGCGCTCATCGACGGCCTACTGCGCGCTTCGCACGCCGAGTCGCTGCGAGGTGGGACATCGGACCTGCTCGTCCTCCTCGAGCGGACGTCTGCCGCCTCGGTACAGGGCGACGATGCCACGAGCGTCATGAGCGGGAGCGGCGGCGGCGCGGGCGGGAGCAAGAAGGGGCTCGGGTTCGCGTACCGCGACCTGCCCGTGCCCGTCAAGGTGTGGTACGGCGACCGCGACGACCGCATCAGCCTGAGCAGCATCCGCTGGCTCGAGCGCGAGCTTGACCGAGGTGTCGCTGGGATCGGAGGGAAAGGGTGCGAGGTCCGCATCGTCGAAGGCGCGGATCACGGACTCATGGCGAGTGAGTCGCACTTCCCCTGCTCTCAGTCAGGCTGAGCATTCGCGCTTTTCGGAGCGTCCTTCGTCGGTCAGTACTGATTCGTTGCTTCCGCGCAGACCACCGCGTCATGGTCGAGGTGCTCGACAGCATCGCTCACGAGCGACAAATTCATTGATTTGCGCCGTACCTTGCACACCTGTCCTGCCTTTCTGTCAGCACCTCGACCTTCGAGTGCGCCCGTCGCCCGAATTCGACGATGGCCCGACCACGGCCACCTTTAACAACTTCAGGGTGAAACGCTCGCCAGTGCTTCTTGCAATGCTCAGGCTATCATTGCACCCCTTGGTCGGCGTTCGACGAGGCTGTTTCGAGCAAGCGAGTGCAACAGGAGCGAGCGGATTGGACGATGGCTCGCGAGGAGGAGGAGGCTGTTGCGGACGGAAAAAGAAGCGCGGAGCCCAGGAGTGATCGGTCTCGGCGGAGATGGGCAAGGCGACGGTAGATCTGCGGAGAGGGCGAATAGCAACGCGTACAATGGGCGGCGCGCGCGGCCAGCTTGATCAGTCTTCAGTGCGCGCAACCGTAGCGCAGACTTCCCTTCCCACCCGTCCTCGCTCCCTTGCCCCCCTTTCTTTCCGCTCGAAAACCGTCAAAAGCACTCATGGCCCAGAACCGCGAGCCTGTCGCTGCCAACACGGCCTCTGGCGCCGCCGCGTCGGTTGCTCTGCCCAAGCGGCAGACGCCTCGTGAAGGCTCCTCGGCGCCCGTCTGGTCGCTCGACAACAGCGCAGACAGCAGCGCGGACGTCCCTCTGGGTGCGTCATACCGCTCACGAGTCCGATTAAGCGAGTTGACAGTGCTGACCACTTTGTGGCGTCTTCTCATCTCCCGCATCTTTCGGCTCACGCGCTCCCCTTGGCGTGTTCTGCGACCGCGCAAACAATCCAAAATATCCTTCAACGTACCTCTGTGGGCCCTGAACGCTCTTGCCGCGTCGTGAAACCAGGCGCCAAGTGCGACTTGCACAACCGCGAGCGCACGGTCTGCTGCCGCGACCTCAAGGGCGACGACGAGCGCTCGCTCATTGACCCCGACGTGGTCAAGGACATCATCATGTGCGTTGACGCGCGACCCTGCTGTGACGGCGACACACGTTGACCTGCTCGCTTCCCACAGTGGTCTTGCGGATGGTGCGAAGGCTCACGACTGTCTATGCCACGGACTGTGCTGACATTCGCCTTGTGCAGGCCTCACCGTCCCTTTCGCCCTTACCGCGGGTCTCTCGTCGCTCGGGTCATCCCGCCTCGTCTACACGGCAGGCATCGCCGAGCTAGTCTCCGGCGCACTCAGTATGGGTGTTGGCGGATACCTTTCGGCACAGGCCGAGCGTGACCACTACCGCTACCTGAGGAAGAACACGCGGGTGCGTTGCCTTGCGGCAGTCGTCCTCTTTGGGCATTACTCACGTGCTTGACCTGTAGGAACGCGTTCTCCGCTCGTGCGCTGGCGAGATGGAGCGCGAGGTCAACGCCATCCTCTCCCCGCTTGGTGTCGACGTCGCTCTCTCGCGCCGCGTTGCTGGCGCCCTCCTCTCAGTCGAGGCTACTCTCCCGCCTCCCGAGGCTCCGCAGTCCATCTTCCGCCAGTGCCTGAACACCATCGCGCGTCGCCCTCGTTTTTCGAACGTCCAGAGTGACTCGGAGCGCGCAAGGCTGCTGCCGACGAAGGCGGAGGACGAGGATGAGGAGGAAAAGGGCCTGACGGCGTTCCTCCTCAAGTTTGGCGAAGGCCTCGAGGAGACCACCGACGCACGCCTGTTCATCTCGGCCATCACGATCGGTCTCTCGTACTTCCTCGGCGGTTTGGTCCCCTTGCTTGTACGTCCTCGGTCGCCCGTAAACGCGACGAGCCAGCCTGACACTATCCCTTGCGCAGCCTTACTTCTTCATCGAGTTTGCACGGGACGCCCTTTGGTGGAGTGTCGGCATCACGACCATTGTCCTCCTCGCGTTCGGTGCCGTCAAGACCTATTTTACGGGCGCAGCGATCGGTGTCGGCGGTTCGTCGCTTTTCCCGCTTCAGCATGTCGCGCGACAGGTCGGGCCCCTGACTTGCCTCGGAGCACAGGCTACGCATACGGCAGTATCTCGACTCTCCTTGTCGGTGGTGCCGCTGCCGCCGCCTCGTTCGGCATCGTTCGCGCGCTCGAAGGCCGCAACGCCTAAAATGCCACTCCGCGCCTTCCTGCCATATCCTCCCATCGCATGCTTTCCCCGTCGTTCCGTCACTCGCAGTCCTCCTTACTCACATCCATCTAGACGTGTTCACCCTCTGTCCTTCGGTACCGTACTTCTTCTGTATCAGCGCTCATTCCCCACAGCAGACTCCGCTTCTTAGTTTGCCGGCTCCCTCGTGCGTTCGTTTTACGGCGCACCCGGTTGTCCGGGCTTATCCTCGACTGTGCGACTCTTTGCTTTGCGGCTCCGTCGGGCTTTCTCGGCAAGCTAGCCGTCGGCCGGCCCGGCGCTCGAGATCGAGTCCGTCCGCACGCGGACTGTTCGTTCAGCCCATGCGGTCACAAGAAGCTCTTTGCAAGCGGCCTGTTGCTCTCTTGCTCAAACCTCCGCTTTCCCTGCAGCCTGCTGCATCTGTCTGCTTTGCGGGACCTCGCCATGTCTTCACAGTGGGGAAGCCCTCACACGCAGAGCAAGAACGGCTTCCTGCGTCGCAGCGCCGCTCGCACTGCGCTAGCAAGCCCGAGCACGCGTGCGCAATGGCCGACGTATCACTACGCTCGTGACGGAGCGAGACCGCCTTTCCCGCAGCACGACGCGAATCGCCTGTTCACTGTTCACGTTGACCCGTCGGTTCCCCATTACCGTACGGCTTTGCTCCGTGTCCTTCGCCTACCGAGGCTTGCTATCAACCTTGAGCTGACCGGGAGACCTCGTAGTCCGGGGAACCTTGCAGTACTCCGAAGCCGAAGCGAACGCATGGATCAGCATCCTGCGCGGCCGCTTCGAGGCCTTCTTCGTTCAAGGCGAGCGTACCAAGGGCGTTCCTCGCGTACAGAACATGGGTCATCAAGCTTGTGAAAGGCAGGACGCCTGGCGGCCATGGTACGCTTGAGCTTCCGACGCGGCGGTGCCGGCGCATCCGCTGAAGCATGTCAATCTTTGACAGACCTTGTCCAGGACTTTCACTTGGCAGTCTGGCCCACCGACGCGCAGCTGCCTCAGTTTTCGGAACGGATGCAGAACGCGTTCGAGATCAAGGGTCTTCCGAACCTGGCGCTGTTGCCGCCGGTTCTCCAGTCCTGGTCTTTCCACAAGGTTGAACGCTTGGGTTTGTCCTCGGGCTTGTCCTACAATCTGCTGGTCCTGACACGTCCGGTACACAGACACGGTGTTCCGCATCGTCGACAGCAAGCCAACAGACGGCGACTACCTTTACCACACGGAATGGCGCCTCGTTCGGCAAAATGGGCACCACGCCGACGGGATCTCGGCGTTCCACCTGACATGGAAAGTCAATGCCTTTATGCAGCACACGGCCGAGCAAAAGCGGCTCCAGACTTTGCCAGCCGGAACGCTCGTCATCCCGTCACATGTCAACGACGACGACCAGGAATGCTTCACGCTTCATTCGCTGCTCGTCGTCTTCGGCATGGAGGCGCCTCCTTCCGGGCACGAACCGCAGGCAAGGCGAGTGTCGAGCGCCAGCACCGTCAGGCCATCTCACGCGGATGTTCTTGACCCGCTCAGCTTGATCGGGACGGGCGACAGCCAAGCTCCATTGGTTTAAGGCGGGCAGAGGATAGGCCGTAGGCGTGCACCAACGTTCTTCAAGCGATTTTACGAGGCGACTGGAACAGACCTTTTCGTAGAAGCGCAACCTTCTCAATGTGAAACACTGGCGCCAGCCCTCATCGGCTCTACGCTCGCTTGCATCGATGCTGAGTCTGGGGTCACGAGGAGGAAACTGGCCCAACACAAAGCCGAGAGCAAACGTGGACCGCTCACGAGCGCGGACTGCGGCGACGCGGTCTATTAGGAGACAAAGACAGAAGTGCAAGAACAAGGTTGCGCAATAGTACACGAGAAACACAAGGCGGAATGAGAGCGGATCTACCCGGACCGGAAGGGAAAAACAACGGCACAACCCCAAGTCGACTCGTCTCTCACATGTCCTCGTCGTCGTCATCCGCGCCGCGTGCCTTCTTGCCAAAGAACTCGTTGAAGTCGTACGCGCCGCCGACCCCCGCCGCCTTGACCGTCTGAGCCTTGCGCGGCTGACTCGGGAGCTCGACGTCGGGGCCAAACTCGCGCGTCGCGTGGCGCACCTCGTCGTCGAGCTTCTGCTGCTGCTTGCTCGCGCGCTTCTTGTCCTTCTTGGCGAGCCGCTTGGCCTTCTTGTTGAGCCCGACGTCGCCCGCCTCGGCCTCGAACTGCGCCACGTTGCTCGTCGCCGCGCTCGGCGCCGACGACGACGACGACGCGAGCGTCGAGCCCGTCGGGCCGAGCGGCTTGGACGAGAACGAGACCGACTTGGTCGGCTTAAGCTTCTTGCGCTGCGGCGGCGCGACAGAGACGATGACCGGCGCCGACGACGACGAGGCAGAGGGAGCGGCGCGCTTGCCCTTGACGCCCGTCGCAGCGGGCTGCGGCTCTTCGTCGTCGTCCTCCATCTCGTCGTCCTCGTCCGCGCCCTCCTCCGCGTCATCGTCGTCGACGAGGTCGTCCAGGTTGAGGTCGTCGTCGTCGTGGGTGACCGCAGCAGGGGCGACCGGCTCGGGCACGGCCCAGCCGACGTCGGCGTCTTCGCTCTCGACGCCCATGAGGCCCTCCTGCATCTTGACCGCCTTGGTCCCCTTGACCGCCGAGCCCGCCGCGCCCTCGCCCGCGCCAAACGCGACCGCGTCCGCCTCGCCAAAGAGGGCGGCGAGGTTGAACGCGGGCGCAAACTCGGTGAGGAGCTGCGCGCCGCCGACGTCGGCCTCGGAGACGGTGCCGACGTTCTGGCGCTCCTTGCTCGACTCGGCCTTGAGGCGCTCGGTCTGGTCGTGCGTCGGCGGCGCCGTGTAGTAGGCGATGCGGCCGGCGACCCAGTCGCGGAGGATCGAGCGCGCCGTGCCGTCGAGGTCGGGCACGCCGCCCTTGCGGAGGCGGCCCTTTGCGCGCGCGACGGCGAGGAGGAAGGCCGTGACGTCGCCCTGCGGGAACGACGGGATGTTGTACAGCATCTGGAGGTGCGTCGGCGAGCAGCGCGCGAGGATGGCCGCGACGGGCTCCTTGGCGTCCGTCACGGCCTCGGCCTTGATCATGCCCTTGAGCGCGCCCTCGACCTCGCCGCGCATCTCGACGACGACGCCGGGGCAGTCGAGCACACGCACGCCCTTCTCGATGACGACCTCCTGCACCTCCTTGGTCCACCCGGGCGTCGGCGCGACCGAGCACGCCTTGGAGCGCTTGAGCGTGTTGATGAGCGACGACTTGCCGACGTTGGGGTGGCCGACGAGGCCGATCGTGAGCGAGTGCTTGACGGGCGCGCCGCTCGACGACGACGAGCCCGCCTGCGGCTGCTCGCCGGAAGCGGCCGGGCCCTGGTTGTGCCGGAAGCCCTTGATGAGCTCCATGAGGGGCTTGGTCGACGAGCCCGACGCCGACTGGGGCGTCGCGGACGACGAGGCCGAGAGGTGGTTGCGCTGCTGCTGGGTGGACGACTTGAAGGGGATGGTCGGGGCCTGGAGGCGGAGGTGGGTGAGCCAGGCCTGGACGACCTGGGGCGGGACGAGATCTGTAGAGGAGGCCCGCGTGAGTAAGCACCACTCGTGATGCGGGCGAAAGCGAGGGAGCTGAGTGGCGCACCGATCTTGTTGAGCACGAGAACGAGCTTCTTGCGGCCGCCGTCGAGGCTCTTGAGCTCGCGCTCGACGGCGCGGCAGCGGGTGCCGACGGGGTCGCGGGCGTCGAGGACCTCGAGGACGACGTCGCTCATCTCGAGGACCTTGCGGAGGCTCTTGGCGTGGAGCTTGAGCGACGCGTCCTGCACCTGCTTCTCCTCGTCGGCGCCGTCGGCACCGTCCATCTCGTCATCCTCTTCGCGCTCGGCATCGGCGGCGAGGGCGGCGGCGAGGGCGGCGGTCGAGGCGAGCGTGGCAGAGTTGCCGGCGCGGGCGGCTTCGCGGCGCGCGGCCTTTTCCTCCTCGAGCTGCGGGGTGCATTCGTCAGCACGCTGCGGTACTCGAAGACAGCACGGTGGGATCGGAGTGGGGGCGTACGCGAGCCTTCTCTGCCTGAGCCTCTGCGAGGATCTGGTCCTTGTAGGGGAAGCTGTTGGGGACGCCGATCTCCTTGGGCTTCTCTGTGGGTGCGAGTGGTGGTTGACGAGGGTCAGCGGGTGCGGGGCAGTGCGTGAGGAGGCGAGGGGAGGGGACGTGCTGCTCTTCCAGGTGGGGTCGTTCTTGGCGTGCTTCTTCTGCTTGCGGTGTGCCTCGGAGACCTTGTGCTTGACCTTTTCGCGGAGGCGGGTAGTGGTGCGCTTGCTGGTCTCTGTGTGTTCGGTGAATCGGGGTCAGCTCGGAGGAGGCGGTGAAGGCGAGGCCAAGGGGAGAGGGAGCGACAGACTCTTGCGGATCTTGACCATGGCTGCCTGTGTGCGGGTGCTGGTGTCCTGTGCGGCTGCCCTCGCTGCACGCCGCTGAGCAGACAGAGCCGAGTCGTCGCCGTCGCCGTCGTCGCCGCGTCGTCGCCTCTCCGCTCGCCGCGGAGCTCGTCCAAGCTCGACTCGCGCCCTCGTCTCTCGCCGGGCCAGGCTGAGCTCAGGAGTGCTCGACTGGCTGCCATGAGTGCATCCCAGGTGCGCCTGCCCCGCCCCCGTTGCTGCGCCGCGACGCTGACCGGCGACACAGCCCCTCGCGCAGCTCAACCGGCAGCTGTCGGGCGTCGCCTACAGGCCGCGCCAGACGCTCTCGCTCAACCAGCCGAGCCCACTCGCACAGCAGCAGCCCCACCCCGACTCGAACCAGCCCCAGCGCGACCCTCCCCCTCCCGCCGCATCCTCATCAACGCCCGACCCTTCCGCGTCCGCGTCCTCGTCCGCACTGCCCGCAGCTGCCACACCGAGCACCGCAGCCGGCCCTCCAGCACCCAAGCGCAAGCTCCGCCCCTCGACCTCGGCCCGCGACCCCGCCACTCCCAAGCGCTCGCGCCCGACCGCCTCGTCCTCCGCCGCCGCATCCCATGCCCCGCCTGCAACCCGCCTCGCAGACCTCGGCGGCGTCGACAGCTGCGTAGAGCAGATGCTCGAGCTCGTCGCCCTCCCCCTCATGCACCCCGAGGTCTACCTCCACACCGGCGTCCGGCCCCCGAGAGGCGTCCTCCTCGTCGGCCCGCCCGGCTGCGGAAAGACCATGCTCGCAGGCGCAATCGCAGGCGTGCGTCTCTCGCGCTCACGATGCTTCCGGTGCACTGCTGATGGTCTCACGCGCATTGCAGGAGCTGGGCCTCCCCTTCATCTCGATCTCGGCGCCCTCTGTCGTCTCGGGCATGTCAGGCGAGTCCGAGAAGCAGCTGCGCGAGACGTTCGAAGAGGCTGCGCGTCAGGCCCCGTGCATCCTCTTCATCGACGAGATCGACGCCATCACGCCCAAGCGCGAGACGGCGCAGCGCGAGATGGAGCGCCGCATCGTCGCCCAGCTCCTCACCTGCATGGACGGTGCGTCCTCCCCTGCCTCGTCGCTCTTCCACCATGTGACGGTCGCTGATGGTTGTGACCCGCAGACCTCGCATGGGACAAGACGGACAACAAGCCCGTCATGGTCATCTCGGCGACCAACCGCCCCGACTCGCTCGACCCCGCCCTGCGCCGCGCCGGCCGCTTCGACGCCGAGATCACGATGGGCGTCCCGGACGAGGCCGGGCGCGAGCGCATCCTCCGCGTCCTCATGGCCAAGCTCCGCCTCGCCGGCGATTTCGACTATGCCCTCCTCGCAAAGGGCACGCCCGGCTACGTCGGCGCAGACTTGAGCGCGCTCACGGGCGCCGCGGGCGTCATTGCCGTCAAGCGCATCTTTGAGCAGTTTGGCCCCAGTGGAGTCGCGGGGTTGCTGCCCGAGCTGGCGACGCAGGAGGGCGCGCTCGGGCTGCTGCAGCGGAGAGACGACGAGGGCGAGGATGCAGAGATGGCCGTCGAGCCGCAGGAGGGAGCAGACACGCCCATCGCAGACGCGGCGACGGCGCCGTCGTCTGCTGCCCCGACTCCCGGCACCGTCACCCCCGTCGACGAGACTGCGCCTCCTCTCGCGGCCGACCTCTCGTCCGCGGTCCCCGCCCTGCCCTTCTCGACCCTCCCTCCGTCCCTCGCCGCGCTCCCGATCGCCTCGTTCCTCCGCTCGCACCCGACCTCGCTCACGCCCGACCAGCTCTCGTCGATCGCGCTCACCAACGCCGACTTTGTCCGCGCATTGTCGATCGTGCAGCCCTCGTCGCAGCGCGAAGGGTTCACGACCGTACCGGACGTGACGTGGGCCGACCTCGGCGCGCTCGACGCCGTGCGCGACGAGATGCGCATGAGCATCGTGCGCCCGATCCGCCGCCCCGACGTCTTTCGCCTCCTCGGCCTCTCGGCGCCCTGCGGCGTCCTCCTGTGGGGCCCGCCCGGGTGCGGAAAGACGCTCCTCGCAAAGGCCGTCGCCAACGAGAGTCGCGCAAACTTTATCAGCGTCAAGGGCCCCGAATTGCTCAACAAGGTGCGTGCGGCTGGACGTGCTCCAATCTCAGTGCCGCTGCGAGGCTGGCCTTGCGGCGTGCTGATGCAGGCGTTCGATGTTCACGCAGTACGTCGGCGAGTCGGAACGCGCAGTGCGACAGGTGTTTGCGCGGGCTCGGGCATCGAGTCCGTGCATCATTTTCTTCGACGAACTCGACGCCATGGTCCCTCGGCGAGACGACAGTCTGGTGCGCCAGTTCTCACCCAGGTCGCGCGCTATATGACCTTTGCTGACCCGCCTTTCCGCTGCAGTCCGAGTCGTCGGCCCGCATCGTCAACACGCTCCTCACGGAGCTCGACGGTCTCGAGCCGCGCAAGCAGGTCTTTGTCATCGGCGCGACGAACCGCCCCGACATCCTCGACCCGGCCATGTGCCGCCCGGGCCGGCTCGACAAGCTCCTCTACGTCGACCTCCCCTCTCCCTCAGAGCGCGTCGAGATCCTCAAGGCCTGCGCGCGCAAGACGCCCCTCGCGCCCGACGTCGACCTCGCGCTGATTGCGCACGCGCCGCGCGCCGACGGCCTCTCGGGCGCCGACCTGTCGGCGCTCGTGCGCGAAGCGGCCGTCTCGGCCGTGCGCGAGCTCTTTTCGTCGCTCGAGCTCGACCTCGACGGGCCGGCGATTGGCGGCAAGGGCAGCGTGCAGGGGCAGGAGGGCACGCAGGCCCAGGTCGAGATGCGACACTTCCTGTCGGCGCTCGAGCGCGCCAACCCGAGTGTGAGCAGGCAGCAGCGCAGGCGGTTCGAGGTGCTCCGCAAGCGGTTCGCCGGGCAGCCCGTCGGCCACCGTGGTGAGGCCGAGGAGGAGTCGGCGGCAGCGGCGGCTGCGGTACCGGCAGAGGGTGAGGCAGGCGCGTCGCGCGCCGCGCCGGTGCAGGATGCACAGTAGACAACGCCGCAACGTTGGCTCATATCCCCTCCTGCGCCTCTCCATGCAGTCAAGCTGCTGCGAAGTTCCCGCAAAGCGCCGGAGGAGCAGAATAGCGAAGCATGAGCCGCATCGCCTCGCTTCGACCCGTTGGAGCTGATGAAGAAAGCTGGAAGCGCATCACGGGCCTTTCGCTCCGTTCTGCTCCACAATCGCTCGAGCAACCGTCTCGAGTACCTCTCACTGCAATCCAGGCGCAAGGGCGGTCCTGCCGACTTGCGACCCTGTGGGGCACTCGCTTCGACCAAGACGCTCTCTTCGCTCCACCACAGTCAGCTCACCTCGGTTGTCGCCATGTCGAAGCGGTCCCGTGACCCGCTCGACGACCCGCGCGGCGGGCCCAAGATCCGCGGGCTCAACTACGTTGGCGAGCAGCCTGCGTTCCTCCGCAACGCGCTCGCGGCGCTCTCGGGGCAGAGCGCGACCGCACCGGGGACGGGCGGGCGGCCGGCGATCCCGACGCGGCCAGAGGGGCACGAGGGAGAGAGCGATGAGGAGCAGGACGAGTGGGACTTGGGGAGGGGAGACGAGGCGCCGGCGGTGGTCGTCCTCAAGGAGGGGAAACACCTCGACCGCGACGAGGTGGATCGATTGCGGGCAGACGGTACGTCCTGCCACTCTATCTCTGCTCTGCGGTGACCGCTGACGACCCAAGGAATGCTCGCAGCAAAAGCAAACGATGCTGCCGATCCTCTCGCCGCATCTTCTTCCGCGGCCGATCCGTCCGCCAAGTCCAAGGGGTCTCTCTCTTTCTCGTCCGGCTCAGGCGGCGCGCGCGCAAGAGGCGGCAAGGGCAGCGGCGCAGGCGGAGGAGGAATGGGCGACTGGGCCGACGTTGTCAAGCGGAGCAAGGACGGCGACGACAAGGGCGAGTCGAGGCCGGCACCTGCTCCGGCAAAGACGGCGCAGGATCTGGCCAAGGAGAAGGAGAAGGGCGAGAAGCGCAAGGCCAAGGAGAAGAAGGACAACAAGAAGAAGATCAAGATGCTCTCCTTCGGGGACGACGAGTGAGGTGGTTGGTGAGGTAGGCCATGAACTGGTGCGGCGCCTCTCTCGCTATGTTGTACTCGTCCGACCGTCTGCAAGCCTCCTCACTCTTCTGAGCAACGAATGCGAGCACTACTTGATGGTATTCCGTTCGTCGAATGTGAAAGTTCGGACGACAAGGGAGGTATCTACAGCGATCTAGCAGTCCGTGTGGACGCAGGGAAGGAATGTACAATGACGACGCGGGCACGCGGAACAAGGGAGAGAATGACCTCTGAGAGACCCTAAACCCGTCTATGCCGTGGCCTCGTCCGCTGCGGCCTTGGCCTCGTCCGCTGCCGCCTTGTCCTTCTTCTGCACGCCGAGCATGGCAAAGTTGCTCTTGTCCTTGGCCGTGCCGTTGATGGCCGCGAGCTTCTGCGCCTTGTGCTCGGCCTGGATCTCGCGCCAGTTGGGCGGGACAGTCGTGAACGAGCCGCGCGAGCCGTGGCGCGGGTGGTCAGTCGGGTGCGCTGCAGAGTCCGGGCATCAGCACGCTGTCTCGAGCGTCGAGTTTCCGCGCGAAAGAGCACGCACCGTCAATAATGATGCGGATCGTCTTGCCGTCCGGGTTGCGGCGCGCGTGCACGCAGTCGAGCGAAGGGACGACGTAGTGGGCGCCCTGCGAGTTGATCTTCTCGACCGGGTGACTCGTGCACACGGCGATGGTCCGCGCGCCCGAGCGGACGCCGGCCATGATGCCCGAGGGCGAGTCCTCGAGGACGAGGCACTTTTCGATGGGGATGCCGAGGTCCTTGGCGGCGAGGATGAACGGGGCGGGGTCGGGCTTGCCCGCGGTGAGACGGGGGTCGTCGGCCGTGACGGTCACCTTGGGGCGCTTGATGCCCGCGCGAGCGAGAGCGCCGTGGCAGTCTGCGGGTGCGTGCTGTCAGTACTCGACGTCGGCTTTCCATCGAGGAGATGCTGCGCACAAGTCTTGGCGCCAGAGGTCGCGACGGCATAGCGACCGCCGGGGAGCGAGTCGATGAAGCGGCGGACACCCGGCAGGATGCGCACGCTCTTGTTGCTGCACCCAATCTCCTCCTCGGTGTACTCGTTCAGGTCAAAGTCCGAGTTGTCCTCGTCGTCCGAATCGGCGAACGGGTCCTGGTCGAGCTGGCTCATGCGGTCCGGCGCAGAGGTGTCGAGGTTGGCGAGGCGGTCGCTGACCTGGTCCATGTCGTTCTTGGGCTCCTCGCGCTTGATGCTACTCATGCCAAACTGGCCGCCAGCAAGACCCGAAAGAAGCGGGTTCTGGCCGGAGGAGGACGAGCCGCGGCGAGAAGGACGGCGAGAGGACGAGGTCGAGTTGCGGCGGGACGAGCTTTCCGAAGCGCGGCGCGAGCGCGCCTTCTCCTTGAACTCGTCGGCCTGCTGGAGAATCTTCTTCTCGAACTGTAAAAGGAGGTCGTGAGCGATTGCGCGGAGCGCAGCAGACGGGCGGCCGAACCTCCTCGACATGCGGCTCCATCTGCTCGTTCGTGAGGCGCCTCAGCTGGGGCTTGAGATCGCGGAGGTTGTCGATGGCACGGCGGCCGTGCGTAGCGGCAATGACCTTCTCGGGGTCCTCGCCAAGCTCGGCGGCGACAGCACCCCAGGCCGCCTCGACTGCGCAAGAACGGGCAAGTTAGCGGGTTTCCGCTTCTCGAGTGCAACGTTCGGACACATACCAGCCTGTTGGAGCAGCACGATGTCAGTCATTGTGCAAGAAGTACGCGGAATGCTCGGCCACGCAGGCTAGAGTACCGAAACGCACCTTGATCGAGTCTACAAGGGTGCCGTCCATGTCAAAGAGGACACCCTCGACGTCAAACTCGGCGTGCTCGACGGGGAGCGTCGGCGAGAACGACATCTCTTCGGTCGACATGATGAGGAGAGGAGAGTTGGCTCGAGGAGCGAGGGGCGGGCGGACGGGTGCGGCGAGGTCGAGGTGGCGGGACAGAGGTGTCGCTGAACGCTGTGCAAACTGTGTCGCGGGAGCAGTACGGCCGAGAGAGCGTGGCGACGACGAGGAACCGGGAATGGGCGCAAGCCGGACGGAGGACGAGACGACCGAGTTCAGTAACCACTCGACGAGGGGGTTCCGTTCGAGCTCACCTGGATCGTACAGGTGCTGCTGGTGCTGGCTTGTAGTGAAAGAACCGAGCTGGTGCAGGGAAGCGAGCGAGGACGACGCTTTCTGCCCCCGCCTCGGCCACTCCCCCCGCAATCTCTCCGGCCTCGACTGACGCGCGCTCAGTCGCAGGGCCGATCGACCCGATCGGACTCTTGTGCTGCCTCGCGATGGAGCAACAGTCCCAGCTGCAGCTTGACTGCTTTCACAATATGCGCGCGGACGAGCGACAGACCGTGAAGCCCCAAGACAAAGTCGGCCATGGTCTGCGTACGCGAATGGTGGATACAACAGAAATCTACGAGGCAAACTTGCTGCGTCTACAGAGAGGTCAAGCATCTGCGCCGGGTTGCTTCCGCCAACTGCCGGCAAAGGCGTGAAAGGCCATCGCAGCGGGATGATTGCGGTCGTGCGCACCCATGTGCCTGTAAAGTGAAGGAAGCCAAGTCAAATTCCTGTTGAGCAAGCCAACGCAACGTTGTGTGCGGTAGGGCCGGGCAGAAGACCGAGCGAGCTCATGAAGCGAACGAGAGAGCAGAGGACGCCGCGACGCACCCAACTCCTGGCGAGAAGCCCGTAATGCTCAACACCTTGACGTCGCCCCATCGCTCCTTCGGACGCCTGTCACGCCTCGAGCCGGACGAGACGAGCGCAGGCGCATCGACCGACGCGCGGAAGCGGTAGCCGTCCGAGTCAAGCCCCCGAAGCGTGCCCCACGGCTTGCGATACTGCACGGCGAGGTACGAGAGCACCGCGTCGGTGAACGGACCTGCGGGCCAACGCGTCAGTCATTCGACAGGCGAAAGCAGGCCGTGGGGAAACGGACCTGGTCCCGTCTTTTCCATGACTGACTTGGGCTGCTCATCGTCCGGCAGGAGCGCCGACTCGACGATCCGACGGACAGTGTCGAGCAGCACGGGATGTCCGCGCGCCGAAGCCATGGTCCACTGCGAGATCTGTAGCGGTCGAGGCCACCACTGCGGGAAAAGGGCGATGTCAGCTTGGGCGGACCACCCGACAAAGTGAGCGCGCGAAGAACGCACGCTATGCCAATCGTGCCGATTGCCTACGTCCGCTTCGACCCCGACAACGAGTGAGGGCGCTGCGTATCCCTCGGGCCTGTGCACAAAGAGAGCAATCCATGAGCTGCCTGCATGTGATGATCAGAAGCAGAAGGGGCCGATGAGACGCACCGCTCGCCCTTCCAGCTCACGTCGTCGCCCCACCGCTCGACGGCCTGCAAGCACTGCACGTCCGTATCGGCATACACGCCCCCTTCGACCGCGAGTACCAAGTAGCGCCAGAAATCGCTCCGAAGCACCGCCGGCTCGGCGAGGCGCTCCCACGCCCTAACGACGCCGTGTGCGCCGCCGTCGTTGCTGTCAAGCGTGAAGCGGCGCCGCACCCAGGCGTCCGCCTGTGAATCGTTGTGCCGCACGACGGTCCAGCCATCGTTCCTTTCAGTCCACGAGCGGAGCGTGTCCTTTTTCCGCTTGAAGGCCTCGTCCGCGGGCGCAGTGTGCCACACTGTATGCGGTATTGCTGGAGGAGGACGAACAGCGCCGGCTAGCGGGGCGGAGAAAAAGGACCGGAGGGCGTGGATGAGGGCAGAAGGGTCCGCCTCGTTGCTGTAGGCAGGCGGCAAGTGGTCGCGCAGGAAAGTCTCGAGTGTTGAGAGGTACAGCGCAGGAGAAGGGCGATCGCCAGCTGGGTAGAGGTGGAATACGGCGTCTGCTGCGGGACCGAGAGAGGTGCTGCCACCGCTCGGGGCCGACGCCAATGCTGACGACGCCGTACTCGGCGAAAGCGTCGACGACGGAAGCGTGAACGCCTCGCCCAGCGCATTGTAGACAATTCGCTCGCGGCCTGCGAGCCAGAACCAGCGTCCTACTCCTCGTCCTTCGCCGGCCTCACGTGCGAACAGCCCGGCCAGGCCTCCGCAAGTCCACCAGGCAACGGCGACCAGCACGTAGAGCCCTGCGACAACAAGCCAGCGCCGCTTCGCCGCGCAATACTGCGCGATTGCGGCTCTTCGGGATGTCGGCACCAGATTAGGCGGCGGGCTCGAAGGGCGAGACGACGTCGACGATGAGCTGTAAGACAGGGCCACCTTCTCGCTCAGCAGCATCGCTGCGGTGCTGCTCAGAGGTCGAGCTGTTCCACCGCAGACGGAGGCGGGATCGTCGTGGGTGCTGCGGTGGCTGGAGAGGGAGGCGGGAGGGCTCGAGAAATCGGCCTTGCTGGACGCTCAGGCGTGCGCCGTGTGTGTCAAGCAGCAACAAGCGCTGTCTGGAATGAAGCAGAGCATGCCCGGCCGCGCAGCTGCGTGTAGCGGCGCCGATACGCAGCAGCTTCCGAGATCCGGAAACAGCAACGATCGAGTCGAGCTGATGATGCTGCGCTGGAGCGCCCTGCCCTTCGGTGCGCCGCCAGCGGTGTGCGTGCAAGCAAGGCCAAGCAGTAGCAGAGACAGTGGGGAGTCGGCAGGGAGACCAGCGCAAGCTGTCGCGAACAAGGCGGAAAGGGCAGACGCAGCTCGCTCGCGGCGACGCTTTGAAGTCGTGATGCAAGTGCGATTGCGGGAAAGACTATGCGAAATGCGACAAAGGTGCATGCGATGTGCGTGCGATGGGAATCTGAATATTCTATGCCTCCTTCGACTTCTCGTCCTTCCGTCTAACGCCCGCCCTGCTTCGCCGCCGCCCTTACCCAGCGTCTCTTGGACACGATCGTCGACCCCTCGAGGAGCCCGACGCTCTTTGCGCGCGCAATCACGCGTTCATGCCGCGCGATCGTCCAGGCGTCACTCGACTGCTTGTCGAAACGGGCCCACCAGGCGCGCACGGCCGCAACGCGCGCCTTGTGCCCGAGCGTGCCGCGCTCGTACTGGTCCGTGGCGTGTCGGAGCAGGAGAATCGCCACGTCTGGCGGGACGGCATTGTGCGGCGCGACGAGCGAAAGGTGGGCCGCTTGAGCGTCTGCCGTCGCGGCATCGGCAGCGGCGCGCGACTCGCCGACGATGAGACCGACGCGATCTGCCTCGATCTTCGACGGCGGGACGAAGTGCGCGCGCGGCGAGCTGGCGTACGTGGTCGAGGGAATGCCCCAGCGGTACCCGAACCAGTCGACCAGCGCAACGGCGCGGTCCCACGCAGCGGCTTGTCCGAGCAGGCCAACAACGAGTTGTCGGAGCGTGACGAGATTGGGTGTCAGCGGCGCCGCGGGCGCAGGCGCGCTGTGACGGGTGATGAAGCCATCGACGAAGAGGCGGATGGAGGAAGGGGTAGGCCGCTCTTGGTAGAGCAGCTTGAGGAGGATGTTGAGCAGGACGAGTGCGGTCGAGTAGTACTGCCGGACGAGGCGGTTGTAGCGAGTGAGAGGGGTCTCAGCGGGACGCAGCGCGGTCGAGGGTCGAGAGTCGAGGTAGGAAGGTCGATGCGATTCGAGCCACATCTCGGCGAGCGAGATAGCCTCATTTGTCCGTCGCTCCTGTACAAGCCGCTCGACGAGCGTCGTGACGTCCGAGCTGGCGAGGGAAGCTGGTCGAGGCGGGATGAGGGTGGGATGTCGAGGCAGGGCGAAGGGCGATGGTCCCGCCTCTGCCGCCACCGCGGTCCGCATGCGTCGCCGCTTCTGCGTCGACCTCATCGTATGTCCGACGAGCTCCTCCTCGACCTTGCTCGCCGCCCGGAGCACCTGCTCCTCGACGCGCTGAACCCGCTCGCGCGCCGCCCAGCCCTTCCACCCCGGCTGCAGATCCGCCTTCCCCTTCCCCTTGTCACTCAAATCCCTCTTCGCCGTCGGCAGCAATACGGGCGCCCTACCCTCCGCCTGCCGGACCGCGCGCGCAACTTCGCCCACGGCATCGTGCATCCCTGCGCGCACGTACCCGCGGAGCAAGACTCTGCGCGCCTCGTCGTCTATCGGTACGTCGCGCTCGTGCATCTCGCTCAGGAGCGAGCGCACGAGGCGCTGGTCCGTCCTGAAGGACGCGAGGTGGAGGAGGAAGCGGAAGGACTGAGGCGAGACGAAGGGCGCCATTCGCGGATGAGCGTGGAACCACGCGAGCCAGTGTAGGGGCACGGTACGGTGATTGTCCCTGGCATGTCGCAGAAAGGCGTAGAGTTCGTAAGACGATGTGGGTAGAGGGCGAGCGAGGAGAGAGTCGATGGGATCAAGGCGAGGAGTGTTGCGGCGAGAGGCGGGGTCTGCGGCGGCACGGCGTCTGCTGCGAGGCTGGCCTTTGTGAGGGCTCCTCGACGCTCTCGCCTCGGTCCCCGCTGTCTCCTGCACGCCGGACCCTCGACTGCTGCTCGCGACGGGCTGCGCCTCTGCAGTCTCCTCGACTCGCCGCGATGCAGGCTGAGTCGCCTGCGCACGAGGCGTCTCAAGCCCCTTCGCGAGCTGCCGTCGGGTCGTGCGCGTCCCCGAGGCGGGTGCGGCGGATGGAGGAAAGTTGTCGGAGCGGTCGGAGTGCGGCTCGGCGTCTGCGACGCGCCCGGGCGGCGGGAAGCGCGCTGCGCTTGCAGACGGTGCTGCATGTGCTGGCGCAGCTGCTTCGGGCTTCCGCAGAGCCGCGGCGAGGCTGGCGAGGCGGACATGGTCTCGCGACGACGATGAGGACGATGCAGCGGGGCCGGGACCCGGGGCGACGGCAGCGCGGACAAGACTGGGCAAGCGTCGGCGCATCCTCCGGGCATCCCGCGCCTCGCTCGCTGTCGTCGTCGGGGAAGTAGCGGAAGTCGAAGTGCGAGACGGGCAAGAGGTCAACTCGCGCGACTTGCGGTTCAGGCACCCAGGCGTTCTCGAGAGTCTCGAGGTGACTTTGATGATGCACAGAAAGGTACCCGGAACTGCGGTACAGCGAAAACTACCAGAATCGATGGGTCTCCCGTCTGCTCTCTACGCACTCAGGCCGCAAATGCTCAGCTCGCGCATCTCCTGCAGTGCGCCCTCGACCTGGGCGTCGAGTGCTCCGGACGCGTAGTCGTCCCGCACGCCCTCGGCAAAGTAGCGCTGTACGCCGCCGAGCTTGTTGTAGCCGTCCGTCGCGAAGTGGGTTTGCAGTCGGACCTGGGCAGCGAACAGCAGTAAGCGACTCACTCCAGCGACCTCAAGCAGCGAAGGTATCGACAAAAGGGGGCGCACCATGCACTCGAACGACGGGTCGAGGTAAGGCACTCGGAGGTCGAGCAGCTGCGGCAGCTCTTCCCGCAAGTGCCCGTCGAGCGCCTGGTAGATTTCGCGCGCCTGCTCCTCCTCCACCTCGGCCTGTTGAACGATCGACACGGCCAGTTCAGCATTCGACAAAGAGTATAGAACTGTGATAGGCGAGCGCACCGCTCGCAGCTTGATGTGGTCGTCCTTCTCGCCCAGCTTGCGTGCCTTGGACCGCGCAGCGTCGTAGTCGAGGAGCTGCGCAAAGGGCGTGAGCATGAGATCCTCCACGGGACTGTAAGGATCGCAACGCACCTTCTTCTGCCGCTTCTGGATTGCGTTGGCTACCTCGGGCATGTGAGCGCACAGCTTGCTGATCGGCTCCAAAACCGTCGCGCGGTACGGCGCGTCCTGCGTGATTGAAGCGCGTCAGCTTCAGAGCTTGAACTTGTGGCGGCGCTCAAGAAACGGACGATTTGGAGAGCGACGTCGCCCTCGAGCTCCTCGACGGCGCGCTTGTAGGCGTTGGCCGAGATGGCCTGCTCGCCCGAGTCGGTGCCAAAGAAGAGGTCGATTGTAGTCGCTATCCGGGTCGACGAGGCGGAGACGTTGCGGACAGAGTCGAGATACGCCTTGGCTTCCTTGTGCAGCGCGTTGCCGTTCTTCTCAAACCTGCGCGCGTTCATCACTCATTCAGCTGAGTGACTAGTAAGCTCGAGGGCGAGTCGGACGCACTGCTTGAAGCGTTCCGCCTCGACCGCGAACGCCGAGTCGTCGGTGCGTTCGACCTGGCCGATCTTCTGGCTGAACTGGGTGCCGGCGCGGCTAGCGGCCTTCTTGAGACCCGCCCAGGACATGCTCGGTGCTGTACTTTTGTGCTCGGAGTCGGCTGCTGACGGGCGAGAGCGAGGTGGTGCCCGACGGGCGGTGTCAGCTGCATCCGAGGCGAGGACTGCACGACGGGGGCAGGAGACGCACGGACTGTATGTCTGAGAAGCTTTCGATAGCTGCAAGCCTTCGCAAGACTAGCCTGGAGCGAGAGAAGCGGATGCTGCGGCGAGTACGAGGACAAGGGCCGAGGTGTCGCCGCACCTTGTCCCCGACCGCCTGCTCGATATCTGCCTGGAGGCACGCTGACCAGGCTGAGTCTACAATGCTACCGTCCCTGTGCACGCCTGTCGCGCATGCGCCTCTGTCCGTCGAGTCCTGCGCTCTCGCTCGCTTCTCGCTTCTCCCTGCCGCCACCTGCCTCCAGTGTCTCTTCGGCCGAATACAAGGTTGCTGCTGTTCTGCGCGAGCTCTCGAAACTACGTGGTCGAAGCGGCGGATCGGCTCGCTTGCGCTTTCGCTCTGGGTCGTCTCCCTCGACGTGTCGCTGCCAGTCCTCTCCCCGATCCCTCCGGGCTGCGTGCTTGTACTTGTAACCTCAGGCCGTGCCCTGGCCTTTCTTTGCTGACGTTCAGCAGACTGGCAAAGTGAAATCAGAGGATTGCTGGATCCCCTGCTGGCCTGCTCGCCTGCTCGCCTGCACTAAGTCGCTTTTCCGGTTCGTTCGTATGCCGCAAGCCAACTTCGGCGCTTTCCGCGGCACAGCGGACCCTGGCGCTTGCAGCCCGGTCAAATGGGTCGTAGACGGTACAGATCTTCGACCTGGTTCCGTTGTGCCGTACGCTGAAGCTCTTGGCGCGTTCCGGACGCATGTTACGGGGACAGCAAATTGCAACGCTCCTCGTCCTCTACTGATCTTTGACGAACAAGCATCTCAACGTATGCTGGTACCCGACTTTGATGCAACGCGCGGAGCGAGCCCAGACGGACCCGGCGCCGTGTCGCACAACGAAGACGACTCGCAGACGCGGATCAGGGATTTCGAGGTCGAGGTGGCGCGCGCTGTCAGCAGACAAGAGCATCGCACCCACGAGCTCGACGCATGTCCCCTCAACTCAAGCGAATGACAGACAAAAGCACGTCTTGCTCTTCGGAGCCGTTCGCGTGAGTGGGATTTTGGTCAGCTTCTCACGCCCGGTCGGACGTTCGCGCGAATGCGAGATAGGCTATCATGACCCAGTACATGCTAGTCAACCAGGCGCCCGATCTGCTCCAGGACGAGTGCATTGCATGGGAGCGGGAAAAGAGCAACAGACGGGTCCCCCCGGCTGCGCTTCATCTGGTGTGGCTCGTTCCTCCATTTGACCGTCCCGTATCGTCAGTGAAGACGAGAACAGAGGCAGCGAGCGCAAAGTCAAGGTCATCGAGCCGAAGAGGGAGGCGGTATGAGGGCGAGCAAGAGAGTTGTCGCGGGACCAGGGGACTCGAGGTGTGATATCCGCTTACAGTCGCGCGCAGCCTGTTTGTGGTGCAGTCTCAAGTGTTGTTGCGGTTGACCTTGAGTAGCGCAAGTTCGAAGCCGAAGAGAATGCAGCGTGATTGCGCAGGGCTTTGACCAAACCGCGGTTGTTCAAGAGAGGGAGAACTTCAGTGCAGCTCTATTTCGCCCGACTCTACCGCTTCTTCCCGCCTTTCCCTCCTTTCTTCCCGCCCTTCTCGGCATTGTCTGCATCTGACAAGAGACCCGCATCCGTGAGAGCGTCGCGTGCAGCCTGCGGCAGAAACGCATGTCAGCAGCGGCCGAGTCACGGCCAGAACTTGCAGTGGACGCACCTGATTGACTGCGAAAGTACGGGTGGCAACAAGGAGAGGGAGTGTCAGTGTCGCTTCAGCCCGCAATTGGGAAGGCTGACGCACTCAGCTTGAACCGATCCGGGCCCAGGTGAATCCCGCCATACCACCGCGTGACGACTACCATGACGTTGGGCACATCCTGCAGGCAGACCACGTCAGAGGTGGGACCCGCGAGAGGTGCAGAAAAGCGGACGCACCAAGAGCGTGAGTAGGTGCGCTAAGCGGCTGCCAGCAGCCGTCTCGCCGTCGTCGTCATTGTCGGCATGTCGTGTCCCGGAGGCGGTAGTGAACTGATATGCCGAGATGTTGTGTCTGCGCTCGCAAAGTACGTCAACTGAGGTCGAGGAATCAGGGCACTTCGGCGTACGTCGCGCGCGCAATTTTGTTGTTGCTCAACAGGGCATCTATGACGGCATCAACCTGTGGCAATAGAATGAGCTGCTGTTGGTGCATTCGGAGAACGCGCCAGCGCACCTCGTCTAGCGAGTTAACCTTGGCGACGTGACCAACGAATACCTGCCGGCAAGGAATGATAAGCAAGCCGCGCACGGCGCACGAAAAGACAAGCTCACGGATTGACGATCCACAATAGGTTGCGAGGAGACGATAGGCGGGCACGGCACGTCTGCCTTTCTCGCCTGCCGTTCCTCCTGCAACCTGCGTCGCACCGCGTCGTCTCGTCGTCGCCCTTCTTCAGCCTCCTCTGCCACCTCGGCCTTTGCCCTCGCCTGCTCCTCGCCCGCAGCTTTCCGTGCCGCCTCGTTCCGCCGCAGCTCATCCTCATGCTCGCCGACCCATCTCGAGCACATTTCCCGCACGAGTTCGATCCCCTCGAACAAGCATACGCCGCCGGTCCACTCAACTGCACTCCCCGTTACTCCTGCCTCGGCGTCGTGCATGTAGACACGCAGGACCTCGCCGAACAGATCGTCCGATACGGCGCTCGCTCCGAGGTAGCGGTCCTGAAGCTGAATGAGGGGCGGCTCGGCCGACGGATAGCCTTTTGGTAGAGAAAGGAGGAGATGCAGCGGGACTGATTCATGCGGTGGGGTGAGAGTCGTGCTGAGGACGAGGCGGAGAGGGTCGGCTGAGGAAGGCGTCCATTGCGGCGGCGGCGAAGCGCTGCGCGAGGTGCGCGGAGGGCGGTACAGCGAGAGAGACGGTTCAGGGTTGTCGTAGATCGCCGCTAGAGATTGCAGCTCGTCTGCGACGTCTTGTGCGTTTGGCTCATCTTGCGCCGCCTCGAGGGAAGACAGAACGAGGGCAAGGTCGAACGCCGCGTCTGTACCGACATCGAGCGACTCGAACGAGTCTGAGAGGTCGACTGGCATGCCCGCAAGCGCCGATCGCGGGCTCGCGTGCGAGAAGCACTTGGTCAAGGTCAAGGCGAACGTCAATGTCAACTCTCATCAATGCGCAGCAGACCCTGCAACAGCATGACGATGTGATGCACAGTGTCCACAGAAAGACGAGAGATAGCCAGAGGGGAGGTCGCAGAAGATCGGAGGGGCAAGTCGGAGTGTCTGTCTAGAGAGAGAAGCGGAAGGAGGGCCAGAGGGCAAGAGTGCACGTATGAGGGGCAGAGAAGGGGATGCTAGAGCTACAGGTGCAGTTGAGGATTACGCGCTGCTGAGGATCTGGTCGATCATTTCGTTGATCTTCTGCTTCCGCGCGGCGAGGTCGGCTGACGGGAACAGAGCCGCAAGGCCGTCGCGGCACTGCCGCTTCGACAGCTGCATGACTGCGTTGAGACAAGTGTGGGTCAGATATGTGTCCAAGCGAGCGCAAGATTGACACGTACGGTCTTGACCGGCCAGGTATGCCTGGAGTGTCGAGAACAGCGCCTCATCGCTGGGGTTCGGGTCATTGCTGGGCGTCGGCGCCGGCGGATTCGCAAAGGGGTTGGCCGAGCCGTATGAGAACGCCGACATACCCGACTGCCGGCGCGGGAGCGACGACATGGGCGGGGGCGGCGCTGGGTGGAACGCGGCAAGGCTCATCTGCGACTGGAGCGTCGCGGGCGCCATATACGGGTGAGCGCTCATCGGGTACGCCCCGAACTCGCTGCCCACGACGCTGCCGGGCCCGGGCGCGCCGTAGAGACTGCCAGGCGCAGCCGAGAAGGGCGCGAAGCTCTGCGACGGCATGAGCGGCATCGTCGGGATCTGCATCGTCGAGCGCGAGGCGTGGCGCGCGTGGAGCTCGCCAAAGTCTGACCCGCCGCGCTGGTGCGCCACCTGCGGACCGCGGGTCGCGAGCGAGAACCCGGCAGTCGAGTGCGACTTTTCGGACCGCGTGTCGTAGTGCTCGTCGGCGAGCGCGGCCTCGTAGTCGGCGAACTTGGCAAGCGGGATCGTCGACTCGTCGAAAGCCTCCTCCTCGGCCTGCAAGACTTTCTTCGAGCGGCCTTCGCCGACGACAACGCGGGTGTTGCCCCAGGTGAAGTCATCGAAGCGCCAGAAGGAGTAGACGGGCAGGAGGAAGCTGTAGACCGGGTAGGCGCACTGAAGGGTCAGAGACTCGTCAGCGCGATGCATGCAGGGGCGCGAAGACTGAGGCGTACGAGGTAGATGATGAGCCAGCCGATGAATTGCCACTGCCGCTTGAGGAGGAAGATGATGGCCTGCAAGCCGTAGACAGCCGCAATCATGACGATAGCGATGACGGGCAGAGCGCTCGACCCGGTGGCGACGGTGACGATGAGGTAGATCTGCGCGCCGCGTGTCAGGGCAAGCCGACAGAGAGTGGCATGGAGAGGATACGCACGAGGTAGACAAAGGTGGCGGGAAGGATGATGGTGCCGAGGAGGTCGACAAAGACGATGAAGCGCATCGAGAAGCAGCAGAACCCGCACATGTTGGGCAGGAACATGAGCTCGGCGAGGTTGTGCACGGTCGAGTTGATCCAGCGACGACGCTGCGAGAGCAGGATGCTCCACGAGTGCGGCGCGACGGTGAAGGCGTGCGCATCCGGGATGAACTTGGTCTTGTAGCTTGGGAAGTGCTTGAGGATGAGCGTTGTGAGGTACCGGTCCTCGCCGAGCGCGAGCAGGTTCTTCTTGTGCAGCGTGTCGAGGTTGCCGTCGCAGTAGTCGTCGATGATGAGCGAGCTGACAAGGAGCGGCTTGCCCTTGTCGGCCGACCGAATGCGGTACATCGTGAAACTGAAGGGTGAAGGCATGAGCGAACGGGTCTGGCGGGAAATGCGATAGGTGCGCACCAGCCGGGCAGACAGGTGACCGAGCCGAACAAACTCTCGAACGCCTTGGCCATGTGGTGCGAGATAAAGTACTCGTAGACTGCGCAGAATCCGCTGTCAGCGAAAAGCCGAAAGAGCGAGGCGAGCATCGAACGTACCCTGAATCATGGTCCACCACGACACCTGCTCGTTCTCGAGGCGCGTCTCGCCGCAGATCCCGATGATCTGCGCGTCGTCCACGGCCGCAGCAACGAGGCGATTGAGCGAGTCGGGCTGGACAGAGGTGTCGGCGTCGATGACGAACATGAACTGGTAGTCACGGGCGCGTCAGCTTCCTCTTCTCCGGAAGGTAGAGGCGGCGCACCTCGTAGAGCTGCGGGTCGACGCCGATGACGTTCTTGATCTGATGGTAGATCTCGAGCTCGAGCGGGAACATCTCCGCGTCGAAGTGAACGCGATTGAGGAAGCGCATGGCGAGGATCTGCGAGTCACGCTTGCCGCGGTTGCCCGGACGCGAACGCTCGGACGGGCGGCCCACCTTGGCGACGACGAGGTAGGGTACGACGTCTGCGGAGCGGATAAAATGTGAGCTGCATCCCGTAGCGCTGGGAGAGCCGACTCACGGCCTTCAACCTCGTACAAGCCGCTCCAGACCTTGCCGTAGTTGAGCTGCTTCGAGCCCTCGGCGACAGCCTTGTACATGAGCGGGTCAGGCTCGATGGTCTGGTCGACGCCGAGAATGTCGAGCACGATGCGCGGAGTGGGCCGATCGTTGCCCGACCCGACGATCATGCCGTCGCAGATGATGAAGAGAAGCTTGCGCTTGTCGTCGTAGTTGAGGACGGCGAGCGAGTCGATCGTCTTCTTGAGCGACTCTTCGCCCTCGGTGTAACACGGAACCTGGCAGATGACGAATTTGTCGCGCTGCTCGGGCATTCGCTTCGAGCCGAACTGGAGCGCCGCGAGGAACTTGGCGAGGATGGTGACCATGATGAGAATACCGAAGGCGAGGAGCATGTTGGGCTGGAACTGGCAGCGCGGCGAGTCGCGGAAGTCGGTGTCGCCGCGGTAGAAAAGGGTCCGTACGCAATTCATGTTGGTTTCGAGCGTTGACCAGTCGAGGTTGAGGTCCTTGATTGCGCTCGTGAGGTCCGTCCCAGGCTGAGCCTGCCAGACGCTGGCGAAGTTCTGGTCGAGGAACTCGTACGAGTTGTCGCGAAGAAGATCGATCTGTAGTGGAGGGACGGTGAGTCAAAATCGCTTCTTCAGCGGGAAAAAACAACGCACGGTGTAGAAGTAGTCCGACAGGTCGTAGATGGAGCCATTGACGATGCCCCACATCCTGCTCATCTCCTCGGCCTCGGTGCGGACCTTGCCCTTTGTCCAGACGAGTGGGCCCTTGTGGTACTGGTCCATCTTGGGAAGGAAGGTGTCGAAGTACCAGTTCGAATCGTGCAGCGCCGAGCCAGTCTGCGACTGCTGTGAGCCGGACGTGTGGACGGCATTGGGCACCTCGGCAGTCCAGTTCTGTGTAGCAGTGACGACGTGAGCAGGGTGAAGGGCTGACGCAGGGAGGAATGCGACGCACCGCGTACTGAAGGGTCAGGTCGTCGGACGAGACGAGGCTGGGGCAGGCGGTCGAAAGCGGACTGCAAATACGAGCATGTCAACATGTGCATGAGGGAGTCGGTAGAGCGATCGAGGCGCACATCGGGAAGTAGTTGGTCAGGTCGAGGCCGCCAAGTGTGAGCATGTCCTCCGTCGTGACGTCCATGCCGTCAATATCCGAGTGCCTGCAAGTACAGCGCTGGTCAGTGAATTTCTAGCGGATTGACGGGCAGTGACAGCTCACTGGATGCGGTAGAACTTGGTCAAGTCGTAGACCTCGCCGCGAACGGCGACCCAATAGTCGGTCGAGCCCGAGTGGTACCCGAGTTCGGCTTCGTTCCACGCCTTGTCGTAGTTCGGACAGATCAGGCGGCCAAAGACGACGATGTCTGCAGGGTGAAGCGAATGAGCGGAACGCGCGAACCACGTACGGAGAAAGGGTGCTTACAGAAGATGACAACACCGCAGAAGAACGCGATGAGCATGCACAGCGCGAGCTGTATATGCGCCACATTCGTGGATCAGCGACGCATTCATGTACCTCGCGCTGTGGTCGAGAGCTGGCACGCACCTTCTCCCTCCAGGCCATGCGCACGTCGGGGCGCTTCATCCGACCGAGATACGTCAAGCACGGCGTCGGAACCCACCACGTGAGCATCCACACCATCGCGACCCAGATGCGGCGGCCCCTGCTAGTGGGTACCTCCTCGATAGCCTTGCCATCGCCCTCCTGCGGGTTCCCGTCGCGGTCAAGCACACCTTCCTTCCCGCCTCCGCCGTTTCCGAACCCGCCGCCGTTGCCGCCGCCGCCCATCGCGCCCGGGGGTGGCGCCGAGAAGCCCGCAGGCGTAGGCTTGTCTTTCCCCCAGATCTCGGACGCCGACGCGCCATGGCCCATCCCGCCGCCATACCCGCTCCCGAATCCGCCGCTACCGTATCCGCTCCCGCCGTGTCGCATATACGGCGCCGTCGGCGGCTGCAGCGGCGAGCCGACGAACGAGTCGCCGTGGTAGCCGTGTCCAAGGCCGGAGCGGACCGTGTCGAACGCGTTGGTCGACCCGAGCGCCGCGCCCGACGAGTACGGCACGTAGCTCGGCGTCGTCGGCGTCGTGGGCGCGCCGCCCGGCCCGTACAGCAAATCGTCGACGCTCTCGCCCGCACCGCCCGTCGCGGCCCGCCCGCCCTCTGCGTATCCGACGTTGACCGTACTGCGGCTCGGGCCGAGCTCGGGCAGGTAGCCGAGCATGCCCGCGCCCGCTGCGCCAGCATCGAGGTCCTTCTCGTCGTCTTCGTCGTCGGCCGCGTCGGGCGTGAGCACGGCAGGCTGGCTGCGCTTCTCCCGCGCGGCCGCAAGCGCCGCCTCGCGGTGCTCGGGCTCCTCGTGCGCGCGGAGGCGGTCCTCGACGAGCTTGAAGGCGCGGTACGAGAGCCAGACGCGCGCAGTACCGAGCGCAAAGTCGCCGCGCTCGGCCGCGAGGCCAAAGTCACGCAGGAAGGCGTGCACGGCGTCGCGCGCGCCCTCGCTCGCACCGATCCCGACGCCGTGCCGCAGGGCAAAGTCGGCGTAGTCGGCGTCGTGCACCCAGTCGGTCCCGTTGCGGCGCGCGACGAGCTCGGGGAGCTGCAGCGCGCTCACCTGCGCCTTGACGAGGCGCGCGTCGAGCTGCCGCGCGGCGCCCGTCGTGTTGGGCAGGAGCGAGAGGACGGACCACTGGTGAGTGCGCGAGAGGACCGAGCCGAGGAGGTGCGCTGCCGTCGCGTTGACCTGCGACGAGACGGGGTGGATCGCAAGCGGGTCGAGCAGCGGCTTGGTGTAGTCGGCTGCACCACTCTCGTCGTCGTCCGCGAACGCGTGCGAGACCTTGACGGGACTCGGCTGGCGGAGCGGCATGCTCGAGACCTGCGCTGCGACGATTGTGTTGTCGTCGAGCGGGTGCACCTCGGCCGCGAGGCTCGGCCCGCTGACGAGCTTGGCAACAAACGCGTCGCTCGAGTTGCGCAAGAGGGCGACAAAATCAGGGTCGAGCGCGTCGGCGTCCGTCTCGACAAAGCGGTGCGCGTCGTATGCGACCGTCTGCTGCCCGTAGTGCGTAACGGCGAACGACGTGCGCGCGCCGGGCCCGCCCGGGTGCGGGACAAAGCTGCCGTGCGTCGAAAAGTGGTCGCGCATGCCCGTCACGAGCTCGTCGTCGGCCTCGTCGCTCTGCACGCCCTTGCGCAGGCTCTGCACCGTCTTGGCGAGGCCGCCGAGGATCCCGCCCGGCTTGCGGTCGGCCTTGCCGCCGAGGCGGCCGCCGCGGAGCAGCTCGATGCGCGACGTCCCGTCGTCCGAGGGGAGGACGTCGGCGATGCGGACGCCGTCCTCTTGCGCGCGCGCGGCGAGACCGCCATCGCCGTCAAAGGCGTGCTCGATCCACCAGTACCGCTGCAGCTCGGTCTGGTAGTTGTGGAGGAAGTCGTCAAAGCCGTTGAGCGCGCGCACAAGCAGTGACGAGCGCGAGCCCGGGCGCGAAGGCGAGTGGTTGGTAAAGCCCGGCGACGAGAACTGGAGGATCGAGGTGCCGCCCTGCTGCTGCAGCGTCGCGATCGCCTCGTCGCCCGGGAACAGCTTGTGGTTGGCCGTCTCGACGACGAAGGCGAAGAGGATCGAGTAGAGCGCAGCCATGAGGCTGTCGCGCTGGCGGTCGGCGCCCTCGGCGCGCAGGATCGTCGCCGTCATCTCCTTGCGGACCCAGCGGACACGGTTCGTCAGCGAGCGCTCGAGGTCGTCGCTCGCGACGCCGAGGAGGTCAGCCGCCTTGTCGAGCACGTCGCGGTTGACAACCCACGCGGGCTCGGAGCGGAAGTCGTACGGGTCCTCTGGGTGTTCGGCAAACTCGATGTTGCCGATGGCGAGGATCGCCGACAGGATGCGGAACGTCGAAGCGACGTGGCGGGGCTTGAAGCCGAGGACCTTGAACGCAGCGCGGACCTCGTCGAACGCGATCGAGTCGTCGGCGCCGGGCACGCCGGGCGGGAGGCGGTAGCACCCTGACTTGGCAAAGAGAGCATAGTCGGCCATGTCGTCGAGGATGCCATACTCGGTCTTTTCGGCGTGGGTAGCGCCCGCGACGAGCTGGTAGAAGGCATGGAAGGTGCGCTCGTCCTTGCCGAGCTTGGCGAAGCGAGTGCGGTCGAGGCCGTACGCGAGGAGCTTTGCGCCGGCGAGACGACCGGTCGCGTTCAGGTGCAGCTCGAGGAGGGACGAGTGGCGGGTTGCAGAGGGGTTCGCGGCCGTCTTTGCGGCGCCGAAGGACGAGAGAAGCGTCTCGAGGGCCTGGACCTGCTCAGCGAGCCGCGTGTCCTTCTTGCCTGAAGTCGACAGTCGCAAGAGCTGCGCCGTGACGAGGTGCTGCTGAGACGTTGTTCCTGCGCCCGATAGACCGCTGCGATGCGCGAGGCGAGAGATGGTCAGCAGAGGTGGGGAAAGGCTTGGACGAAGGCGAGCACCTGTAGACGATCGACTGCGACTCGGCGGTCCTCCTCGCGGCATGGTAGACCCTGCAGGCGAGGTCGTAGGCGTGCGGGTGGACGCTGTCTCCGCCGGGCGACGAGCGGACGCGGTATGCGCGGTCCTCGTACTCTGCCTTGCTGGCCTCGGAGACGTCTGCCTTTGCCTCGTTGGGGTTGACGACGACGAGAGTCTGGTCTCCGGCGTACGTGGCGTTCAAATCGAGGCGGTAGCGGGCTGCGAGGGCGTGCACAAGCGAGTCGGGCGAGGGCACTGCGGAGCTTGCGGTTGCTCCGGCGGTGCCCGCGAGCAGACCCGTGAGGTTTGCGAGCGACGCAGGGTCGTGCGCCATGGCTCTGAGCTCCTGGCGTGCCTGCTAGCGCGCTGCGAGGGGCGTGGTGGCGTTGGGATCGGTCGATGCACGAGGTTGAAGGAGACGAGCGGTGGGCGAGCGAGCCAGTCGCCCTCGAAGGCCGGGAGCGGTGCGAGCGGACGAGCGCGCGTGCACTGGCGAGCTCTGTCCTGCACTCGAGCACGCACACACGCAGCGGGGAGCGTGCGGGTCGACGCGAGCGAACGGAGGGCGTCCACAGGGCCTCGAGCAGACTCGCACTCGCCGTCTCGCCTGAATGCGTGATCGAGGGGAGGGGCTGTACGGCGATTCTTTTCACAAGCAGATTGGTCCAACTCGCAGCTCACCCTGAGCGAGTGAGAGTGAGTTCTGGCGTCCCCCTCTCTTGCCTTCTCCGCGTCTCTCGTCTCGAGCCGACTGCTGCTCGCTCCTTCGACGGCCCGGGGCAGAGGCAGCGCGAACATGCTCACCGTCCTGCACGTTTTGAGCTGGCTCGCGTGCATAGCCGGCTTCGTCTTTGTCCTCCTCTCGCTTGGTCCGTCGCGCTCACCCCACCGTCGTCTCGTCGCGACAGTCGCGCATCTCTGCACGCGTCTTGCAAAGCGTCGAGCTGACCAGGCAATGCACCCGCAGCGAGCGGCCTGCTGTACGTCGCAGAGGTCATCGAGGAGCACTCTGCCCTCGCAAAGACGATCGGGCAGCACCTCATCTACGCGAGTCGCCTCCTTTCTCGGCCTGCATCTGCGTGATGGACTGACTCGTCAAGCCACACAGGCCGAGATTGCCCTCTTCTGCTTGCTGTACTTTGTCGACGGCCTCCCGTGGCACCTCGTCGCCGTCGGCATCCTCGCCCACCTCGTCTAGTGCGTTCAGCCTGCAGTCTTTCTGACCTTTCCCACTCTAACGCTGACATGCGAGCGCACCTGCAGCCTGCAGAACTTCTCGCGCAACTGGCCGACCATCTCGCTCACTTCCGTCACCTTCATCGCATCGTGCCTCTTCGTTCTCGCATCGCACTTCCTCTCGTTCCGCCACTTCTCGGCCCGCACCGCGTCCGGTCACTCGGGGCGCTACACCCACTACAACGCCTACGACCCCAAGCGCGGGAGGTACGGCGTGGCGAGCCACTCGGAGAGCTTCCTCGAGGTCGCGACCTTCTTCGCCATCTGCGTCTGGCTCGTCCCCTTCTACCTCTTCCTCTCGCTCTCGGCCAACGACAACGTCCTCCCGTCTGCGGGTGAGAGCGCTGCGCCGTCCCGCCGGTCCTCGACTGCCGCCAAGTCCGGCGTGCCCGACTCTCCCACCCTGCGCGCGCAGAAGATCCCCGGCTCGCCCGGCCTCGGGCGCCACTCGCGTCAGCGCTCGTCGATGATGAAGACGGCGCTTTCGTCCGCGTTCTCGCTCGTCCCCTCCTCTCTGCGCCCATCGACGCTCTCCGTGCAGCTCCCGCTCTCCGAAAAGCCGAACGCCCCACGGCGCGACATCCCGCGTTCGCCGAGTCCGACGTACGGCTTCCAGCCCCACAGTCCGAACCTGCAGCAGTCGACGCAGGGTACCTCGAGCGCCTTCTCTACCTCGTCCGCCTCGGCCGTCTCCGCCGGCGTCAAGGCGCGTCCGCAGCCGCTCCTGCGCACGAGCTTCGGCCCGGGCAGCAACGCCGGCGCCTGGTCGCAGCCCGGCTCGCCGCTCGCCTCGGGCAGCGGCGGCGACGGCCTCGGCTTCTCGACCGTCGCGGCGCACAGCCCCGTCTCGCCCGCCGCGGCGCCCTTCTCCCCCTCGCTCGCGTCGTCCTACTCGGCCCTCCCCTCACCCGGCCCTAACTCGAGCAGCGCGCCGCGCTCGCGCTTCGCGGCGCAGCCTCCGCCCGGAGTGAGCGTCTCGCAGCCCCCTTCGCCCGCCCAGGCGCGCTTTGCCCCGCCGCCAGGTCCGCCGCTGAGCGCCGGTCCGGGCGGCGGCACGAGGCCGTCGTTCGCGCACTCGGTCACTGCGCCTGCGAGCGTGAGCGCGCCGGGCATGGCGAGGCGCAGCACGGGCGGCGGGCCGGTCTCGCCCGCTATTGCGAACGGCGCCGTGTCTCCGGTCGAGAAGGGGATTGGGAGGAGAGCGAGCGAGGCTGTGCTGCGTCAGAGTGTGGGAGCGGGGGCGGGCGCGGGAGGGCTGCCCAGTCCGAGTCTGTCGGCGGGACCTGGGCTGAAGAGGAGGGATACAACGAGTGATTGGACGAGTTAGCTGGGTGGCGCATGAAGCGAGGACTGGAGGCTTGCGGTTGTACAACAAGGCTTGCGTCGCATACGAGGTTTTTGCATTCTCCACTTCGCATTTGCAGCTTCTCCCGTTCGCACGGCCTGAGGACGGTTCACATGCGAGTAATATGGCAACGAGCAAGAGCAGGAAAGGAACTACTACAGCACCGCTTCACAAGTCGATCGACGCAAAGAGCTCGTCGTCGTCTTCGAGCAGCGCGTCAAACTCGTTTGCCTCCTCCGCCGGCACGCGATCCACCTGCGGCTTCGCGTCCTCCGTCTCTTCCTCACGCTTGACCTTCTTCGCCGCGGGAGGCGCGTCTTGGCCCGCACCCGTTCCGGGCGTGAGCAAGTTCTCCTCGTCGTCCGGCTCCGGCTTGACGCGGACGACCTCTTCTTCGCCTCCGCCGCCCTGAACTTCCTGCTTGACGACTCGCTCGTCCGCCGCCGTCTCCGCATCCGCCTTCGCCTGCTCGCCAGCCTCACCGTCAGGCGCCGGCTCGCTCTTGTGCGTCAAGAAGCGCCGCAGATCGAGGATGGTCGACATGCGCAGCTCGCCCTTCTTGCCCCACCCGTCGACCTCGGGGCGGAAGTCGAGGTAGAGGGCATAGCCCTGCGTGCACGAGTCGATCAGTTGAGAGCGAGAGACGAGATCAGCGCGAGAGATGGGTACCTTGTCGTTCAGCTCTTTTGGCGAGAAGCTGTCGGCGAGCAGACGCATTGAGCCTGTTCAACAGAAGAGTGTCACTCTAGGCGAGCGGCACAGAGGGTGGGGAGCTCAGCACATACCTATCACGGCGCCGAGCTGCTGCCTGAACGCGCCGCGCATGTACGCAAACGCCTTGCTCGGGTCGGCGACGTGGCCCTTCGAGATGGCACGCCACTCGCCGTGCTGCGTCGAGAGGACGGGAACCTGCGAAGACACTTGCATCAGAGGGGTGGCCTGGGTTGAGACCAAGCGGAAGCACTCACCCGTCGACCGAGAATCTCGACAAACGGTTGCGAGGGTCCGACGTCAACCTTGAGCGCGTCGGACGACATGATGCCGAGCGAGACGCCTTTCGAGGTAGCGTTGAGGTCGGTGAAGACGTGTGCTGCGAGTTCCGCGTGTCAGACCTGTGTCGCCAACGCTGTAGGAGACCCATTCGCACCGATGCTGAGCGCCTCCTGTCGACGAAAGCCGAGTCGTTCTGCGACTATGCAGGCCCAGGCCGTCATGACGGGCGCGCGGTTGACGATGCAGACCTTTTGCGCCAGTCCCTGCAACGGAGAACGCGCGTCAGCAAGGAGTCCTTTCAAGCGAGCGGCAAAGCGCACCTCCTCTGCCTCGATCTCGTCGAACGCAAAGTCCTCGTCGACCGTCACCTCCCTGGGCGCCCTCGTCGGCAGCGGGCGGTCGAGGTCGCTCTCCCTCGAGCGTTTCCTCGGCGCCTGCTCGCCAAATTCGCCCCCATACCCTTTCGTCTCCTGCTCCTGCTGTCCCTGCGCCGCCTTGCCCTTGCCCTTGGCGCCCGCCGCACCGCCCTTGCCGATGACGGCCATGACCCCCTTGCGGACATCCTCGTCGGCGATGCCGATGCGCGCCATCTCGACCTGCGTGAGCGTGCGCAGCTTGGCATGCGACGTACAGCCCGCCGGGACAAGCTTGGCCGCGGCCTGCATCGCCTGCGACATGCTCAGGTGCGGCGGTTTCGGGCCGGCCGTCGTGAGGAGCTTGAGCAGCGCGGGGAGCGACAGCGCGGTCGGGTCCGAGGTGACCTTGCTCGGGCCTTTGCTAGGCGAGCCTCGCGGCGGCATCGTGCGCGAGAGCGTGGAGAGCGGTCGGAAGTCAACCTCAAGCGGGGCGGTGAGGATGAGGTCAACGTTGACATTCGCAAGATCGACGGCGCAGCGGTCCGAGAACGTTGCCGAGTTTCTCTCCGAGTCTCTCTAACGATTGGCAGCGCACACGACGCGCGAAGGACGAGGCGGGCTGCCAATGTCCTCCGTCTGTGGGCGAAGAAGCCCGCTCCGCGTTGATCCCTACTCGAACTCGGCCCTGTTCTCCGGTGGAAACAGGCTACACAGTCGCTCTGCCTCGGCGCGCATCTCCTCCTTGGTCCGCGGTTTCCGCTCGTCCTCGATGCCCTGAAACGGCGTCTCGACGTTCCCTCGTTCCCGCTCGCGCTGCTGCACCTCGAACGCCTTGCGCTCGGCCCGTGTTTCCCGCGAGGCGTAGGCCTCGGCAAAGTCTTGTGAGAGGTTCTGTGCGTCTAGGTGCGTGTACACTGCGCAACGCGGGAGGGTGAGCGCGGAAAGTGAGCGGGTGTGCCGAGCGAGACGCACTCTCGTCTAGGGGCTCGAAGTCCTTGGCTCGCCGCGGGATGATGTGGACGTGGACGTCTGCAGATTCGGCAGTCCAGATGATCCGGTCAGGGAGAGCTTCGTCGGCCTGGTTGGAACTCGCAGGAACGCACGGGGGACAGACTGGCCGGCGAGCGGCCCATCTTGGAGTGCGATGTTCAGTGCTCTGCGGCGGAATTGCGGGATCAGTATATCATAGGAGCCGGAGGGAGACCGCGACGCACTGCGCCTTGTACTCCTTCTCGATGACCCGGCTGATCTGGTGTACGCTCAGGAAGAGGTCGGTGACCTCGTCGGGCGTCAGGTCGCGGAAGCGGGGTGCGACTCTTTGCGGGATGACGAGGACGTCTGCGTGAATGTAAGGCGGGGTCAGTCGGAGCAGGACAACGAGCGGCCCCACCTGTCGGCTCGAGGCAGGGGAGGAAGACGGACGACCGGGAACGACAGGTTTGAGGTTGACGATGCCACAGGAGAGCGCGCTCTGGTAGAAGACCTGGTTGGGCACCCGGAACGTCGCAAAGCGGAGAGTCGAGAGCGCAGACATCGCTGGAGTTCAACCTGCGAGGAGGGCAGGAGGTCAGCGAGAACAGCGGAACAGGGCCGTCCTTCGGCCAGGGTGAGCGCACAGGTCTGTCGCAGTCTTGCAGTAGCTTGCACTCCTAGGAGCAGCGACACGGGTGGGGTTGACCCGGACGAAGGAGCACCTTGACCGGCTCTCGCTCTCACCGCTCGCTCATACATCGTCGGTGACCATCGTGGTCAGTACGCTATGCTAGGATCCGTCTGACGTCCCGCCGGGTGGGCGCCCTGCTGCCGTCCTGTTCGTGCACGCGCCCCCGCTCTCCTGTTGTCGTACTCTTGCGATGAAGCGATGTAAGGCGTTTCCAGTGACGGCGCGCTTGCAGGCTAGTCATGCGTGCTGAAACGACGAGCTCGGAGAGCAGCTCTGCGTGGCTGCTCGAGCCGCGGCGGACCTTCGGAGTGTCCGACGTTCTTAGCGTCCGTTGCTCCTCTCTCCGACCACACGGCTGCTTCCGCCTTGTTCTCCCTGCTTGCGCTCTGGGATGAAGGCTGGTTCGCTCGGGCGGCAGCCTGAACGGCGCTCCGTCCAGCCGGGAGGGCGCGCCCTGCCCGGCATGTTCGCCTCTCCTTCACCGTCGCCCGCACCCTCGTCGCGACCAGCCTCAACGCGCGCGAGCCGTCCAGCATCGTCACCCGCACGTGTATCAACCTCTGTGGCAGCGTCGAAGCCCTCGCCCGCCGTCAAAACCGCCATCCCGGCCGAAAGCAAAGGCTCGCTTCTCAGCAGCTTTGGCGGCGGAGGAAGCGGGAGCGGACGTATGCCCTCGACTGCATCTGCGCCCTCAAGGCTAGACCGTCTCGCTGCAGCGGGCGCAGCAGGAGTCGCTGCTGCGGGCGCTGCTGCTGGAACCTCGGACAGCATCTCGAGGGCGCGGCGGTTAGGACTGAACCGCGCGAGACGGACGCCGTCTCCTCCTTCGTCGCCAGAGTACTCGCCAGAGCGTTCGAGCGGTCGCGACAGGTCATCGTCTTTTGCAGCCGGCACTTCGCCCTACAGAGGGCGCTCGCCCGACGCCCCTCAGCAACGCTCTCGCCATTCATCCTCTCCCGCGCCTGCCGAAGCCGCAGTGGCAGCAGCACCGTCGGCTGAACAACCGCAGGGTCTTTTGAGCTCCCTTTGGGGTCGTGCGAGCCAGCTCGTTAGCGGCGCGACCGGCGCTCAGCCGCAGGTCGTGCGTGAACGGCGGGGGTCTGGCTCGGAGGCGGGCGACCTTGCCGCGCCCGAAGCAAGGATCACGCCGTTCGGTGTCGGCGGGCATGGTGGTGCAGAGCCACGCGAGGAAACTGGGCCGGCGAGACGACCGAGCGGCGGGCCGGGCGGACCGATCGCACTTCCGCCGCTGATCGCGGCCGCACGCGCTCTGCCCGGCGCTCGCCGCACCGCGTCGGCGCCTCTCGCTGCTTCTTATTCGATCCCTCCCGCCGAACCGATCACGTACCACCGCCCGCCTCCTGTTCATCCACGCGATGTGCTCCTCGCATACACCGCTCGCCCTCGACGCGCTACGATCGGCCCGTACGAGTGGCTCGAGCCGCACGACGAGGCGCCTTTCGAGCCGTACCTCTTCCAGCGCGCGCCGGGTAGGACAGCCACGCGTCGCGGCGGGCGCGCGGGACGGCGGCCAGGAATGCCGGAGAGCACCAGGAGCAACCCGCTTCCGGTGGGCGTTGCGGGATCGTTTGCGGCAGGCGCCGCAGGTGCGATGGCCGTCCCGACAGCTGGAGGACTGGGCAGGGCTGCGACAATGCATCCAGCAAGGTACGTCTCGAGCATCCTGGGTGTGAGCTGTCTTCGCGGAATGCTGAACTGCATGCTCTGCAGCGTGGCTGCTCCGGCGAGTTTTGCCGCTCCGGTACCCCCGCTCGTCCCGTCGCACCTCGAACCAGCGTACCCTGGGCATTTTCAGCCGCGAGTCGCTGCGCAGCTTCCTGCACCTCCCGCACCTCCCGCACTTCCCACATTAACCGCGCCAGCCTCCGTCACAGCGTCGGCTGGGCCTCTTCCGCTCGCTCTGTCACACACAGCAGCTCCGCCTGGCCATGCAGGTCCTTCTACGACTACCGACTGGGCGGCTCCTGCCGCAGCAGGCGTCGCAAGCGCAGTCGCTCTGTCGCCTGGTACGCATGCTTCTCAGGCTGGCGAACCCGCTTCAACCGGCGCAAGAGCCAGCGAGGAGCTCCCGTCGTACGAACAGCTCGCGCCTACGGCGGGTGGCGAAGCTGCGCCGACGTTGGCCCCGGTCAAAGCAGCAGAAGTATCGCGTGCTGCACCCGCCGCAGCCGAGGCGGCAGCCGCGCAGGCGACGTACGCTCGGTCTGGACTTGGGCCGGACTCGCTGCCCGTCTTCCCGGAGCATTCCAGCGCGCTCCCGGCCTCGTCGTTCACCGCTCCCGTTGGAGCGTCGGGCGCCTATGTCCAGCCGCACGAGCCGTCAGCGTACTCGGCTGCGGGTAGTCAGGCTCCGTTCGCGGCACGCGCAGCAGCTCCTACGACTGTTCCGTTTGCCACTGCCGCGGCGTCAGTGCCGCCGCTCCTCCCGCCCGCTCCTCTGGCGTACGTTCCGGCACCTCTGGCTCCCGCCGCAGCGTACCCGGCACCGACCGCAGCAGCTCCAGCATATGCGCCATCCGCTGCGGCCACGACGTCGGCTCCGACCGCCGCACTGTACTACCCTCACGCCGTTGCACACCTTCCGCCCCTCATCCCGCCACTTCTTCCGCCTGCGCTCGGCACAGCTGCCGCTTCGAGTGGCGCTGCACATCCGACCGTCGGCCAAAGCTCGGCGGGCGGTCACGACGACGTGGTCCACGAAGGCGGACTGGTCGCGATGCCGCCCATTCGCGATGTTCCCGCTTCGCCCTCACCGCCAACTTCGATTCCGCCGCTCGTTCCGCCTGCGCGCACGACGGCGCATGTCAGCGGCGTCGCGACAGGGACGGCGACGAGCGCGTTCTACCCGCCTTACATGGCGTCGGCGATGCAGGCGCAGACGACGGCGACGACGCCGACTGCCGCGAGCCTCTCGTTGCCAGTGAACGTCACTGCGCCGTCCACGTCCGCCGCTTCGCCGGCACGCTCCGCGGCAGCGACGGATGTCGAGGAGACGGTCGCTACCTCGCCTGCGCCAGGCACGACGTCGACGGAGGCGCTTACGGAGGAGAGTCTTCCGCCATACATCTCTCAGCCATCTACCGCCTCGACCAACTTGACTAGGACAACAGATGCAGGACCCGCATCTACCTGCGAAGATGCATCGGGCAGACCTCTGATTGCGACGTCCGTCCCATCACTCAGCCGTCCTTCGCCAACCACGCCGATGTCCGCGACTCTCCTTCCCTCCCTCGACCTGCCCTCTATCGACACATCAAACGAGCCCTTCCTTCCGTCGTTCTCGCTGCCAGCGTCGCCGACAAACATGCCTCTCGCGGCCGTCAGCTCCCCGGCTCTCTCCTCGGTCGCTGCGTCCTCGAAGCCGCACGACGCATCACCCGCAGATGTGACTTCCTCGCCGGAGTTGGAAGCTGTGATTGCGACAGTAACCCCTACTCCGCCGCTCTCAACCGCATGTCTTCCGACTCTCGCCGTTCCGGAAGAAGCCTCCGCACAACTCGTCTTCACGCCACCTACGCCGATCTCCACGAGCGCGAGTCCTCTATCTGACATTCCTCCTACATCCGGTGCGGCGGACGCAAATGGCAGCGAATGGGCCTCCGCCTCATCTGCCACCTCGCTCGCTCCGTCCCTCCCGCACCCGCAGCCCCTCGACCTCGGCTGGTCGCTACCCGACCTAGGCTTCGACAGCCTCGCGCTCGACCTCGAGATGGACACGCCGGCCCCTGTTGTCTCGAGGGCTGCGAGCCCGCTCCCGTTCCCGCAGGACGAGAGCGAGCCGGCGATCAGGTTCGGCGAGGAAGAAGAGGAAGGCGAGATGGACTGTGCGTCCTCTTTTCTCGCTTTGGTTCTTTGAGGTATCCTCATGTACCCGCCGAGCAGACGACTACATGAACGAAGCGTTTGATGCCGCCACTTCGTTCGCTGCGTCATTTGCCGAAGCAGACCTTGCTCGCGCTGCCAAAGATCCGAATCACACGGAGCGCACCGAGCGCTGGCTTCAGCAGCAGGGTCTGTCCCGCGAGGCGGCGGACCAGCTTAGGCCACTTCCGAGCATCGCAGCACCGGCGAGCAAACGGCAGCAAGTGGTCTCAGAGAACGACGGAGACGAGGTGCGCGCTGGCTTGACCGCCTTCTGCATGCCGAAAGCTGACCCTCCCACTTGCAGCTACTCGTGCCGGGTTTCTACCGCCCTCGGACCGCCCCTCCTGCATCCATCGCTCCCGACCTGCTCGTATCGCCCGCCCCTCCTCTTTCGCCCGTTGCGCCTGCCCAGCGTGACCCTTCGCCCGCTCGACCTACCCTCCCGTCTCCCCCGGTACTCCTCCCGCCGACGCTTAACGCCCGCGCCCTGTCCCTCGCCGTCCCGCACGAGCGCGCAACGCTCCTTGCCGTCGCGACATCTTCCTCGCCCGGGCTCATAGGCAGCGAAGATGGCGAGGACGGTCCGCCCTCACCGCTCGAGACGAGCATCGGATTCGCGCCGACGGGCCTGCTCGAGCGTGGAAGGGCGGTGCAGGTTCACGAGCTTGCGCGGGCGAAGGAGATCGAGAGGGCGCTGATTGGGAAGGTCGACGCGACGCCGAGTACGACGGGCGACGACGGCGCAGCGCCGAGGGCGGTGGGAGGCGTGCCTGCCAATGAGGAGGTAGAGGTGCTCAAGGAGGAGAGGCAGGACCCGAAGCGACCGAACGAGGACAAGGAGGAAACGGTCTCGGAGATTGGGGCTGTATATGCGAATTGGCTGTAAAGAGCTTCATTCCTGGGTCCCCTGGCGAATGACAACATGAGCTATGCACACTCAGATCTCGTTCTACGACTTCACGCTCAGAACGCCTCAGTGCTCCATGCGTGATTCCCCCTCGCAGTCGACCGGCTGAACGCCTGCGCCGACTCGTGCGCGTCTCTCGCCTCGTCCGCTCGTGCATCGCGCCCTTCGCCGCCGGCCAGCCATCCTTGGCGGAAGTGGTTGCCACGATGCCGCCAGGTGAACTGCAAGACGCGCAGATTGAGCGCGCACAGAGAAGGGATGATGAGACAGATCTCCCCATGAGACATGCACACAATCAAAGGGACACGGACCTTGATCAGTGCTGTCGTGGCGCCCATGGCCGCTGCTACGGGGACGCTCGGAACGATGAGAGCGCCGACCCACGGCAGAGCGGCGCCGGCAAAGGTCCCGGCAAGAGCCGCCGCGCCCGCTCCGATGATGGCGTACTTCTACATCGCCACATCAGCATGACAAAGTGCAGCAAGGACAGGCAAAGAACGATCGAGACCGCGCGGAAGGAAGGAAGAGGTGAGGGAAAACGTCAGCAACACTTGTTTGACTTCTCCGGATGGACGAACGTACCGCGTATCGCACCAGTCGCCAGAATACAAAGCGGAGCGTGTATCGCAGGGTCCTCAGACTCGAGCGGGTAATGAGCGAAGCGGGAGCAGGTCCCGTCTTGGGGTTGACGAGGTATGCGAGGTGATTGCGGGTTGTCGTGAGCTTTGTTGAAGTTTGAGGCTCGGCCGCGGGCGGTGGCATCGTCTGGGAAGCCATGAACGAAGCTGAGGTGGGGAGTGACGGAAGCCAAGTCGAGGACAAGGAGACAATGCGTCGCAAGCTGAGCTCGAAACAGATGCCCAGTCTAATCTTTGGGGGAATTTAGGCGCTTCTGCGGGCTGTAATGCTTCTCTGGGGGTGAGCGAGGGAGAGGACTTCGGTTGAGAGATGAGTCCGCAAGTTGGCTTCTGTCCATTGCGCCCACTCGCACCCGCAGACCGGGACAAGGTCTACGAGTGTTTGCGAGTGTAACAGAGATGCAGGACGACGCTCCTGCCGCTGCTCCTGCGCCTATAGAGGCTACAGTCGACCCCAGGCGAGCTCGCACTCAGCCCGACCAGCCCGAAGCCGCGCAGCCCGCAGAGACCGTGCAGACTGCTGGGGAGGCTGAGTCTGAGCCTGTCGAGGCCCCTGCCCCGGTCGAAGCCGCCGCCGACGCTACAGTCACCGAGGCAACCGACTCCACCTCCGAAGTCCCCCCTGCGCCCAACTCGACAGACCCGCTCGCTACTCCTGCCGACCCTCCGGCGGCCCCGCAGAGCTCTCTTTTCCGCCAGGAGGACGACGACGAGGCGATCGCGCAGGCCGCTCCCGCGCCGGCAGAATTGGCCGAGCCCAACCCGGAGACTCGTGCATCGAGCTCTGCCGAGCTGGACGCGGCGATTGCAGCGACTCTCGCAATGGATACTGGAGACGCCAACGAGGTCGCTGCAGAGGCGGGAGCGGCCGGCGCCTCGATCGCGAGAGACGAGACGAGCACTCCGACGACCATCTACAACGCTGCTGCCTCGGCTGGAGATGTCCCCGCCGCTGTCGCGACGCCGCCCCCGGCTGCCATTCCGGGCTCTGCGGCGGGCGCAGCGGGCGAGGCTCCGAAGGCGAAAGCCGCCAGCTCGCTGTCGAGGGTTGCGCAGCTGACGGCGAGAGTTGAGAAGGACCCGCTGGACGGCGAGGCGCAACTCGCGCTCCTGCACGACGCCGAGCAGAAGGGTGACCTCGAGAGGACGCGAGAGGTGTACGAGAGGTTCCTCTCTGTCTTCCCCGACGCTGTGAGTTGCGCTTGCTTCGTGACCAGACTCTTTGGCATTTCTCGTGCAGCAAAGGCTGTCAGACATCGCCTTGGCCTCCGCTGACTCGTGTTGTGTATGCGCAATGTGCAGGCCCCGCAATGGATCTCGTACTGCAGTCTCGAGCTCGCGCACAACGTTTTTGACCGCGTCGAGGCCATCTTCGGCCGTTGCTGCCGCACGTCGACCTCCGTCGACCTCTGGCGCTTCTACCTCGACTATATCCGTCGCGTGAACCCGATCGACCCGGCCAACCTCGAGCTCGCCAAGCAGGCACGCTCCATCATCGGCGCCGCATTCGACTTTGCCCTCTCGCACGTCGGACACGACCGCCGGGCCGGCGAGATTTGGGTCGAGTACCTCACTTTCTTGCGCGAAGCTCCGGTGCGCTGCTTTCTTAAGTCCTTCCTCGGAACGCGCCCGTCTGACCACTGCTATAGACCCGGGGCACCTGGGAAGATCAGCAAAAGATGGATGCGCTGCGCAAGGCTTTCCAGCGCGCTGTGCAGGCTCCCGTCAACAACGTCGAAGCAATCTGGCAGGAGTATAACGCGTTCGAGAATAACTTGAGCAAGATGACGGTCAGTGATCGCCGCTCGAAGCGCCTCTTCAGAGATGCAACCGGCCACCAATGGCTCGTACATCCCGCGTGCGTATCAGTGCTGACACTTTCCCCGCACACAGGCCAAGAAGTTCATCGCCGAGCTCTCGCCTGCTTACATGACTGCGCGCAAGACCCTTCGCGAGCTCCGCGCGCAGCACGACCACCTCTACACGCCGACATTGCCTACCCGCCCCGATTGGTCGTCGGCCGAGCAGCGCGACGGTCTTGAAGGGTGGAAGCGCTATCTCGCTTACGAGGAGAGCAACCCGCTCGAGCTCGAAGACCCGAACCTCCTGCATCAGCGCGTCAACTTTGCGTACCGCAAGGCCATCGCCAACTTGCGCTTCCACCCCGAGATCTGGTCCGCTTCCCTTGCCGCTGTATGGTCTAGGATATGCGAGACTGACTTGCGGCGGCTCGCACAGGTACCTCGCCGCTACTTCGAACCTCAAGGTCGGCCGCCGCGATGACGCGCACAAGCAGCTGCGCGAAGGTCTCACCGCCAACCCGGACAGGTGAGCCTCCTGCGCTTGGTACGCTCTCGTCGATACATGGGCTCACGCGAAGTAATTGCTGCAGCCTCCTGCTCGCCTACACCCTCGCCGACATTGAGGAGGGCAAGCCGGACCTCCCCGCGTGCTACGCGATCTACGACTCGCTCATCGAGCACCTCAACGCGCGCGTCGCGCAGCTCGAGGCCGAAGTTGCTGCCGAGACGGCCGATGCGGTGGCCGAGCGCGACGAGGCGCATCAGAAGGAGGTCGAGGTGCGCGTCGCAGCGGGCGGCGAGGATGACTCGGTCGAAGAGCGCGAGAAGCACGCGGCGGAGATCGAGGAGCTGAAGAAGGAGGTTGCCGACAAGAAGAGGCCTCACATCGAGACGGTCAAGAAGGCGATCGCGAGCGCTTGGATCGCCGAGATGCGGTTTGCTCGTCGCTCAGACGTGCGTCCTTCTATCAAGCTTGAGTCCAGTCGCGTGGCATGCTGACCCATGCATGCCGAACGCAGGGCCTCAAGCAGGCGCGCAACATCTTTCTGCGTGCGAAGAAGTCGCCCAATCTCGCCTGGCAGGTGGTCGAGGCATCCGGTACGTCCTACTCGTTTTGCCGAAAGCTGAGACCTCGAACTGACGGTTCGTCGTGTAGCCACGATGGAGATGTACTGGAACAGCGAGCCCAAGGTTGCGACGAACGTGTTCGAGCTGGGTCTCAAGCTCTTCTCGGAGGAGCCCGACTATGTCCTGCGCTACCTTGAGTTCCTGATCGAGCAGAACAACGCAAACAGTGCGTTTCATTGCTCTTCCATTCAGGGACACCTGCTGATCTCTCCTGCTTATAGACGCCCGCGCCCTCTTCGAGCGGACGGTCGCGCTGCTGCAGCCAGCACAGGCGAAGCCGATCTGGGACCGCATGGCCGAGTACGAGTATCAGTACGGCGACCACCTCGCAGCGCAGAAGATGGCTCAGCGATATGCGGAGGCGTTCCCTCAGAGTGAGCAGCCTTCTCCCTCTTTTGACGCTCTTAATGCTGATGCCCCTCCGCACAGTCCCGTCAACCGTTCGCTTCGCACAGAAGCACCAGCAGCTCGGCCTCGAAGGCGCCTTCTCGCTCGACCTCGGCCCGTCGTTCGTCCGCCAGATCAAGCCCTCCGCTGCACCTGGCTCTCCCGCTCTCGACGGCGTGTCGCGGAGCAAGCGTGGCCACTCTGTCGAGCCCGACGGCGCGTACGATCAGGACGGTAACGGCGATGCCAAGCGTGCCCGCCGCGGTGCTTCGCCCTCTCCCGCTCCAGCTGCGCAAGTCGGCGGTGCGTGGCAGGGTCCGCACCGGCAGAGCGCGCCGCAGGCTGCGCCGGCGCTCAACCGCGCACAGCCGTTCATGCTCGACCCGATGGGGCGCGACGTGGCCATCCTCCCCGACGCGGTCGTCTTCTTCCTCTCGCTCCTCCCGCCCGCGGCGTCGTTCAACGGGCCGCATCTCAACCCGGCGACCATCATGGACATCATCGGCACGACAATTCTGCCTGGCAGTGCGCCGGGACCGGGTCTGCCGGGAGAGAGGCTGGGTATCCCTCCCCGCCCGAAGCCGCAGCGTCCGCAGTATGGTGGCGGTGCGTGTGATTTCTTCCCAGTGTAGACGCTCGATCTGCTGCTGACAATTCTGCTTGTCCCGCAGGCGGTCCTCCCGGCGGTGGGTACGGCGGCGGGCGGCGCTTCTGAATATCGTAGCTTGGCAGGTTGCTCTGCAATTTCCGCCGCTGAGCACGTATCACCGAACGATGAGAGGTTCGTGCAACGCAGTGTCTGTGATTCGCACGTTGGCGCGTCCAATCGAGACGCAGAGCCTATGCAAGATCGGATGAGAAGGTCTATCAGACAGTTCCGAACAACTGGGGAAGGCGGCAAAAGCTGAAGGTGACCGAGTGTCCAACAGTGAAAAGCCGAACGTAACGAAGAGAGTGATTATGCTAGATGCGAAGGAGAATGAGCGAAGGTGTAGGTGCGAAATGCGCAGTGGCGCGGTCGACGAGGGTGTCATGTGCACGAAAGGCTGAAGAAGGGTGCGGAAGCATGTCAGAAAAGTGTGAGCTAAGCAAGGAGGAGGCTGCCAAAGCCGAGCGCCGCGATCAAAGCGGACGAGGCGAAGAGCGTCGCCGCGCCGTTCTCCGTGTTGTCCTGCCCCTCGCGCGCCGGAATGGCAGTGTTGCTTGGCGGAGCGGTCTGACTCGAGCTCGACGAGGCGCGGGTCGAGGTTACCATGCTGGACGCGCTGGTAGCGGAAGAGACTTCCGAGGTCGAAGCGGAAGGCAACGGTCCGGTGTTCGGTCCGGCGCCGATTGCGACGGAGGTGTCGATGGTCGAGCCGTTGCGTGCGGCGTTGAGGTACCAAGGTTCGTCGAACAGGTCAGGTACAGCCCTGCATAAGAAGCGGAAATGAGCAGGCGCAACGAGTATCCAGGAAGCAAGGATTGCGCACATTGCGTTCCATCCGTTCTGAATGAAGACCGGGTAGGTGTTGATGAATGCGTTGACGGGGTGCGGTCCGTTCTCGTGCTGCAGCCCGATCGGGCCAGGCGACTTGGAACCGGTCGCCCAGCCGCGCAGCTCGCGCTCGAGGCCCGCCTGATCCGTCACACCCTTCTGGGCGCAGGACACCGCCGGCGCACCCGGGTTGGTGCACCAGTCGTTCGAGTCGCGGTCCCAGCCGACGAGACGGAGCCCGAAGACCTCGGTCGCGATAGCACGAACGCGAGCATCGGCGTCACCCTGCACAGGGCAAATGTCAAGCCGTGAGTTGCGCTAAGACTGAAAGGTAGACGTACGAAGGGCGGGCGCCAGAAGCGGGGAATGTAGCCTGAACGGTCGAAGATGACCTGGATCGTCCAGCCCAACTCGCCAATCACGCCCAGGTCATCGAGTGCAGTCATCTGCGATCACGCGACAGCTTGAGCAACGACCTACAGTAGGGTGCAAACGAGCTAAACGCACGTAAGGGTGACTCCACGTGTGCACGGCGAAATGAGCGCCAGAAGAGAGCGCTTGGGTGAAAACGTCCGGGTTCTTGAGAACATTGCTGCCCATCAGAAAGTGGGTTGCGCTTTGGTTGTTCTGCTCCAGGAAGGTGTAGAGAGGAACCGCCGGCGGGAGGGGCTGGACAGAGGACAAGAAGCGAAGTCAGCGTGAGAAGGTCGCGGCTTCCTCACTCCAGCGACATGCAACGCACGCCGTCGTCAAAGTTGAGACCCCACATGCTGTCAGGCGCAGCCGAGATGTCGTCTGGGCCGTAGCATCCGACCTCTGGAAGCGCACGAACCTCGTCAGTCAGAGCCAGGTCGTGAGCGAGACGAGTTTGAGAAAGCGCACCGGACCACGAGCACACGCCGTGCTCGCCCACGTCGGTTCCGCGCGGGTACTTGGGCACGCCATCGGCGTTCAGGACTGACGGCGCGAAGGAAGGGATCTTGCCCGCGCGCTTCGCCGCCTCGTACGTCGCGACCCACTCCGGCTCTGCGTACGATCATCCTGTCAGCTTTTCAGTCCGTGCTGGCACCGATGCGAGGACGTACTGGGACGTGGGCCCGGTTTGTCGATCTCGGGGTAGGCTGTTGCGGTGAAGAAACCGTGATCAACAAGAAACCGAGGCCTGAGCGGTCCATGAATTGGCGAAAGCAGCAGCTACGCACAACTCTGGCGAGCGAAGAGCTCGTGGGCGTATGCGGACGACGCCAGCGCCAGCACGAGGGCGACGGAGCGCATTGTACTTGAGCTGAGTGCGGAGAGACGGAAAGTCCGTTGAGCGGGTTGAGGTGACGGAGGCGTCGCTCTTCTCGAGGGACGTCGGGCGGTTGCTTGCGAGCGTCGGCGCGCGGTCAAAGACTACTGGCGCGTAGCAGAATACTCAGCAGGGCAGGAAAGAGGATGAGGCGCACACAACAGCGTCGACCAAGCGCCCAAGGTTGCGGTCGCGCGGTGCCCTCGCGCGTCTGAGACAGCAGATCGCCACGCTTGTTGCGGTGCTCCAACTCGCCGTCGCTTGGCACGTCGGGTCCCGCTTCGGCCGTGTTTCCTGCCTGCGTCTGCCGTGCAAAGCGCCGTGTATCACGACGACGCGATGCAGCCTTGGGAGCAGCAGCACCTGCGTATCGCACCGGCGCAGCGTCCGCACTGCTGTGCAACGCTGCAGGACTTACACGGGACTGCAGCGCAGACCAAGCAAACGTTCAGGGCGTCTCGAGCAGTGGTTGACCATGTTTCGGCGAAATGAGGCAGACAACCGCCTACGAAGTCGAGGTCGACCGATGCGTGCACATTGGGGGCAAGCGCTCCGACCAGTCCGGCGCGAGAGCAGGTAAAGGCGACATGTCGACAGGGGGGATCGACCCCAACACCGCGGTCCTCAACGGCGGTGAGCTCACCTTGTTCCTCTCGCTTCATCCTCCCTCTTGAGCCCGGTCGAGATGAGCACTGTCGTGCGTCAGACACCAGCGTTTCTGCGCCAGCTCGCACACGCGCCCATTCGCCCGTGCACCTGCGCCTTCGCCGCGTCCCCAGCACCGCCTTCGTCTCGTCGCCCCATCTCGTCGTCGTCCCGCCAGCGCATTGCTTCGACAGTACAGCGCGCAGAGAACGCCAACCCGTCCACCCTGCTCACCGAGCATTCGATCCCTGATGCTGGCTCCGTCTCGCGCGTGCATCGCCTCATGCGCCTCGGCGAGCAGCTTTCGCGCGCCGCTAGCGAGAAGAATCTCATGCCCGCCCGCCTGCGAGGGTCAGGCGTCTACGAGCGGGGCCAGGGCGCACCGCACGTCGAGGTGGCAGAGGGAGAAGAGCTCGCGCCGCTGCCGACAACGCGCAGGATGGGCGACTCATACGTCCAGATGGACCTGCGCTTCTCGCAGGACGAGAGCTTGCACGAGCAGTACGTCGGCGGCATGAGCAAGGTCCGCATGGGGCGGCTCATGGAGGACTTTGACTCGCTCGCCGGCGCTGCAGCGTACCGCTACGTCCTCCCCGACGGCGCCGACATCTCCGAGGCGACCAAGCACGGCTTCTACCTCGTCACGGCGGCCGTTGACCGTATGGACCTCCTGCGGCCGCTCTTGAACGCCGACGGCACCGTGCCCGACCTCCGCCTCTCGTCGCACGTCTCGTACGCGACGTCGTCGTCGCTCGAGATCTTCGTGCGCATGTCGACGATCCCGCCGAAAGGCGGCGAGTCCGAGACGATTCTCCTCGGCCGGTTCGCCATGGCGTGCCGCAGCGCCAAGGGCGGCAAGCACTCTGTGCCGCAGCTGCTCGTCGAGGGCCCCGAGGAAGAGGCCATCTTCCAGATGGGCAAGGAGATGCGTGACGGCAAAAAGAAGCGCACTCTGCAGAGCTTGACCAAGACGCCACCGACGGCCGAGGAGGCCGCCATGCTGCACGAAATCTTCATCGGCAACGCCGAGATCTACGGTTCGTGTGAATGCTGTGCCTTTCCGTCTGTACCCATCTTCTGATGAGACCTCTACTTGCAGACCGTAAGACGGCGACGCCTAAGAACGTCGTCTGGACGTCTGACACGCGCATCAACTCGGCAACACTCATGCACCCGCAAGAGCGCAACGTCCACAACAAGATCTTCGTTCGTCGCCTGTCACCCTGGCATCATTCTGCAAAGCCGTACTGATTGTTTCGTGATTGAACAGGGTGGCTACCTCATGCGCATCGCCTACGAGACTGCATACTCGACCGCATGCCTTTTCGCCCGCTCCGGCGTCACCTTTGTCTCGCTCGACGAGCTGCAGTTTGCGCAGCCCGTCGAGATTGGCTCGCTCCTCTTGCTCGACTCGAAGGTCACGTTCTCGCCGATGCAGGGCGAGCACCGCTCGTTCCACGTTGCCGTGGAGGGTTCGTTCCACTCGTTTCGCCCATTCTTCCCTGTGCACAGATACTGACTCACTCACACGCGCAGCCGCGACTTGCGACCTGTACACAGGCGACAAGAAGATCACGAACGTGTTCCACTTTACTTTCGCGGCCGATAAGCCCCTGACGCGGCACGTCCTCCCGCGCTCGTACCGCCAGGCGATGCAGTGGCTCGACGCGCAGCGCCGTCGCCGAGTGGGCATCGAGGTCCGCAAGGGCTACGTGCAGGCTCCCTGAGCGCTGCCGCCGGGAAGATCGTCGTCGCTGCCCCCTCCTTATCGCACCCGCCCTCTCCTCTACATACTAGACTAATTGGTGCCTCGCGACATAGACTGATAGACACTGGGCTCCCGCTGCATTAGACCCCAGCTTTCGCTCCGCGCGCACCTTGAGCCCACAGAGGGAGAGACAAGACGCGGCTCGATCGCGTCGACTCGCACAAACACGCGCATCTTCCGGGAGCCAGCTTTTCCCCCTCCCGTCGCGCTCGTGTGCAGCTCCGCCCGCTTGCACGAGCTGCGCTTCTAGCTCGCTGCTGTCTGAGGAAGCACCGTTGTCCAGCAGTGCGAGCCCAGGAGCGCGCCGCCTCGTCTCTCCGCTCGTCTCCCCGGAGCCGCGAGCGATGCAGCCCGCGCTGCACGCGCGTCCGCGCCCGCCAGCCCGCCAGAACCCGCGCTCGACGTCGCATTCGAAGTACACGGCGCTGCCGACCCCAACGACGCCGCGCAGGAGGCGCACGGGCAGCCTGCAGCTCGAGGAGGACAAGGGGGACGAGGGCGCCATGGGCGGCTCGGCGGGCGCGCTGAAGACCCCAGAGCGGACGCTGAGGGAGCTTAACGGTGCTAGCACTGGAGCATCGCCCTCGCCGAGCTTGCTCAAGACGAGTTCGCGAAAGGAGGTCGAGCAGTCGAATGAGGTGGAGACGAGGACCGACGAGCCCACCACGCCGCCTTCGTACACCAGCAGGGCAGCGGAGCACAGTCAGGCTCCTTTCCCAACCCTCGACGAGCCGTCGCCGACCAACCCTCTCGACGCCCGCTACAATGATCCGATCTCGCCCTCTTCGTCGGGCCTGCCCTTTTCGGCTTCGACGACGATGCCCGCTTCGTCAGTCACGAGGGCGGAAGGACAAGACGTCTACGAGGAGCCGAGGCAGCTCACGCGCGAGGAGCTCGAGTGGATGCTCGTCGAGGCGAGGCGGATCATCGAGGAAAAGGAGCAGGGTAGGTCCGTTTCTCGCTGCGACGCACGCGGCCTATTGGCTGATTGCATCGACTCATGCAGAGGTCTCGACATTCAAGGCAACCGGAGAAGGTGAATTGCGCGGTAATGAAGGCGGCGGAGCCAGCTCACGCTAACTGTCGCCTTCCACGCAGAGCTTCTCGGTCAGCTGCGTGCGCTGCAAGAGCGACGCGATTCTCTATTGGGCCGCACGCCGCACAAGACTCAAGGTCAGACGCCGTGCCGTCCTTCCCGCCTCGCCAGCTCGTCCAGCTCGAACCTGCAGCCGACACCAAAGCAAGAAGGAGATCGCAGGCGGCGCAGTTGGCGCACTTCGCTCGGCTTCCCCCCACCCCAACCGACCACGACTTCGCCCTCAGCGTCGATGATCAGCACTACGCACAGTCGCATGTCGAGTTACCGCGACGCCCCTCCTTCCAGCGTTGACGGCGAGGCACCACCCGGCCGTGACAGTCCGGCTTCGTCCCGCTACCGCACGTCGTCGATCGTCACTCCGAGCGGCTCTCCCCTTGCCACGCGCAGCCGCTTTGCTTCGAACACTTCGGGTCTCTCGACTTTCTCTCCCGCGACAAAGACCCTCTTCTCCCCCTCGCACGCCGCCAACGAGGTCGCCTCGCTAAGCCAGCTCAACTACGCCCTCACGCTGCAGCTCAACGATCTTCAGTCCGACTCGGAGCTCGCCGATCGCGAAGCGGGCAAGAAGCTCCGCAAGCTCGAGCGCGAGCTCCAGGTCCTCCGCGAGGAATGCGAGCACCTCGAGGCGCGCAATGCGACGCTCGAGACGGAGGCCGAAATTGCGAAATCGCGCGAGAATGAGCTCAATCGCTCGACGAGGGCGTCCTTGACGCCGAAGCGCGATGCGGTCGAACTTGCTGAGGCTGAGGCGACGCCGCCATTCAGCTGGCGGGACGGAGAGTCTACTCCCATTCGTCCTGTCGATTCTGTCGACAATGGGCAGCCCGCAGACTCGCCTTTTCGCAACTTCGCCCCGCCAACGCCGCTCGTCGAAGACGCCGATGTTGTGCCGGCCGTTTCTCTGCCCGATGACTTCCCTCGCTTCCCTTCGTATCTCCCCGCCGAAACCACCGACGCAGGCCTTCTTTCAACTCCCCTTTTCCCTCGATCCGTCTCGCGCTCTGTGTCGACTTCGTCTCTCGCGCCTCTCCCGCCTCCAATGCAGCTCGATCCGTCGCTCGAGCAGCAAGCCGACGAGCTCGTCGAGCAGCTTATGAGCCGCATCGAGGAGTTGCAGGACCTGAACGAGGTAATCGTCGAGGAGCGCGAGGAAATGATGGAGCGTCTGGAGGAGGCAGAGAGGGATGCGGTTGATTGGAGGGAGAGGTGGGAGGAACTCGAGGAGCAGAACATGCACGACCGCCTGATCGGCTGGGGTGCGTCATTCTACTCAGTCTCGCCGGAGTTCTCCTCTCATGTCTTGAACCGTGCAGACGGCCCTCGAGCCGCCATCGCCTGGCACTCGGACAACGACGCCGACTCGGACGCGCCTCTCGCGCTTCCGCGCCTCAAGACCCGCCGCATCACCCGCCGCTCGCGCCTTCTCACACAGAATTCGGACACGCCGCCTACGCTCTCGCCGCCGTCGGTCTTTTCGGGCCGCGACCGGAGCAACTCGCCAACGCCCAACTCGAGCCCGCAGTTCGAGCGTCCCAAGCGCGCGCTCAGCTACGAGCTCGGCGGTACCTGGCAGGAGAGTCGGCATTCCGCTCATCAGGAGCACCGCCTGGACGGCCTTCGCAGCGCTGGTCCTCGCCTTTCGTCGAAGGCCCGCCGTTCCGCTCCCGCTCCGGTTCGGAAGCCTCAAACTTCCGACTCGCCGCCCGTCACGACTGCCGACGACCTCCTGCCCTCCGGTAGTCTCCGATGGGCTGGCCACCCAGACGCCGACACGTACGACCAGCTCGAGCACGCCGCCTCGCGGCTCCTGCCGTCGTGGGCGGATGACGAGGTCGACCTCGAAGCTCTCTCGCCGAGCCGGCCGACGGCGTTCAAGCGCATTGAGGAGGTCGTAGCTGGCGAGGACCATGACAAGATCGCGCCGCGTACCTGGAAAGGCAAGGGTGGGGAGAAGGGCAACGTGCGCGTCCGCAAATTCGACCGCTACGATGATGGCTTCGACGACAACCTGCAAGACGAGGTCGAAGGCCGCTCTTCCGCTTTCTCCCGTCGCTCAGTCGCCCTGCGTCGACTCGATCGCGAAGCGTCAACTCGCACCGGCCTCGACCTTGTTCGGTTCGCGCAAGACTCGGGTTCCGCCAGCGAGCGTGACAGCGATGCCGACTCGACCATCTCGTCCGACTATGATCGCCTCGATCACTCTCTCCGCCGGCGGTCCGACTACTACCCGCTGGCAGTGCGCGCCCGGTACCACCCGCGCATGCTCGCCAGCATGATGAGCGACTCGGCCCTCCGGCACGTCGTCTCGCTCATCACGTGGATCCGCTTCCTCGTCGTGCTCAGCATTGCGGTGGTTTACTCGGTGTGGCAGTTCGTCGCAATCTCTCTTGCTTTCCTCGAGCCAGGCTGACCCTCCGTAAGCAGGGGACCGAAGAAGACGCTCGGCCTCGTCGATGGCCGTCGCCGCCTCCGCTAGATGCCTCTTTGTCTCCTTTTCCTCTCATGCTTGATCCCATTCGCAATCAGTACCATGCAGACACCTCCGTCGCCTTTGCCCTCGATACCCCTTCTTCCGCGAGGCCATCTCTCCCTCCATCCTCTTGCTGTCGTTGCTATCCATACCGTCCACGACCTGCGCAAATGTTCAGTGAGCTGTATCTAGCAGCCGCTCTGCTCATGACAGACGCAGCTCAGTTACTTTTGCGAGATCCGCTCGTCGCCGCTCTGGCCTTCTCAATCTCGCCAAAGCCCGCGCTCGAGCGCTCGAGGTGAAGCTGCGTAAAGCATGATACAGAGCGAGGACAGACAACTGAGAGGCAAGTGCTACCGATGAAGGTGAAGGGGGATCAGACGGAGTGTTTCTCGGCGTCCTCGATCATTTGCTCCTGGGCCTTCTCGAGCGACTTGTTCGTCGCAGCTGGCGCAAGTTCGCCACCCTCGGCGTGCGCGAATTGGTCTACCGACGTCTTGGCAAACTTGCGCGCCGAAACCTTGTTCTGGAAGAGGATGTCGAGCTCGCCTGCGACGTAGCGCAGTCAGCAACGACCGAGAACAACCAGGATATGCGCGAAAGAGGCGGTGACGGACCGTATGTGCGGCCGCGCGGCTCGGGCACGCGGAAATACGTCCAAGTAGCGCACAGGAAGCACATGCCGCCCCAGAACAGGCCTGTCTTGGCACCCCAGTCGAGCTTCTCCGTGTTGAGCATGTAAGGCATCTAACGAGGAACGGCAGAAGGTCAGGCGTGATGCGCAAGGGGCTGATCAGCGAGGATGACACGCACGATAACGCCATTCACGATGCCGAAGACGTTGTACACCACGCGGGCGATGCTGTAGCAACAGGTCAGCGGGAAGTGAGCGCGAGGAAGAACGGCGAACGCACACGACGGTCTTGCCGCGCAGCCGCGTCGACGATACCTCCGACACAAGGGTGTCTGTAGCGAACCTGTATCGTCAGAATGACGCTATGCTTTGATGAGCAGTCCACGCACAGCAAACGGGTCCGACAGTAGCGTCATATGCGGCGGTGTAGATCAGCAGCATCGCGCCGACGGCCCACTGCGAGTCGGTATTGTCGCGCGAGATGAATCCCATGCCGCCAATGACGATGAGTAGGATGGTAAGGACGACGAGGCCCCAGAAGTAGAGCTTGCGGCGGCCGATCCAGGTCATGAGGAACCAACTGCAGATGGTGCCGGCGAGACCGAGACCGTACTGGCCAATCGAGAGATCAAACGACGATTCCGTCGGCAGACCAGCTTGCTGTAGGAAGAAGGTCGAATAGCCCATGAAGGCGGCACTGTTGGCAGCAGGATTGAGTCTGAAGCCGGGAAAACAACCGACGAAGATGACACACCCGCATAGATTCTGCACAGACCACACGCCAACTGCGATTTCGGTGCGGCGCAGGTCGATACCCTTGAAGCAGTCCCAGTATGACGTGCCAGCTGCGACGGCCTTTTCGAGCGCGTTCGTGTGGATCATCATGGCGACCCGGCTGTCCACCTCGTCATCCGTTGGCTTGACAACAAGGCGCCGAACCGTCTTCTTGGCGAGCTCGTAGCGACCCTTGCGGACGAGCCACCAAGGCGACTCGGGCGCAAAGCAGCAGCCGATGATGATGGGAACAGGCCACATCCCTGCGGGCGCAGGGTAAGTGGGGTGTGGGGACGTCAGTCGAGATACTCAAGTCTCAGAGGCGCATCAACGTACATTGTAGAGCAAAAGGAATGCGGAAGGCCCATTCTGACTGAAGACCAAGAACACCGCGGAGCGCGCCAGAAGCAACGAGCTGGCCGAGGACCCAGCACATGTTGACGTAGGCGGTGAGGTACTGCATTCATACAAGACTGTCAGTCTTGTCTGCCATGTGAGGTGCAGAAGCCACCTACCGGACGAAGCTGCACGGGCATGATCTCGGCGGCATACGTCGTTGTGAGAGTCTCAAAGACGCCCCAGCCAACCTGTGTCCAACCAATCAATCTGGCGGGCTAAGCGACAGTATGAGGGAAGGCACGCACACCCATGAGGATCTGACCCGCCAATATCGTCTCGACGTTCTGAGCAAAGACGGGAAGGAAGATCATAGCGACGGTCCACGAGAGCGCAGTGATCATGGTCTTGCGGCAGCCGAAACGCTCCATCGCCCAGCCGTTGATGGCGAGGCCGATGATTTCGCCGCATTTGGCACCGTTCGAAAGGCCCGCCTGCCAGGCGGCCGTGACTGTGTACGAGCCGTTGGGCAGCTGAACGCCAAACTTCTGGTTGAACTGCGGCAAGCCGTAGAAGGAGCCGAGGAGCACAATGTCGAAGCCGGTCATGATGCTGCACGGAGGACGAGGAGAGACGGGCAACATTTGAAACAGAAGTCAGGGCAAGATCTTCGACACGTGAGCAGACAGGGACATACATGGCGGTACTGAGCAGCATGCTCCAACCGATAGCAGCCGGATACCTTTTCAGGCCTTCGCGCAAGGTAAGCGTGTGTTCGGCATGGGTTGCTGCACGAGCGTCGCTGACAACGGCTTCGTAGTCCTCGACTTGATTCTTGACATCGGCAGCGACCGCGTCGTGGGCTTGCACAGCCGCTGGCTCTTTAGTTGGCGCCATCTTGTTGGTGAAGGACGCAAGTGGGAAGAAAGGTGAGAGTGCTGTTGAGCGGAACGGCACGGGAGGGGGAACACGGTAGCACCGCGAAAGGCTCCGTGACCGGCATCGACAGGCGGGGGACCGTGGAGAGCCATGCCCCGCTGAAAGGCCAAGCCGAGATCAGTGCGGGCGCCATCGATTTGAGAACGCGAAGGGTCGGACGAGCAAGAGCACCGCGGCGTGGGCGCGAGAAAGTGCGCAAGCCTCAGGCTTCCGCGTTGTGAGCGGTCGCCCTCTGCGCGCTGTAGCTTGACCACCGCTGATTGCACTCATGACAGCTCGTACAGCCTCGTTCTGCCAGTCGAAAGCTCTTGAAGGCGCCGCCCCGCTGGCGGGCAGCGCCGATAGCGTGTGGACGACCACGTCGAGTGCAGCGGAGATGGCGCCGAAACGGCCCGATGGGCTCAAAAATTGACGCTAGCAAGAGGTCATCGGACCAGCATTCGGCACCAGCGGGGCTTGGATGGCGCGGATCGACGAGGACGAGGGCAACCTTGAGCGCGCCGGGCCCGGCACGACCGCCCTGCCGGCCGCCCTCCTCGTCAATCGCCAAACCTTCTTGCCTTGGCGCAAGCGCTGAGGCGCGCTGCCGCGCGGTCCCCGCTGGCAAGCCCTTCTGCACCCCACTGCGCTCAGCGGCCCCCACATCAGCAGCGAACGGTCCCATTTGTCCGGTGTGCTCGCTCGCCCTTCCGTCGAAGCAGAAGTGGAGAAACCTGCTGCGCTACAGGACTCTTTGCTTCCTGCCTCTCAGTGCACGCTGTCGGGATATGGTGAACGCTCCCGCTGAGCAGAAGAAGCTCCCGTCGTGGTGGTCGGGCGGTTCGGTGGTGTACCAGATCTATCCAGCCTCTTTCAAGGACGATAACGGTGACGGCTACGGCGACCTGCGCGGTATCATCAACAAGCTTGGTCACATCAAATCGCTCGGCGTCGACGCTATCTGGATCTGTCCGCACTACAAGAGTCCACGCGTCGATGAGGGGTACGACATATCGGGTGTGTTTCCCTGCTTCTTCGCCTTCTTTGTGCATGCTTGACTGACGAACACGACGCATGCTCACAGACTGTACGTTGGTTCGTTCTCCAGTACGCTCTTCCAAGCATGCCGACATCAATTCTCGCAGACACGGACATCCATGAGCCCTTCGGCACCCGTGAAGACTGCCAGGAGTTGATCGACGCTGTGCATGCGCACGGCATGAAGATTATGTTCGATCTCGTGGTCAACCACTGCTCGGATCAGCGTGAGTTGGCCCGCCGCGGCTCTGTCCGTCTGTTCTTTCCGCTGACTTGCTCGCACTCACAGACGCGTGGTTCAAGGAGAGTCGGTCGTCCAAGACCAATCCTAAGCGCGACTGGTTCTACTGGAAGCCTCCACGCATGATTGACGGCGGTATGTTGCGACTCACCCTGCTCGCCGTGGAGCCTGACCAGCTCACCTGTGTATACACAGTGCGTCATCCACCAAACAACTGGCGCTCTTGCTTTGGCGGCAGCGTGTGGGAGTGGGACGAGCATACGCAAGAGGTGAGCCATGTTTCAGATCTTCTCGCCGTGCCAAGCGTGCCGAGCTGATCCTTTGATCTACCTCGTGCAGTACTACCTACACTATTTCTGCCCCGAGCAGCCGGACCTCAATTGGGAAAACCCAGAGACTCGCCAGGTCAGTTCCGCAGCGATACTCATCGAGCTGCGTGCTGAGACTCTCCGCATCTACAGGCAATCTACAACGACGCAATTCGGTACTGGCTCGACCGAGGTGTTGACGGCTTCCGCATCGACACCGTCAACATGTACAGCAAGTACCTCGACTTCCCCGACGCCAAGGTTGTCGCCCCCGAGACGCTGTGGCAACCGGCTGGAGACTTCTTTTCAAACGGACCCCGCCTGCAGGAATTCCTGCGCGAGATGCGCAAGGAGACCTTCAGCAAGTACGAGTATGTGGTGGTTCTGCTACCTCAGATTCAAGCAAAGCGGGACCAGCTGATCTGTCTTGCCCAGCTGTTTCACCATTGGAGAGCTGCCGAACACGCCCTCGCTCGAAAAGATTCTTTCGTACATCTCTACCGACGCCGAGGCACTCGACTGCACCATCCTATTCGACCTTGCCGATCTCGACCACCGCGGCGGGCAGTACCCGCTGATGGGCCGTAACTGGGCCCTCTCGCAGTTCAAGGCCCTCACGGCATTCGCGCAACAACTCGCGGAGCCCGAGCACAAGGCTCATGCCCTCACGTATCTTGAAAACCATGATCAAGTACGAGATGGTCCCTCGGCTACTGTCAAGTCCGGTCCTCACCTTGTCGTGAATACAGGCCCGCTCGGTCACGCGCTACGCGTCGGACGCGCCCGAACACCGTCTGACTTCCTCAAAGCTACTTGCAACGTACCTCCTCACTCTCTCGGGCTCGATCATCATCTACGAAGGCCGTGCGTGACGGAACTCCCACCACTCTGGCCGAATCCGCTGACCTCCCGGCCTTCACGCAGAGGAAATCGGCATGATCAACGCGCCGAAAGACTGGGATATCGACACCGAGTACCTCGACGTCAACACGATCAACACGTGGCGCGAGATCAAGCACGACGCCAAAGTCCAGAACGATCCGTCGCTGCTCGAACGCGGCCGCGCCGGCATCCAGCTCACGGCACGCGACCATGCTCGCACCCCTATGCAGTGGGATGGCAGCGAAAACGCTGGTTTCTCCAGCAACCCTGACGCCAAGCCGTGGTATCGCGTAATGGAGTCATACGCCGAAGGCCTCAACGTCGCGGCACAGGAGGACGACCCGAACAGCACCCTCAACTTCTACCGCCAGCTCGTCTCCCTCCGCAAGGCGCACAAGGACCTCTTCATCCTTGGGCGCTTTCAGCTTCTCGACCCGGGCAACGATCAGACGATGCTCTTCACCAAGACTGCCCTCGACGGCTCGCAGGTCGCATTTGTCGCGCTCAACTTCTCTGCCGAAAAGCAGCCGTTCGAGCTTCCAATCGAACTGACCGCGCGTCAAAATCAGCTGCTCATCTCGACTCTTGGCAAATCGTCGGAGTCGCGTGAGCTGGACGCGTATGAGGCGCGCGTGTACCTTGCGTAGATCCGGTCTTCCTCTCCCCACCTATTTCCTTTCGCGTACAGATTCTTGTGCTGTCCTCTCGCGTTCTGAGCCGCACGCGGCGCGTGAGCAAGCGAAGTTGCACACTCGACGTAACGAGAGAGGCAGTCGAGGCCGGAACGACAGATAGTTGCTGTGCGTGTGGCCCGCTCTTTGGAGTGTTCACGCAAGCTCGAAGCGATATTCTTTCGCGGCGGTAGGACCTGTCAGAGCATAGACCTGTGCGAACGCGCGCTCAGCTTCATTGCAGGACCCACCGCCCGCCAATGAGCTTCTGCTGCATCTGCACCGGTTTGAGCTCAATGCCCACGCCTGGTCCGAAGCGGGGAACAACGAAGATGGTTTTCGTGTCGGCCGAGCCGCCTGCAGTTGAAGCGGCCTTGGCGGCCAGCGCCTGAGCCGGCGTCTCGATGGGCTTGCTGAAGGTGCACATGGGGCGACCGAGCATAGGCAGCCACGCCGGGTTGACCTTCGTGATAGCTGCGGAGAAGGCATTGTGAGTGCCGCTGTGCGCGCAAGGAAGTAGGAGCGGCGCACTCTTAAGCCAGACCTTGTGCGTCCGGTGCAGCTCGTTGAAGACGATAAATTCGGCCGGTGCGTTGTGGAAGAGGTTGGACGAAGGATGGATGAAGAGATCCTCGTCGATGCCGAAGGCGCGGTACGGTACGCCGCGTGTCGAGGGGACCTTAGTGTAGGAGATGTTGCTCGACTTGTCGACAAGGTCCTTACGGATGGCAATCTGGTCGATGAAGGCGGCGGTAACAAGCTGGCGAAGTACTTTGAGCTGTATGGTACGGGCCGGGTCAGAGGCGTGCCGCAGCAGGGGGTGAAGGGAGAGGTGCAAGCGCACCTGCGTTTCGTTGGGCGGCGCAAGCTTCGGCACAAAGCCGGCGTCAATGCCCGGAAATGTGGACTGAACGATGCGGCTGATTTGCGCGCGCAGCTTGTGGATCTCTTGCATTGCCTATTCGAGAACGTGTCAGCACGGCGTAGGGCGTCAACAGGCGGTCCGGCTTGACGGACCTTGGTCCGGACAAAGTTGGCTTCGCAGAACGACTCGCGACCGCCTTCGTATTCGTAAGCACCGACGACGCTGAGGAGCTTGAATAAGTCGCTCGTGCCCTTGCCCAGGGCGGAGTATCGCTGTTGGACCTGGAAGAACGACTTGCGCAAGATCTTGCGCTCCTCCTTCGCGCGCAGCTCCGGGTCGCGTATGTGCTGGATCTCGGCGCGCGTCAAGGTCTTTTCGCCAACGCCGGTACCGACGGAAGCCTCATTGTCGTCGTCGTCGTCGCCGAGGTTGGCCTCGCGAATGAAAGGGTCGCCCACGGAGAGAGAGCAGACGATGGCGATCACGTAAGGCAAGCAACCGTGCTGCTGGCCGGCGACGATCATCTTGGAAAATCGAGGCGAGAGCGGGAAGAGTGCCATGGACCGGCCAAGCGTGGTGATCTTGCCGCCGACCTTGGACGCCGCATCGGAAGCTTCGAGCGCACCGAGGTTGACGAGCGTCTTCTCCGCCCGCCGCAGCGCGTCACGGTCGGGCGGTGTCGGGAAGGGGAAGTTGGCGACTGCATCGATATTCATGCTCTTCATCGTCAGAACGATGCCTTCGATCGGCATGCGCAGGATCTCGGGCTTGGCGAACTGCTCAAAGTGCTGCTCGAAGACCGCCGACGAGTACAGGCGGTAGCAGTGACCGGGGCCAGTACGACCGGCACGACCTGCACGCTGAGCCGCCGAGGCCTTGGAGATCCAGTCAACCTCGAACGACTGGATTCCGCTGGCGTGGTCGAACTTGCGCTGTGGGTACGTCGGTGAGCAGACGATACAGGGGAGTCTCTGAAAGCCTACGTACCTCCTTGGCGCGACCAGTGTCAACAACGTACTTGATGTTCGGAATCGTGATGGCCGTTTCGGCGACGTTGGTAGCGACAACGACGAGGCGGTGGCCCGCTGGAGGCTCGGCGAAAACCTTCATCTGCTTCTCGGTCGGGAGCAGCGAGTAGAGCGGGAGGATGTGCATGGGCTCTGCGAAAGTGGGCGCATGAGTGTCTGCGTCGATGGAGCGGCATGCTAGAAGAGAGAGGCGCACCGTCGACGTCTTCTTCCATGTCGATGCCCTTGAAGGTGTCGTCTTCGTCGTCGTCCGACTCGAGCGCCTCCTCGTCGTCGTCGTGGTACACGCCGTCGTCAACATCGGCTGCAAGGTCCTTGTCCTCGCCGAGCTCGACCTCTTCCGTCTCGAGGTCGTCGCCGACTTCGATGCGCCCGCGCAACTTCGCCTCGACCTCGTCCGCCTCCGCCTCATCCTCCTCTTCTGTCCTCGCCGCAAATGCCGCCGCCGCTGCGCCGTTCCTTCTCGCTTCAGCGGCGCGCTGGACGCGCTCTTTGCGCGCCTTGACTGCCCGAGGCCCAAACTTCGCCTCGAGGCGCTTGACGAGCGAGACGATCTCGTTCTGGCCCGTGCAGAAGACGAGGACGCCGCCTGGCGGGAGGCGCGCGTGGATCCGCGCGACCTTCTTGTAGGCCTGCGCGAGGTAGTCGTGCTGAGTGCGGCGCGCGAAATGAATCGTCACCGGGTGCTGGCGCGCCGTGATGTGCAGGACGGGCGGAGGCTGGGAGAAGAGTGTGGGGTTCTCAGCAAAGTCGGACACGCGGAGGGTGGCCGACATGATGATGAGGCGGAGAGGCTGTGCGGCAGACATGTCAGTTGCGGCGCGACATAGGTAGACGGGCTGACGTACCTTGGCACCCTCCTTGCCCGACCGCCACTGCTTCTCGCGCAGCTTTGCGACACGACTTAGCACGCCGATGAGAACGTCCGTGTTGACGCCACGCTCGTGCGCCTCGTCGACAACAACGACGCTGTACTTGGTGAGGAGGAAGTCGGCCGCTAGCTCGCGCAAGAGGACACCGTCCGTCATGAAGACGAGCTTCGTATCGGCTGCGCTGGTCGAGGAGTAGCGAATGCGGTGCGCCACGAGAGACGAGTCGTCGGACAGCCCGAGTTCGGTGCGGACACGAGCAGAGGTGGAGAGAGCGGCGACACGGCGAGGCTGGGTAATGGCGACCATGCCGGGGTTGTCTGCGTGAAGAAGAGTGAGAGGAAGCTGACGTCGGCGAAGAATGCAAAAACGCACCGCTGGAAGGGTCACCGAAGCCTGCCTCCCACAAGAACTGGCCGATCTGGGTGGTCTTGCCGGAACCCGTCTCACCGCAGAGCACGACGACGGGGTGGCCGCGGATGACCTCCATCACGCGGTCCTCCTCCTTGACAACGGGCAGCTCCGCCCTCGACGCTTCGATCTCGGGCGTGCGCGTGACGGCGATGTGCACCGTACGCTGCGGCGGAAGAGACGGCAGCTCCGACTTGGGGATGACGGCGCCGAGCGGGCCCGTAATACCACTCGGGTCAACCCTGTTCTTGAAGCCCGAGCCGGCGGGGAGGAGCGGCTTGTAGGTCCCATCGTCGACCTCTGCAGGTTGCGCCGAGGCGTCCGCCTCCTGCCCGGCCGCCTTGAGCACCTGCTCGTCAGCCCAGGCGCGGAAAGCACCGCGCTCGCGAGGCGGCCGCTTCGGGGCGTCGTCTGCCGCCTCCGCCTCCTCATCGCTGTGCTCCTCATCCGACATCTCGCCTCCGTCGTCGCCGGACCCGCCCTCTTCGTCCGACGCGCTGTGCGAATTCGCCGCAGCCGCGTCCTCGCCCGCGCCGTCGATACCCGTCCACTCCTCCTCATCTCCGTCCTCCGATGCACTGTCGTCCTCTTCATCGCTCCCCTCCCCGCTCGTCGCCTCCGAGCTGTCAAAGTCGCTCTCCTCCTCCTCTTCCTCGACCGCCTTCGCCTTGCCCTTCCCCTTGCCGACGGCAGTCACGAGCTGCCGCATGCGCCCGCGCTGCTTCGGTGCGCGCTTGACGACCGTGACAGTCGCGCCTGATGCGAGAGCGCTGCCGACTGCGAGCGGCGCAGGACCGGAAGGAGTCGAGGCGGCGGGCGGGGCGGACGAGGTCGAGGCGACGGGAAGCGCGGGAGCGGGCTCGACGATAACGCCGACCGCACCCGAAGGATTGAACGGTTGCGAGGCCTTCTTGCTCGCGACTGGCGCAGCGGTCGAGAGTGCGAGGGCCTGCTGCGGCTTGACGAACTCGCGCTCGAGCGGCAAGTCTTCGTCGCCGCTATCGGCCATGTCGGCGTCCTGATCCTCCTCACCCTCACCCTCGCTGTCACTCAGGTTGCTCTTGCCCGCGTTGGCGCGCTCGAGGATGCGCCGTGCGCGACCGCGGCGGCTGTCTTCGAGTGAGTTAGCGTGGTCGAGCTTGGCGGCCTGCGACTTGAACTGCTTCGACCCGAGTGCCGAGGACGAAGCGAACTGGAGGTTCTGCGTCTGAGTTTGGCTGCGAGCATTCGACAGGTCAGCCGGGGTGACGCTGGGGCTATCGGGACGGGCGAACGCACGCGAGGGAAGCGATGAGATCCTTGCGCTGCTCCTTCTTGAGCTTGCGCTCGATGTATGCGTCGAGGCGCTTCTTCTTCTTTGCCGACATCTTGGGCGCATCCTGCTCTGCCTTTGCGGCGAGGAGCTGCGAGCAAGTGGGGCCGCTCAGTCTCGCGCTCGCTGCAGGGAGAGGCGCGAGAGACGTACTTCGGCGCGGCGCTTCTTGCGGAGCTCTGGGTCGAGAATGTCTGCGTTCGAGTCGTCGAGCTGGTAGTCTTCTGTGCGCTTGCGCTTGCCCGTCTGGCGCTGCACTGCGCGGCCCTTCTCGTTGTAGCGCGGGCGAGAGTGGCCCATCGTGGCGGGCGGGAGGGCGGCTCGCTATGAGGCGCTAGCAGTGCACGAGCAGCAGTCTGTCCCGGCAGGCAGGCGCTCTGAGCGTTGGCGACGAGGTTGGGCGCGATGAGCTCGGATTGGCGCGAGTCTCATCAGTCGGAGCCGAGCTGCTGCACCGCCTCGCCGCCGGCCAGTCGCCGCCTTCTCTCTGCTCAAGCTGGACAGGCTGGCTAAGTGTGACTTTCTGTAGCAGTCGCTCAATGGTCTCGGACGGAGCGCACCTGACGCACCATGCTCGAGCTCGGCTGCCCTTCTCCTCGGGTCCCCTCGCGTCGATATTGGCCGGCCCCGCTTGGACTTGCTTGCGACTCTCCTGCTTCCTCCCTCCTCCTCTTCTAAGCTACTCTCGTTCGTGCTCGTGAAGCGATTCTGGCGGCCCGGCTTGGACCGTTCTCATCTGCTCAAGAATCGACGGCTGCGTCAACACCGTCCATCATGGTCTCCCCAATGATCCGGGTCTACCGATCCGTCGCCATTGCGTGCATCGCCCCCTTCGTGCGTACATCTGCTCCAATCCCTCCAGGCTGCCTATCGAATCGTCCAGCGCCGTTTGAGCGTAGCAACGAGGCACAAGCACTCGCCATTGTCCCTCCTCTCGCCGGGTTCCTTACAATCTCGGCTTCCGCACGCTCTGAGGTGGCTCAGTATTACGCCGACACGAGTTGTTAATGGTCTTGTAGAGACTGGAGGAGCAAGAGATCGCTCGACGGCTGCCGAATGCAGTGCAAGAATGCGCCGGCCAGGACACCCACGTTGTTGTCGCACAGACAGCTAACATTCCTTCACTTTCCGCAGCTCTTCGGTTTCGATACGGGTAGTATTGGCGGTATTTTGGAGCAGACCTCTTTCCAGGCAGAATTCGGACACTTTGGCGAGGTGAGCAATCAGTAGCGCATCTACTACATCCGCGTCGAGGCTGACTGACTCCTTGCCCCGACTCTGCAGACCCTGCATGGTGTCATTGTCGCTACCATTCTCGTCCCTTCGGTCATCTCCGGCGTCTTTGCCGGAGCCGTGGCCGACAAGTTGTCCCGCACCCGCACCATCTGTCTGGGCTCGGCCATCTTCGCCGCCGGCTCCGCCATTTGCGCCGGCTCTGTCAAGTCAATCGGCATGCTTATCGGCGGCCGTATCATCGCTGGCTTTGGCGAGGTGCGTATGCCGGAACAACCGAACGCTCCTTCCCCTTGTCCTCAACCTCACCCGGCTGACATTCTCTTCCACTGTCGTTCAGGGGCTCTTCCTTGGCACTGCAGCTGTGTACTGCTCCGAGATCTCGCCCAAGAAGCGCCGCGGCATGATGATGACCATCCTCCAGCTCTTCATTGCGACCGGGGTGTGCGCCGGCTACTGGACGTGCTATGGCGCGACCAATATCTCCAACTCGCTCCAGTGGCGCCTTCCTTTTGTACTCTCGACCGCACTCGCCATCACCGTCGCTGTGCTCTCGCTCGTCTACCTGCCTCACTCTCCGCGCTGGCTCCTCCTCAACGGCCGCCGCGCCGACGCCGACAAGGTCCTCGATCTCATTGTCGGCCGGGATGTCGACGCGCTGAACGAGCGCAAAGAGATGCTCATTGTACCCGTCGCGATGACGGGGTCGAAGCGCCAGGCGTTTTTGCGGATGTGGCAGAAGGACGTCCGCTGGCGTTCCATCTTGGGTGCTTCCATCCAGGCGCTGCAGATGATGTCAGGGATCGACTTTGTCCTCTTTTGTCCGCGGCTTTCATTGCAGTGGTCTGCGAGCTGCGCTAACTCTGCGCTCGACAGACGCGACGACCCTCTTCCGCCAAGCGGGCTTGACCGGCGGCAGCGCTTCGTTCCTCGGGGGCGGTGTCACTGGCATCTTTGTTCTTGTGTACGTGGCGCCTGCTGCCACAGCTGCTCCAGAACTCAGCATGTTGACCTCGTGTCGCGCAGGGGAACCATCGCGACCATCTTCTACGTCGACCGTCTCGGACGCCGCACCATCTTCGTCGCAGGTGGTGCCTGCGTCGCCACCTCTTTGCTCGTCATCGGGTCTTTGTACGCGGCAGACAAGGTCAACACGACCGAGGGCGGCAAGTGGGCAGTGATCGTCATGATCGAGTTCTTTGCCTTCAGCTTTGCCGCGAGCTGGGGCGTGGTCACTCGCTTGTACGCTTCCGAGATCCAGCCGAGTAGGACGCGCGCGGCCGCGGCGTCCATCTCTGTCGCGATCAACCAGCTCATCAACACTGTGGTGCGTACTGAGTGCACCTTCCGTCCTGCGCCCCGTCCTTACCTCGGCGATCCTTTTGCTTACCGGATTTACCGACACGCAGGTGGCGCTCACGGGACCGCAATTCCTGGCGACCTCGGCTAGTGGACCCTACTTTACGTGCGTCTCCTGCGCAACCTTCTCAAGCCCACTCGCTGACTCTCATAAAACAGCTACGGCGCCGTCACGGTCTTTACGACCTTTGCAGCTTATTGGTTCATGCCCGAGACGAAGGGTCATTCGCTCGAGGCGTAAATTCATCTTTCGTCTCGATGCTTCTCTTTGTCGCATTTAATCCGCCACTCATCCCTCCGACTGATCCGCTGCTCGACGCTCACAGCATCGACGACATGTTCAACGAGCACTTCGTCCCTCTCGCCGCGCCCCTCCCCTTTTCCGACGCGTCCAAGGCGCTCGTGGGCAAGTACCGCGACGCGCGCGAGCGCCGCATGTCGCGCCGCGAGTCCGAGACTATTCCGGACGGCCAGGACGACGAGAAGGCCGCGGCCGACCCGCGCGAGGCGTTCCGGCGCGAGATGCGTGCGGCAAAGTTGCTCGCGCCGAATCGCGAGCACGAGGTCATCGAAGAGTAGATGCACTAGATCTGGCTTTCACGTCTCGGGCACAGAGAGCCCTTTTACAAAGATCTGTTTCATAGAATCTGTCCGTCTCTGCTGTTCCCCTTCCATAGTCCTCTCCTGTTCCGTCGGTACTCGTTCAGCCTGGTTTCTAGATACATCCTCATAGATGCCCATAGCCTTGCTCCCTCCGTTAATGCACTGGGCCTCCGACAGTTGCGGGACTTTGCAGTGCGAGAGATGGTAGGGACAACGAGTTGCAGAAGCGAGTGTTTTGGGGGCGTTGGTACGACAGTATCGACAAGCGGTGTGAGGTGTAAGGTGTAAGAGATACACAAATCATTGAGTGGTAACAGAGAGAGCGAATTGTCTATTAGTTTTCGCAGAAGGAAGAGTTGATAATCTAGATCTCCTTGACGCGGACAACGACGCCGTCCAGGTCAATCTCGCGCGGCTCAAAGGTGCGCCTCGCCTCGCCGTAGGACAGGATGCTCTCAACACGCGGCTTGAGCGCGCCGGCCTCGACGACAGCGCGGACCTTGTCGAGCGTGTCGCGCAGGGCCTCGCGCGAGTCGCCGTCGGGGTCGACGCGCCAGTACGCGATGGCCTTCTTGTCTTTGCGTACGAAGGCGCGGCGGAGCGATCGCAAAGAGGTGTTGTAGTCGCTCGTGTCGGAGAGGTTGTCGCCAACTGTCGAGATGAACTGACCGGAGTTATGCAGGACCCGGCGAGAGGCGTCGTAGACTGAAGCATCGACATGAGTCAGGTTCACTGGCAAGCTGGGCGAGAGAAAGCACGTACGCCTACGGCCGCCGAGCGTGTCGATGACAACATCGAATGAGCCCTCGTGCAGGCCATTGATGGCGGCGAGCGGCTCGTCGCGCAGGACATCGGTGGCTCCTGCGTCTCGGCAGACGGTCTCGCCGTCGATGACGGCGATCGGGCACTGCGCAACCATCCAAAGGTCGCGCGAGCCAGAGACGCCCGGGCGATAGTGGCGTGCGAGCTGGAGGCAAAGGTGCCCAACGCCCTGGTGGGCACCGAGAACGAGTACCTTCGAGCCCCTCGGCAGCGTATCGCACAGCGACTGCATGATGAGCGTAGCCGTCGTGGCGGCAGCCGGAAGCGCGGCGAGGAGCTCCGCGTCGAGGGTGGTAGGCGCCGAGGCAACGTGGTCGCGCGGCAGGATGGCAAAGGAGGCGAGTCCGCCAGACTACGAGACAACGAGTCAGCCTCAGTGCTCAAGCCAAGATGACAACGTTGCGCACCTTTTTCAGCGGGGAGAGACCCCAGACGAGCTCGCCCTTCTTGACCTTGCTCACCGCATCGCCAGTCTCAACGACCTTGCCGTATAGCGCCCTACCGGGCACGAAGCCCGCTCCGTTGGGCGAGCGTGCGAGCTGCCAGACTCGCTCGCGGTCCCAGCGGTCGACGCCGACGGCGATGACCTCGACGAGCACCTCGTCGCTCCTCACCCGCTTCGAGAGCGTGCGGCGGTCGATCGAGTCGTACACGAGGTCAATGGACGGCTCAAATCGCTTGCTCGCCAGCGCCGGCGACGAAAGCTGATTGCTCGACGAGCGTTTGAACAGCCCGAAGCGTTTCGATGTCTTCTGCTTGTACACGTCGGTGCGCGGCGAGACGGCGAGAGCGGTGGCGGCGAGATCGACTGCGGAGGGTGCAAGATAACTCGAGACTGGTCGTGCTCGAATGGGCTCAGGCGAGACAGCGCGCTCAGCCTCAGTTGGCGCGGCCGAGATCGAGAGGTTGACGGGTGGTGCAGGCGGGGGAGGAGTCGAAAGGATGGGCCGCTCGACGGCCGAGAACGACATCGATGTCGGACGAGGCGGGCGCTCCATCTGAGGCGAATTCGGCACGAACGCCGGCATCGGGCGCTCGAGGTTGGAGCGAATTGACGGCGTCGGCGACTTGCTGCGTTCGCGCGAGCTACTGCGTGGCGGGAAAGCAGGAGGTGCGGCAAGATAGGGCGATGCGGACGACTCCACCGTGCGCGCAGGATTCCGAGGAGGGCGCACTGGCGAGAGCTGCGGCGCACTCATGATGGACAGGTCGGACATGCCTGACTCGGAGTGCATGTCGTCGTCTTCGTCCTGCTGCCTAGTCTCGAACGACAGACGCTCTGACGACAGAGCGCGCAGAGACGAGGCGCGAAGTGCAGGCGACGACTGCTGATGCGGACGATTGACGACGGCGATCGGAGCGGGCTCGCGAACCGCCTTGGACGACGCGAGCGGCGGCTGGAAGAATTTGCTTAGACCCTTCGGCTTGGCCGCCTCTGCCGCGATCTTCTCGAAGTCAAACTCGAAGTAGCGCGGCGCCTTGGACGTGGCGGTCGACGGCGGGCGATGGCTGCTCAGCGAGGTGGAGCGGCTCAGCGGCGTGTTGTCCGAGTACAGGTGATTGCGATCGAGATCCATCGAGCGCGTGCGGCGCGACTTCGGCTGCCCAGATCCGCCGCTGGCGGACGAGGAGGTGCGCGAGACGGACCCGCCAAGCGCGGGCGACGCCGTTCGACCTGACGGCGCAGGCGACACGCCATCTCGCTTGTGGACCCACGCAGGCGACGACGAGCGCGATTCTAAAATCTCTTGCGCGTCCGCCGCGACGGCCTCGGCCTCGGCCTCCGCGTCCTCCGGCATCGCCTCGAGGACCTTGGCGCGCGAGCGGAGGCTCTTGACGCTGCGTGGACGGGGCATGCTCGGCCTTGTGCTCCCGCCGTGGCCACTCGCGCCAGACGACTCCTGCGCGCGCAGCTGCTGTACGGTCCAGTGCGGTGGCGGAGCGAGCTGTCGCTTGGGTCGCGGGATGGGCGGGGCGACGAGCGGCTGGATCGGCTCGCCGAGCGCGCGAATGCGCTTGAGCCAGTCGGGAACGTCCGTCGAGGCAGGTGCACTGCCTGCACTCGAGCTAGAGACGCCCGAAAGGTCGGACAGAGCCGGCGAGGACGGGCGAAGGTGCGAGTCGAGGGAGGAGAAAGACGCGACCGAGGACGAGCGAGACGTCGACTTGGACGTCTTGATGACCTGATAGCTCGGCTCCGGGCTGCTGGCGTGCACAGAGGGCGACGACGCCCACTTGGTAGGCGAAGACTCCTTGGCCGACAGGCGCTTCGAGCGCGTCCGCTTGGCCTCGACGAAGCGCGCCAAAACGGGCGGTTCAGTTGCTACTGCGGCGATCGGCGTTGCCGGTCCGACCTGCACGGCGGGCACGTCTATCGCACCTCCGGTCGGCGACTGCGTCTCGACGGCCGAGTCCGCCTCATCTTCCTCCTCCGCGGGCTCATCCTCGCGCTCGCTCTGCGCCTCCTGTTCCTCTTCTTCTTCGCGGCTCTCCTGCACCTGTTCGAGCTGCGAAACCCGCCTAACCGGCTCGACGGGCGACTCCTCCGCAGCCGTGTCCTCGTCTGTCGCCAAGTCGAGCTCGACGCTACCGCGCTGGCCGATGCGCGACTGCTCCGACTCGGTGCGCGTGAGCTTCAGTCGCGGAACGGGTGGCGATGCATCGACCTCGGGCGAGGCGTCAAGAGCGGTTCGGAAAGAGGCGTCCGAATCCAGGCGACTGAGCGGCGGCGGAGCCGAGGGCGAGGGAATGGTGCTAGAAGTAGCCTCGGTAGGAGGTTCGTCGAGGATGGCGGGCGAGGCGGCGGACGCCGAGACAGTGTCCGGCTCGGGAGAGGCGAGGGCGAAGAGCTCGTCGACGGAATAAAACCGCCCGGCCTCCGGCACAGGCGATGCGGGCGCGCGCGAGACGGCTGCTTGCACCTCAACTGCTTCGAGGACCGGCGGCAGCTGTATCGGGCGGTCGTCAGTCAGTCTGATGCTTAAAAGTGGAGCGGCGAGAATGAGCCTGAAGCGCACCTCGGTCGAAGCTTCCGCCTGAGACTCGAGGTTCGAGACGACCGACTCTGGCTCGGACGTGACGTGCGGCGCAGCCGGCTGCATGGGCATTGGGTGTGCCAGCCTCGACGAGCGCTTCTTTGCTTTGCGCGGCTTGCCCGCTCCGTCGAGCGAGAGGGAGGTTATGCCGGCGCCAGGCGGTTGGATTGGCGTGACGGGCGGCGAAGACGGTGCCGACGAGGCAGAAGAGGTGAGTGAAGGAGTGGTGTCGTCAGACGGCCGGTGGTCCAGCGGGAACTTGGGCGAGAGGGAGGATGATGTGGCTGACAAGTCGGGGGAGGTCGGGTAGGACGGCGAGACGGACGAGTAGCGACGGCTAGTCTGCTCGGCGTCGGCGCCGTCGCGGCGGAAGCGGGACGAGAACGACTTTGGCAAGGGCGGCGCCGTTTCGAAGCGACTGCTGCTCCTGCGCTCCTCGTTGGTGATGTGCGGGGAGGACAGGCTGCGCTGCCGCGCAGGGAAGTCGTACCCGCTGCCAGATTCGCTGAGCGTGTCGAGCGCGGCGGTGCGGCTCTTCTTCTTCTTGACCTTGCGCCGTTCTCCCGTCCCGGGGGCCGACATAGTCGAGTGCACCGAGTCGCCGCCGATGCTCCTTCCGCTGCGTACGCTGCGTCCATCATCGCCGCCGTCGTCCGAGTAGACGGAAGCGCTCCTGAGTGACGCTGTACCCCTTCGATCGCTCGACAGACCGAGGGATCGCCCGACGACGCTGGGCGTGTGCAAGCTCCTCGCGCCGCCGGTCAAGCCCTTGCGCCCGCCAAACGAGCTCCACTCCCACTGCCCGTTCGTCCAGGCAGGCTCGCGCGCAGCCGAGCCGAGGCTGGCGTCCGAGGTGGTCGAGCGAACGGACGAAGGGCGCGAAAAGCCGTGCGACTGGTAGCGCGACGAGGGCGACTGCGGGCGGGTCGACGGGTCGCTGTAGATGCCCTGGTACGACCGCGTCGGCTCGCGCATGAGTGTCTGCAGGATGGAGGGCCCCATGGCTGCTGCGCCGATTTAGCGGGCGCGAGGAGACCGCACGCGAGAGCTCGTTCGCAGGGGAGGCTGCGCGTGCTCGCCAGGACCTGGCGGGCGTGTAGCTCTTCTCGCACGTCTGACTTGCGAGAGTGCGCGCTGTGAGCAGGAGCAGGAGCGAGGCTGCTGCAGGTCGCCGAAAGAGGCGATCGGATCCGCGCTGCTCATGACGCCGACCCGAATTTATTTTCGATTCGAGGTCGCACTCTCGTCTGTTCCTTGCCCGCCACGTTGCGATGCCCACCCAGCTGGGAGAAGATCGCTCGATTTCGCGCTACCAGTTTCGACCGCTTCTCTCCCCGTGCGGACGCGAGACGACACTGAACAGCGGTGTGTTTTCCCGACGGAAGAGACCAAAAGAGAAAGGGAGTGTCGCTTCTACGATGGTGACGACGAGTAGGAGAGGAAGGCGAAAGTGCAAAGAGCTGAGGAAGAGAGGAGAGGCGAGAGAAGGGAAGGTCGAGGTACGGATAGCGCGGAAACGGCGACAAGGGGCGCAGCTCGGATGTGGCGACATGCACGGCCGTCGCATTCCAACTAGATAGCGCTGTCGTGACAGGCTCAGGCGCGGTAGAGAGCACGGCGGGTGGCCTTGAGGATGGTCGACGCATCGGGGAAGGCGAGGTCCTCCAAGCTCTTCGCGTAGGGTGTGGGCAAATCCGCGCCCGTAACACGCTCGACGGGGGCGTCGAGGTAGTCGAACGCCTCCGACTCGACGATCTGGGCGCAGATCTCCGAACCGACACCGAACATGGGGAAGCCACCCTCGACGGTGACAAGGCTGGATAAGCGACGCAAGAGGAATGAGGGAGTCAGCAACTGAACGAGCTTGGCCGTGCGCAACCCGGCCGACTGAGAATTCGCGGCCGGAAGAGCTTGGCCGTCCGCAACCCGGCCGACGGTGCCGACTCCGCCGGTTTCGCCTAGCAGTCCTCGCCAACGACCGTCCAGCACATAGACAAGCATCAACGCACCGGTTGGTCTTCTTGACCGACGCCTTGATGGTCTCGATGTCGAGCGGGCGGATCGAGCGGAGGTTGATGACCTCGGCGTCGATGCCCTCCTCCTTCTTGAGCTGTTCCGCGGCGTCCATCGCAAAGCCGACCATGCGCGAGTGACCGACGATGGTCACGTCCTTACCCTCGCGCTCGACCTTGGCCTTGCCGATCGGGAGGAGGAAGTCGGTCGACTGGGCCTCCTTAGAGACGGGGAAGCTCTGGCCGTAGAGGATCTCGTTCTCGAGGAAAACGACGGGGTTCGGGTCACGGATCGCAGCCTGTGGAATGTGCGAGAGGCGTCAGACGCGCGACCGTGGCGAAGTCGAAGCAGGACAGCCCACCTTGAGGAGACCACGGCAGTCCTCCGCCGACCAAGGCGAGACGACCTTGAGACCCGGAATCTGACCGTACCACGCTGTGACAGGAAGAAGGGTCAGCACTAGCTCGACGGTTCGCGCGTGAACGCCAACGAACCAGCGTAGTCCTGCGAGTGCTGCGCAGCGACACCAGCGGCGGCACCGTTCGGTCCACGGAAGACGATGGGGCAGGGGACGTTGCTGCAGGAAGCCCGTCAGCAAAGTCTCGCATGCAGGGCGGGGCTTGCCCCGCTCGAAGCCCAGTCAGGGAGGGACTGCTCACCCGCCCGACATGTAGTAGGTCTTGCCGGCCGAGTTGACGATCTGGTCGATCGCCTGCAGATCGTAACGAGGCCAGTCAGCCGCCTGGATAGTGCCGGATATGTGGCAGGACAGAGACGCACCTGCATCGCGAAGTTGAAGGTCATGAACTCGCAGACCGGGCGGAGACCGGCGAAGGCGGCGCCGACAGCGAGACCACAGAAGCCAGCCTCAGTGATGGCTGTGATTTCACACAATGCAACGATCAGCGGGGAACGGTTCGATCGTGGAAGAAGATGCACATGAGACGCACGAGTGTCAATAACACGCTTCTCGCCGAACTTGTCCAAGAGACCCTTGGTGACCTGCGTTGCGCTCCAGTATCAGAAACTGGTCCGCTTAGGATGCTTAGACACGCGTCGCACCTTGTAGGCACCGTTGTACTGGGCAACCTCCTCTCCCAGAACAAAGACGGTCTCGTCGCGAGTCATCTCCTCCTCCATGGCCGAGTTGAGCGCCTCACGGACGGTCATCTGCGACGTACGAAAGTCAGTCACGAGCACAAAAAGACCGTCGATGGTGATTTCGCTGTTCCTCCGCCCCGTGAGCCGTGCCCGGTGCACAACGCCGCAGAAGCCTTCGCCGTCAGAAAGACCCAGGCGCGCGCGGCAATCCTTCGGATACTCTCTAGCAATCCATCGAGATCCCTGGCGCGGCTTGATCGGGCTGATCGCGAGCACAATCGACAAATCCTCGAGGTCGACGAGCTCACCTCGGTCGCGCCATCGCTGCCCTGCTCGCTGCTAGCAAAGCGCTTCGCGCCGGTAGTCGAGACAACGGCGGACGCGCGGGCGGCGTCGAGCGCAGTCTGGCGGACGGACGAGCGCGGCTGCTGGGCGAGGACGGAGCTGGCGGCGTGCGACGACGACGACGCGAGCGCGCGCGCCGCCTGCTGGGCGGGGCGCGGGGCCGAGAGGACACGGGGGAGAGCGCGAGAAAGCATCTTCAACGGCAGACGCAGCGAGCGAGGACGGCGGCGAGAGCGGCGAGGACGGCGGCTTCCCCCAAGGCCCAATCTCGACCTCGCACTCCGCTTACTTCCGTGGATTTCTTCTAGCCTCTGCCTGCTTTGACGGATGGGAGCATTTGCATTGCGCTGTGATTCCGAGATCAGACATTCTACTAAGCTTTTATGGCGATCGCTTCGTGAAGATTCAGCCGATACTTGTCCTCAGCGCTCACTCTTTCTTGACGTTCGAAAGGATCGAGAGGCAGCTCGCCGTGCTGCGCCCTACGTCCTGAACGTTCTGCAGGAGAGTCACAGGGGCAGAGGGTCGATTTCAGCCTTCGAGCGAGGGTTGCGAGAACGCATAACGATTTGCGAAGGTCCGGGCCGCAACATCGACAAAGTTTGTCTTGCCCCAGCGGCACGTGGAAAGCACGACTCACCAAGGTAGACAGTGCCGACCTTCTTGCCCGGGCCGGCCTGGAAGCGCTTGAGCGGCGAGAAGACGGTCACGCCGGCGCACATGAGCGGCGCGGTCGGCTCATTCTCGAGGTTCACGGGAATCTTGACCGCGAGCTGGCGCTTGAAGCGCGTGAAGTCGGCGTAGCCACCCTGAGCGACCGAGCCGTCCTCCCACTGTTTGCGAGAAGAAGAAGGTCAGCACCCGCTGTGCTCCTGCGCTTGTCACGTTATCAGACTTACGATTCCCTGGTACGTGCCCTGCATCTTGCGGCTGTGCTGCTCGAGACCCTGCTTGCAGTAGTCGCACTCGAGGCAGGAACCGGCCTGCGCGCCGACGCCGACACGGTCGCCGACGGCATGCTTGGTGTTCGAGCCCGCGCGGACGACAGTTCCGATGACTGTGCAAAGTGTAGTGAGACGCACGTCAGTATGCAAAAGCCGCAGCGTCGTGTCGAGAAGGGGCGGAAGGAGGGAAAGCGAGAAGAGAGTGAGACGCACTCTCGTGACCGCAACTGTCGGTGCAGAGGAAGAGCGCACAGCGTCAGCGAGGTGCTCAGCACAGAGCGTCACAGGCGAGTCGGTCGAGACACTCACATGGCAGGGTATTGCGTAGGACGGGGCCACCCTTTGCGCGGAAGGAATCTCAGTACGTTCCGGGTCTCGTCGGAAATGATAGGAAATCAGCTACCATTGCTCATGGTGTGTAGGCAACCCCGCAGACGCCTGGGGCCGGAGCAGGAGAAGGACAAGGAGAGCGAACACACTTGTGGCCGCAACTGTTGGGCAAGGGACAAGTGCGCAGCGTCCGCGACGTGCTCGGCACGCAGTACTCGCGTGCTGCTGAGCAGAGAGCATAGCAGCGAAACGCGGCCGGAAAGCTCGCCAAATCGAGTCGGAAACGGGGTCGAAGTGTCAAAGGCGGATCGGTCGATAGACGCACTCGGCAGGGTAATGTGAAAGGACGAGGCCATCCGCTACTCATAGTGCGGAGGCAATTGAGAACTAGACCTTTGTGCATTGCGCTTCGATACGTGAGAGATGACATCTAGACTCAAGCGTGTCTATCAAGCTTCTATGGCCTTTGCTTTGCGTTCGAGTGCTTAATCCTTCTTAGTGTTCGACAGGACGTAGCGGTAGCGCGCCTTGCCGGCGTCCATGTCCTGCAGGGTCTGCAGAACAGTGCCGCAAGAGCAAAGGATCAGTCTCACGTTCTGTGCACAAGACGATCACCATGTCAAGCGCACCTGGGTAGCCTGCGACATGGGACGCGTCTCAACCCACGCCTTGATGTCGTGCTTGGCAGCGAGGTCGAAGAGCTCGGCAAGCTCGGACGTGCCGCCGATGAGCGAGCCGGCAAGCGTGAGCGACTTGCCGACGAGGGCGTGCGCAAAGAACGGCGGCAGCTTGGTCTCCGGAAGGGCGCAGAGAATGACGGCACCTGGGAGAGGAGCGCGCGTCAGAGAGGCGCTCAGAGGCAGAGCTGGAGAGGACAAAAAACGGAAGTCCGGCTGGACGACGCACCCATGTTGCGCATGAGAGGGAAGTAGAGCGAGTCGAGCGGGAGGTTCTCGGACGGGGCAGTGATAAGGATGATGTCAAACGTGTTGCTCCACTGCTTGACTGTCGCCTCGGCGTCCTTGGCGACAATGAAGTTCTCGCGCTTGACGCCAAGCTTCTCAGCATCGTCAATCTTCGACGAAGAGTGCGAGAGGGCATAGGTCTCGGCGCCCATAGCCTTGGCGATCTGGAGGGCTGTGAGGAGCACGAGGGAGTCAGTACTGCTCGAAGAGAGCGCGTTACGGTTTGCGAAGGTCCGGCTCGCAGCGTCTCGAGAACGGTTGTCTCGATGCCCTAGACCGTTCCTGGCGCGACAGCACTTGAAGCTCAACTCACCAAGGTGACCGAGACCACCGATGCCCACAACACCGACCTTCTTGCCCGGGCCGGCCTGGAAGCGCTTGAGCGGCGAGTAGACGGTCACGCCGGCGCACATGAGCGGCGCGGTCGGCTCGTTCTCGAGGTTCTCGGGGATCTTGACCGCGAGCTGACCCTTGACGCGCGTGAAGTCGGCGTAGCCACCCTGAGCGACCGAGCCATCCTCCCACTGTTTGCGAGACGATGAAAGTCAGCCTCCGCCCCTGCATTTGTCGCCTTGTGATACTCACGATTCCCTGGTACGTGCCCTGCATCTTGCGGCAGTGCTGCTCAAGACCCTGCTTGCAGTAGTCGCACTCGAGGCAGGACCCGGCCTGTGCGCCGACGCCGACACGGTCGCCAACGGCATGCTTCGTGTTCGAGCCCGCGCGAACGACGGTTCCGATGACTGCGCAAGGTGTAATGAGACGCACGTCAGTATGAAAAAGCCGCAGCGACGTGTCGAGAAGGGGCGGAAGGAGGGAGAGCGAGAAGAGAGTGAGACGCACTCTCGTGACCGCAACTGTGGGTGCAGAACAAGAGCGCACAGCGTCAGCGAGGTGCTCGGCACAGAGCGCCGAAGGCGAGTCGGTCGAGAGACGCACATGGCAGGGTACTCCGTAGGACGGGGCCATCCTTTGCGCGGAAGGAATCTCAGTACGTTCCGGGTCTTGTCGGACATAATAGGAAATCAGCTACCATTGCTCATGGTGTGTAGGCACGATCCGCACACGCCCGAGACGTCGATCTTGATATCAATAAGGTCCTCATGCCACTTCTGCGGAGTGTCTGCGAGGAAGACGCGGGTCAGCTCCGATGTTCTCTGAGCGATGTCGGCTGTGCTTCGGTGCTCTGAGCATGAGATGCTGGATCGAGAGACAGGGAAGACCGCATCGCAGTGGTGGTGGGAAGGAGGGGAACAGTCGACGGGAAAGACCGCATAGGAGTGGTGGAGGGAAGGAGGGGACAAGCGCAGGAGGTCGGGTTGATGCGCCGCGTCCGCACAACCCCGGAACCGACACCGATCCAACCTCCTCCAGTCTCAGCCAGTCGCAGCAAGCAGTCAAGCGCGCCAGGAGGCAGGAAGACGCGCAGGGCTGCCCTGGATAAGCCGACCGAGCGAAACCCCCCTCTGCCTCGCGCGTGTTCGTGTTGATCGCGACCAGCAGACGCCCCAAAGAACACACGAGCAGGTACTCACAGCTCCAAGACTCGACCTCGTACTTCTTGCCGTGCGCCTGCGGGCGAGAGACGACGGAATTAGCTCCCGACGACAGGCGCGAGATGGCGGCACCGTGAAAGAGATCGGGAATTCCGCCTCGAGCGAGTGCAACGAACCTCGTCCATGGCGGCATAGCCGGTGAACTGCTGGGGGATGGTAGCGGACATTGTAGCGAGCTGGATGTGGTGTAAAGAAGAAAGAGAGAGAGCGAGCCCGAACTTCGGACTTCGCAAACAGCGCGCGCGCCTCGGAGTCGACCTTGCGTTCCCGCGCTTCTCAGCGACGGCGTAATGGCCGGCCAACTCCCCGGCTTCCGTCATCACTCGTACAAATAGCTCTGACCTGCTGCGATCCAGCTCGAGTGGAGGAAAATGCTGACGGTTGGCTGACTGCTCCTACTTGTGCTTCCATCAGCGAGAAATGGAGGTGGAGGAATTCTCCAGAAGATTGCACACAGCAGCAAGTACAGCGGAATACAAGATGCGCAACAAGCGCCAGGTTGGTAAGGTAGGAAGGGTGCGCGGTGGTGGGCATGCCTTGAAGCAGCAGTGGGTATCGTAATGGCGAGGAAAGGACGTTGGACGTGTTTAACGAAGGTCGACATTGAGGCATCTACTGCTCCGTCGCGGCGTGCTGCGCGTCAAAGTCTGCCTTCTCCTTGGTGTAGCGCTCCCTCGCCTCGGCGTACGTGTCGTGGTAAGGCTGTGGGATGAGGAGGGTCAGTGCCGGTCGAGCAGTCAGGCCACCACTCATCGCAGAAGATCGGCCTGAGACAGCCTGCTCGCTTGATACGGCTACGCACCTTCTTCTGCGCCTCGTCGAGATCCCGCCAGGCCTGGGCGATCAGCTTCGTCTGCTCGAGGATGTCGGTCTGACCGCGAAGAACGTCCGAATCGAGGCCCTGTGCGCGAATCTCCTGCGCAAAGCTGCAGAAAGGGGATAAGAGGTGTCAGTGTATAGGTTTGCCGGTGCCATGCGAGAAATAGCTGTCGGAGCGCGTCCATCCCATTGGCGCCAACATGCAAGCGAAACGGCACGCACAGGAAGTACGGCGTCATGGGCTTCTTCGGCTCGCCCTCGAGGCGGAGGTTGGCCTTGTGCGACAGGCCGAGCTTGCGCCGGCGCGTGCGCACAGCGTTCTCCTCGCGGATGTCTGCGGGCGTAAGCGTCTTCTTCCACGCGTCGAGGATGGCCGGGTACGCGCGGCGCTGCTCCTCGGCGCGCTCTTGCAGCGCGGCCTTGTCCTCGGCGCTGAGCTCCTGGTACGCTGGCTTGGCGACCTGCGTCAGGGCAGAGACGGATGCGAGCTTCTCGCCCTCGGCGAGGCTAGCCTTCTTGTCCTGCGAGGCGACACAGCCGTCAGCGCCTGGTCTCGTCTCAATGGACGCTCCAAAGAGAGCACACGCACGGCGATAAAGTCGGACAGGAAGATCTGCCACGAGTTCTGCGGGCCCTTCGGCGGGTGGAGGGCAGAGGTGGTGCGCGGCTTCTTGGTCGTCTTTGCCTTGACTGCAGGTGCGCCGGTCCGAGTCAGCTCGAAGAGGACGCGAGTCCATCCTGGAGTATGCACGCACGCTTGTCGGCTTTCTCCTTGTCCTTGCGAGCCTTTGCGCGCTCCTGCTCGCGGAGCTTGAGCGCGCGAGCCTTGTCCTTGTCCTTGCGCTCCTTCTCCTTGAGCTTGCGAGCCCGCTCACGCTCCTTCTCGCGCGCAGCCCGCTCCTTCTCGCGCTCCTTGCGGGCGCGCTCCTTGTCCTTGCGCGCGCGCTCCTTGTCGGCTTTGCCACCCTGGCCCGAGCCGGCCGACGCGCGGAGGTTGGTGGTCTCGTCTGCGTCTGCGCTCTGGCGAGCACTCGCGTGGAGGAGCGCGGCCGGCGCGGCGTGTGCGCGGTGTGCAACGGCTGAGGGGAAGGGGAGGGCGGCGGCGGGGAGGACGGCGCGGGCGCGGACGAGCGGGCGCGCGCACGCGAGGGAGCGGTGGGGGGTTGCAGCTGTCCGCAGCATCGTCCTTGGCGAGCGTTCTGCGCAGAGAGCGGCGTGAGGCGGAAGCGAGAGCAGCGCACCCGCAGAGTCGCCCGAAGAGGGAGGCGGTCCCCGCGGCCAGCCTCGTCCACTTGCGCGTGCAAGGGCAGTGCGAGCGGCTCTGGTACTGTCTAGTTGACCCACTTATGCTTCGTCCCGACTCTCTGCGTGCAGTGGGCGTCTCTGGTTGCGTGTTTGCCTGTGGTTTCGTCACTTGGTTCCCGCTCCTCACGGCTGCTTGCACTCGATCGACTGCTGCACCCGTAGAGAGCTCTGCACAGACTTGCACACGTACGCTGGACCCATCGCCCCTTCCCCGTATGCCATTCACGCGCCTCTTGCTACCCCACCTCGCCCGCTCATCAACGCATCCGCCGCGCACGCCCGCTCCTACTGACGCTCTGGTCGCCTCCAGGATGCCGCTGCCCGACGAGTCGCGTCCCGGCCGCGCGTCCGACCTCATCAAGCGCTTCCAGTCGATGGTCGACTCGTCCGGCGAAGAGCCCCTCGCCGTCTCGTCCTCGTTCGCCGCACCCGCAAAGCCCCGCTCGTCCGCCGCGAGCGATCATTCGCTCCGCCAGCCGGGCTCGGGCGCGACGCCCGGGAAGAAGGACGAAGAGGCTGCGCCGCCCGCTGCTCCCGCTTCGCCCGTCGTCGACAGGCCGGCAGAGGTACCTGCCTTCCGGAGCGCAGGCTTGAACGACAAGCCAGATGTGCCGCCGGAGCAGCAAGGGCGCAAGAACGCCAAGGAGGCGTTTCCCGACATGAAGGACGCGCCCGACATCGTTCTCGCGTCGAAGCCTCAAGACGTGAACGACACGGCACCTGAGCAGCCTGCGCCTCAAGAGGATGGGAGCGAGCAGGAACAGGGAACTGCGTTCGATGCGACGACCGAGGAAGAGCCGGAGGAGGAGGAGGGAGCGGCGGACAAGGAGGAAGCGGCAGCACCGACTGCGCCTTCGCCGATTCCTCCCCCTCCCATCGTCACTCAGCCCTCCATCGACGTGCCGCCGCCAGAATCCGTGCCGGGTGCGACTGATGCCATTGCGCCGCCAGAGGAGAGCGTCGACTCGGCAGAGACGTTCTCGCTGCGCTCACCTTCGCCTGTACCCTCTTCGCCTCGGTTCAAGGAGGGTCTCTCCCGCCCGACCTCGCCTCAAACCGACGACGCCGCCCTGCGCGTCCCGCCGACGCGCGATGACGAATCTCCGCCCGCCTCTCCGCCTCTTGTCGAATCGCCTACGGTTGAGACGGCACCTCCCGTCGCTCCCGCTCCAGCCGCTGCCGAGTCCGCAGCCCCCGTCAGTGCCCCAGTAGCCGCGCCAAGCCCCTCCCGCACGCATGCCGCACGTCCCCCACAGCAAGCGACCCGCACGCCCACCCGGCCCACTCGCGCGCCCGCCTCCCCGACGATCCCGCTCCCTTCGCACGGCCGCGGCCTCACGACCCCGACAGCCTCTTCCCTCGCCAAGACGCGCACACGCGTGCCCTCTGGCTCGAACTCCACCTCCGCGCCTGGCTCTGGCGCATCCTCGCCGACTCGCTCGCGCTCGCGCACGCCTGCGCCTGCACCTGGCGCAGCGCAGACAAGCAGCCCGCGCCTCGACAGCAGCAGCGGCGGCGGCGCGTTGGGCGCGAAGCAGAGTCCCGAGCTGCGCGGCCGAGGCAGCTCGGCGCGCATGAGCCCGTCCAGCTCGCGCGACGGGACCGCCGCTGGGCCGGCGGCAGGCGCCAAGCGCGAGCAGAAGAAGCCGTGGGGTGCGCCGGCGTCGACATCGGCGTCGCCCGCTTCGCGCACGCGCACGTCGCCTATGCAGCCGACCAAGACGACGAGCGCGGCGAAGCCCGCTCCGGGACCGAGGACGTCGCCCTCGTCTGCTCGCGCCGCGGGCGCAGGTCGGGCTGCACCGGCGTCGCCCTCACCCGGCGCGATGCCTTCGGCGTCGGATGTCGCGCCAGCGCTGCGCATGCGCGGGGGCGCGAGCGATGGGCCGGGCGAGCGACGAGCAGGGGCTGCGCCGGCGAGAAAGATGGCTAGTCGCGGGCGGATCGGGCTGGCGGGTGCCGGCGCGCGGAGACCTGCACCAGCAGCTGAAGCGCAGACGTCGACGGGCAAGGAAGGGCAGGAGGAGGGAGCGCAGCGAGAGGGCGAAGGGAAGGGCAACAAGCAGGACGAGGGGGACGACATACCCGTCTTCAAGGGATTCGGCTCGCGCATGCACGGGCACATCCCGATTCCAATGCAGCAACAGCAAGAGGGCGGCGATGCGCCGCCCAAGGCGATGATGGCGGACGAGGTCGAGGCTGCAGGACGGAAGGCGCGGGAGGAGAAGGAAGGCGCCGCGGAGTCGGGAGAGACGCACGGAGAGGCCGAGAAGCAGTAGGTGCGCCGAGCTGGGCGCTCTCTTCCCGTACTATGCCGCACGCACATAGCACTCGCACGACCTCGCACAACTTCGCAACGCAACTATTTCGCCGTCGCTCGCGCCGCACTCGCTTGGCTTTGCCGAGGAGAGAGGCAGAACAACAAGGTCAGAGATGCACAAAGTGTCTATGGTCTCAGTCATGGCGGCCCAGCAGCGACCAGCTCCAGTCCTCCTTGCCGAGCGCCGTCCTATCGTTGATCGCGCCTCCGCTCGTCGAGCTGAGCTCGCTGCCGACAAAGAAGTCGGCATGCGCGAGCACCTGCTGCTCGACGACGGCGAGGATATCGGTGTAGCTTGACGTCCAACCGAGAGCAGCCGTGTCGGCAGGGATGAGGAGGTCGGACAGCAGGATGGCGCCGTGCGAGCGATAGTAAGCGAGCGCCGTCGTGTTTGTCTCGTCGGTAGCGAGATAAAATCTGCAGCCGTCTCGATGTGAGCCGGAAGAGCCTCGCAACGTCAGGAGAGAGCAAACTCACGGATCGTCGCCGAGCGGGAGTCGGCTGTCAAAGTGCTCCTTCAGGACCCCGACGCCCCGGTCGAGAGCCTTCTTCGTCTTGTCAAAATGTACCAACGCATCCTTCGCCGGCGACCAGGCGATGTTGACGAAGTCGCCTCGCCGCAGATGCGCCGCAACCCATCTCCGCCCGTTCACGCGCCCGCTCATGCGCTTGGCGAGTCGCTGCCCGACTTCGCGGATGCGCGGCGGTGCGCGAATACCGCGAAGGACCAAGTCGACAAAGTCGTCGCGGGCCGAGAAGGTGGTGAAGCGGAGGCCGCCGGCTTTCCGCTGGTCGTGCAGGTTGCCGGCGAGGTAAACAATGGAAGCATCCGCGTAGGGATGGGAGGACAGGGTGGTGGTGAGAGAGGAGACCCTGGAAGGCATCGCAAGCTCGACGGTAGGGCGGGCGAGCGCCTTGTTCATGAGGACTCTGTGGAGAGTATGATCAGCCTCCGAACACACCGTCGACGAAGCGAGACGCACTCGTCGCTGAATGTGTAGAGCGGGACGACACCCAGTTCTTCTAGTCGGCGTACGAGCGCAGCGTCATCAGCCGGCCGGGCTGCACCCTGCTTGTCGAGCGCTTCTCGAGCCGCTTGCAGCGTCCATGCCGGACGCGCCTCCAAAGTCTGGTTGACGAGCGTCGTGCTGAGACCCTCTGCAGACTCCGACGCGCTCAAAGCGTATCGAGGGGTTGAAGGAGGCGGCCGGTCGACGCGGATGAAAGTGCGGTTCTGGAAAAAGCCCTCGGGCACGACTGCGGTCGTCAAGCCGGCAGGCGCATAGTTGGTGGTGTTCCATCGCAATGACTCGTCGTAAAGAGCTGGGTCGATATCGTAGAGGTCCATGAATTCGCTGATTGTGAGGAAGGGGCCGTAAGAGCGGCGCAACTGCGCAAGATCGAGAAAGTTCTGCGGTCACAGCGGGAGCAGCTCGTTGACAAAGTGTGTCAGAGCTGTACGACTGAAACAGACGCACCTCAATGCCAAGCTTGTACGCAGGTCCTTCATCGTTCCAGCGAGATCCGACGACGTCTTCGTGTTCGTTTCGATGTTCGAAGGTCCGTAGGGCGTATTCAGCGCAGACTTGATCGCTGACCGCACAAGACCGGGCCCAGATGGAGTCGGGTAGAACGGGTATTCGTTCGGCGATCCGAGCCAGGATAAGAGTCGATTCGAGCATGTCTGCGGGGGAGCGGAGGATTAGCCGACGACGTCGAAGTTCGGAACGTCAGCGGTCGCGCTTACACCGCTGATTGTTGAAGCCGTAGGTGGCCCAGCCGTCTTTGACCAGGTACCGTGGCGTGTCGCCGACGATGCGACGCAGCTCGGCTTTTGACGGCCGCTGATACTCGCGCTGCGGCTCCCACAAGCCCTGAACCTGGCTCTTGGCTCGCTGTACGCCATCGAGCACCGCTCTGCGCCCATCTTCGTGTCCTGCTCCCACCAGCGCGACGACTACGATCGTGACAAGCGCAACCACAGCGATACGCAGTCGCAGCGAGGCCGGCAGGCGCACTCGACGCGCGCTGTCGCCTTCTGCCGGGGCGAGCGGTGCGTACCTCGCCATGGCCTCAACGACTGCTGCTCGCGCGCCCTCTGAACCGCCTTCGGACCGGAGGTGGGGCGACGAGGCGAGCCGAAACCGGCCGATGCGCTGTACACGGGCCGCAGACGACAGCAGTCGTCTCTATGAGAGTAGCGGCTGCTTGCGACTCAAGCAGTACAGCCAGTCGAACAGCTGTGACGGGCGGAGGGAAGAGCGACGTGAAGAGAGCGAAGACAACTTGAACCTCGTTCGCAACACCTCGCGCTCGCCAGGCTTGCGGAAGATCGGAGCTGTCAGTGCCAGGGCGCTAGAGACACTACGTGACTTGCTTGCAGCGCTCGACGAGGTTGCCCTGCCCCCACCTCCTCATCAGCGATCCCGCTAATACTTCTGCAGCGTGCCGCGCGTGCACACGCTCTGCCTGATTTAGGACGCGCGCCTACGCTCTTTTGCAGGCGACCACACCGACGAAGAATTGCGAGGAACGGCTTCGTCGCCCGTGCCCAGTTGCGCGCCTTCCTCGCCCGGAAAGGCTTGACGAGAACTATGACGGCACGACCTCGACTTGCTATCTCGAGGCTCTAATTGAATCCGGGGCTGACTTCGTCTTCGACGCTGCTCAGCGGTCAAGAGCTTCCTTCCCTCGGCAACGCCTGCGTGCTCTTGTGCTTCCTCTGCCTGCGCCTTGCTGCACTTGCTCTCGCTTCTGGCTGAGGAATACACGGCTGAGTGAGCCTGTGGTTTCAGCTGCACCACAGCGGTTCCGCGCGCGCTGCGCGGAGGTCCCCGTCGGGCACCTCATGCCGTCTGCAATCGGCGTATCCACCTTCTTTCGGCCTGACGAGCCTATTCCGCCGAGCCTTGTGCTGCGACTCGCAGAGGTCAACATAGCCTCGATTGCGGTAGCCTGCTTTCTCTACGTAAGTCGGATTCAGCCAGCGAGAGCTGGAATGCTGACCCCTTTTGCCTTCCTTTCACATAGGAGTTTGTCTTGCGTGAAGCACGGCGGTACTACAAGTCTGTGTGGGCCGACGACACCTGGTTCTGGCGGTTCGCCGTTGTGTACCTTGTGTTCGCATGTGCGGCCTGCCTGGCGCTGCTGGCAACTGTGCATTGGCTCTCTTGCTTCTCCGTGCCGTATCCCTGCTGACGGCGGAGTCTACAGGCGGTAGGTGTCGGCTTGCGAGACATCCAGAACGGCACCTATGCTCGCTCGACCTACGACATTCTTTACGTGCGTCCTTTCGCTCAATCCGCCCGTGTTTGCTGCTCACGATTTGTCTCGCTGTCCACAGATTGCGTACAAATGCGTCATTTGGACGTGCGGCATGGCAGCCGAGCTGTTCTTCACCGCACGTGTCTCGACAATCGTGCACAAACGCGCGCTCAAGCCGTTGGTCTGGGTCCTGTATGCGCTCACAGCGTGTCCCTACGCTCTTGCGTTCTGCTTCTTCTTACTGTATCGATACTACGAGTTTCGGTATGGGCGTTATGTGCGTCACAGAATTGAGGCATCAAAAGGCCGAGCTGATGACCCGGGTCCCACAGAGTCGCATTCTCGACCTGTCAGCCGGCTGGGTTCGTATGTACCCATCGCGCTGAGTGCGAAATGTTGCTGACTTCGTCTTTCTGCAGATGCACGTCGTATTTGTGGCGTACTCAACATCTATCCTCGGCTGGCGCCTCGTTCTCCAGCGTCGGCACGAAGCTCGAGCGTGCGCACGTCCAGTTCAGACCCTGCGCATGCCAACTGACACCTCTCTTGCAGTGCCCAGGACTCCCTCAAGGACATCTTCCGCGGCGCGCTCCTCACCTCTGCGCTGATCGGCCTCTGCGCCGGCATGGGTGGCATCTTTGCGTGCTTCCTCGAGACGTCGCACATCTACATGCTCACCTCGTTCTGGTACAACGTGTACCCGTTCGTGTGCGCCATGAGCCTGTGCTTCGCGCTGCGGCAGCGACACGAACTGCGCGTACGGCAGGAGGGGCGGGCAGGGACGCGGAAGAGGGCGGGAAGGATGGAACGGCTGCTGCGACTCGAGCGCGCAGATCAGCAGCACCAGAAGACGGCCGATCACCCGAGTGAGTGGCGGGGCGACAAGGTCTCGCTCGGGCCGAAGCTCGTCGATGTCCGTGAGTCTGCCCTTCTCTCGCTTCCTCTCGCACACTCTGATGTGCAGAAGCACAACTGACGGGTCTGCGTCTGTAGCGGACAAGAACGGTAAGCGCCGCGGCTCGCAGCGCGGGCACGAAAAGTCGTTCCACGACGTCGCGCTCGACTTGAACGCATTCGAGCGGTGCAGGCCAGCCGGCGAGGGTGGCGGCGGTGGTGACGGCAACGAGCGTCGGTTCATTGAGTCAGCATCGACGGGGCGGCTCGACATTCGTGTGCATACGGAAGTACATACCGAGGTCGAGAGCGAGCACGACGACGAGGAGATTGCGCTCGAGGTTAGGAGGCGGCACGATGCAGAGTGGCGAGGGGATCGAGCAGTGTAGACAATGTATAGCATCATCTCTGTCGTACGATATGTGTAGGACCATGCACCACCTTTTGATCCGCAATCGCTCCGCCAACCGCTGTTCTGACCTTAGCGCTTTCGTGGCTGAGTGAGACCGACGACAAGCACAGACGCAGCGAGCGAAAGAAGCGAGACGATAGCACCAGTAGCCGGTGAGGTATGTTGTGTAATGCGGCGAGGTGCTACAACCAAGGTAAGAGGGAGTGTAGGGAGCAAATGCCGACTGAGAACAGCTAGCCAGCAGGGCGAAAGAGGAAACCACGGACGAGAAAGGAGACAAGAGTAAGGAGCGAGCCGTTTACTACACGGAGAGACGTGTGAGTCAGTACAGATTTAGTGGAAGATGAGCGAAAGACACGCACGAGCTTGACCTCCTTGAGGCCGTCCTTCCAGAAGACCATGTAGGGGGTGACACCGTCCTCGCGGTAGTTCATGAGGACTACAGAGAAGAAACTGGGTCAGAAAAGCGGAACAACGGTAGTTGCGGGCGTGGAGATGGGCGACGCACCGACCATGCCGTCCGGGTTCATCGACTCGCCGGTGAAGAACTGCCAGTCGTTGATGTTGCCGATGACCCTGAGCGCAGGCAATACAGTGAGAGGCTTTCAAGCAGTCGGAGCAACGGCCGGCAACGCACTTCTTAACGAAGGTGGCAGCGCCCTTCTCGAACTCGGGAATGCGCTCCGGGTTCTTCTCCTGGAGCTGCGCCTTGACAGCCTTCATGTAGCCCTTGATGTAGGTCATGTATCTTGCGGGTGCAAGAGAAGACAGAGTCAGTTTTGGTGCCCGCACATCGCATTCGCGCGAGGGAAAGAGACGCACGACTTCTTGTCGAACGAGGTCTCGGTGAGGCGGAACGAGTGAACAATGTTGTTGACGCGCTGCTCGCCCTCCTCGAGAGCCTCCTCGGCCTCCTCAGCCGACCTGTAGGACCCAAGCAGAGAGTTCAGTCGATGCCTCGGGTGGGGATAGCGGGGGCAACAGAAACGCACGCGTTGGCACCGGTGTCGATGGCACCCTCCTTGATGACGATCATGGCGCAGTCGGCCTCGTAGACGACACCGTCAACCTCCTTGAGCTGCGGGTGAGGGAGACGAGCCGAGAGTCAGTCCTTCTGCTTGCTCAACGTGCGGGAGGGAGCTGCTCCGACGCGACGGCGCGTCCGTAGGCTGATCGAGCGAAGTGGGCAAGCTGCGCTAGCACTGTGGCAACTTTCGAGCGCGAGCAAGCGCTCCAGAGCGGCCGCCAGCGGTGCGCGCGATGGAGCCACGCAGGCCCCGTCTCTGCTCGACCGCGCGACGGCCGTCACGGCTCTCGAGGGGAGTGACGCACGTCGTAAGCGTCCGAGATGAGCTCGTCGTTGGTGATGGCGTCGGTGTAGAGAAGCATGGTGACTGCTGAGCCGGAGGAGGGCGGTGAAGGACGAGAGGAAGCGAGGGGGCTGCACGGGGTCGACGGGCACGCGGGGGGCGCGGGTAAAGGCGCGAGGGATCAGCGACGAGTGTCTGGAGGACAAAGAGAGGCAGCACGCTGGCGCACCGAGAAGCTGGTGCTGTCTGGAGAGGCAAACGGTGCGGCGGGGAGCGCCCCAAGCTCGTCTCGCCTCGCGCGGGCGCACTTGGCCTGTGGCGGCTGCCGCGTGGGCCCAGACTCCGCCGTACCCCGCCTTTCCCTCGCCTCGCGGCCACCTCGCAGCCAACAACACAACCTCGTGCGAATCTGCCGCGCTCCCGCGCACTCGCGCATCGCCTGTCACCGCTCTCGTCCCGCGTCTGCCTCGTCAACCCGCTTGTCTCCTGCTCACCGCCTCGACTCGTCTCTTGCCACGGACGACGCCATCCTCGCGCCATGGGCGTCCCGTCGCCCACCGCGTACGACGCGCTCCTTCTCGAGAAGGTCAAGCTCCTCCTCCAGGCCGCTATGCACAATCCCAAGCGCCGCGGCCCGCAACTCGAGTTTGAGGACTTTGTCGTCGGCCTCGACACCAACGACGAGAGCTCGAGGCGCGCTTTCGAGGTCCTCCTATACGTGCGTAGCCTGTCGCACTGCTCGCTTGCGCACCTGTGAGAAGCTCACGTCGCACGGGCACGGCCGCAGGAGACGGCGACGCGCCGCCCACGCAAGGTCCGCCGCGTCGAGGCGAGCAGCAGCACCCACGCTGCAGGCGAGTCCACGTCGACAGCAACGCGAAGGCGTCGCGCTCTCTCGCCCGATCCGCTCGGCCTGTCCAGCGGCTCGCGCTTGAGCCGGTTCGCACGTCCCAACATCTTCTCAGACTCGGAAAGCGAGACGGACGAGTCCGACGACTCGGCTCGCACCGCTCTCACGCCGGCTTGGGCGTTCGCGGGCACTGCGCAGCACGGTGATCCTGCGGACGACGACGTGTCGCCGGCGATGCAGTTGCGCAGGCGCGAGCTTGCCGACCTCTTCGGCACCGACGAGCCGCCCCAGCCCTTCTCCCGAGTCCTGTCTGGCCTTCCGTCCACCTCTGCCACTGGCGAGCCGACGTTCGAGGAGCTGTGGAACATTTTGCTCGAAGAACCATTCCCATCGGACACGATCACGTCGTTCCCCTCGTTCCTCTCCGCGCTCAACGCCTCGTCCTTCTCGACCACCACGCTCAACTGCACCGACATGCGCGGCCTCCTCTCCCTCCTGTCAGACCGCGACCCCGCATTCAGCATCCGCCTCACCAACGCATTGCGCAATCGCTCGCGCAGCCCGCACCGTGTCATGATGACTGCATCGGGGCCGCCAACGTCGAGTTCGCTCCTCAGTCTGCGTGGCTGGGGCCGAAGGCACGCATCGCGGGAGGACGAGGGCGAGGGCGAGGGTGAAGGCGAGGGCGGCGACACAGGCACCGACGTTTCGCCGCTGCGCGAGGGCATCTGGCGTACGAGTTTCATCGAGCACCTTAACAACGGCAACCCGCGCGAGACGGACGTTTCCTTTGGCGACGATGGCGTGCCCACTGCAGGGGACGGGAGCGCGAGCGCCGAGCTGCACGCGGCGCAGGCGAGCACCTTCTCCGAGTTTGCGCGCCGTGTGCGCAACGACCGGCGGAGGCGCTTGGTCCAGTCTGCGGACGAAGTGGGCGAGGCTGCTGCGTCACCTGTTGGCATGGACGTCGACAGCCCGGCTGCGACCGCCCTAGGCGAGAGCACGCCCGCCATCACCGTCACGGACGCCTCGACGCCAGCAACGTCTGCGGGGCAGTCCCCGCCCGCGACGACCTCCCTCTCAGCCGATGGCTGCTTGCCTTCGACTTCGGGGCCTCGCCGTCACCAGCACCCGATTGCGCGCTCGTCCGCCTCGATCGCCGAAGCGGCCTTTCGCGCTCAGCGGCCCATCGCTCGCCTGCGCTCGACGTCGCCCCATCTCGCTCTGAGCACCGACAGCGGCGTCGTGACGACTGGTGAGCGCAGCGACGCGAGCCTGGGCGCCGTCGTCGAGGCGCTCAATCGTGCGCGGGAGCGCCGTGGCGGTTTCGAGGTGCGGGTGCGCTCGGCGGAAACGAGCCGGAGGGCGGTGGAGGCAGAAGCGCGCGCGAGGAACGACGACGGCGACGAATTTATTGGGATGCGCGTGCCGGAGGGGACGCTTTAGTTGGTACCGCGTGGGCGCGGATGCATCAGGAGGGAGTACGAGCTGAGTTGTAGAGGTAGCGCCTGTTTCTTGTCCCTCGTTCCACTTCGCATAGTCTCCTAGTCGGCCATTACTGCACTTGTACACATCCCCTGTCGACTCGCGTGCAGTCCTGCCCTCTTGAGGGAGTCGAGAGTCCAGCTGTCGTTGTCGTCGGCCCCGCAAGCGCGAGCTTCCAGCTCCGTCTCATCCTCGTCCGTGCGATGCGCGGAGCATGAGCTACTCTGCGCACTCTCAGCACAGCACCTACGACCCTGTAGACCTCCAGCCGCTCTTCAGCGCCGTCGCGACCGTCATCCTCGTCGCCGTCTCTCTCGCCTTTGCCAGCTCCCACCTGCTCGGCCTCGACCCGCTCTTTGCGCCGCTAGACTCGCTCCGACAGCTGGGAGAAATGGCGACGCTCGGCATCTCGTCCCTCCTCGGCAAAGGGTCACTCGGCAAGGTCGACTGGGTCAAGAGCGATGGGTGGAGCTCGTCCGAGAGCGAGGGTCTGGCGAATCTGGCAGGCGCGGGCGGGTCGAGCAAAGTCACGAGGCGGTACAAGGACACCAAGGCGGGCAAGGACCGCAGCGAGGGAGGAGGTGCGCCGCTTCACCGTCCTTGCGACCGCATCAGTGCGAACTGTCGACGCTTCCGCATGCAGGCCAGTACTTCCCGGGCTTGCTGAACGCAGCAGGCAACCTCTGTTTCCTCAATGCGACCCTCCAGGTGCGCCGCTATCCCCAATGTACCGCTTCGTGCCGCTGACGCCTGTCCACACAGTCCATGGCCTCTCTTCCGTCCCTCGTCACCTATCTCGACCAGCTTGTCTCGACATCGCTCGAGCTCGCTGTACCCGTACCTGTCACTGCCACGCTTCTCGACACGCTCGAAGCGCTCAACACGCCCTCGACCTCAACTCCCGCTCCTCTGCGCCCTGTTGAACTCGCCAGCGCGCTCGCCAACTCGTCGCCGTCACGGCATCGCCTCCTTGCGAGCAGTGACCAGCAAGATGCACATGAGCTGTGGGGCATGATCCGCGACGCTGTCGAGGAGGAGGCGGGCAAGCTCGTCGCGGCACAGGAGCGCGAAGCCGCGCTAGGCGCCGGTCTCGCCGAGGCGGTCATGCTCAAGGCGGGTTTGAGCATTGCCGTTGGCAAGAGGCGTCCGCGAAAAGCCGTCACGGACCCGTGGTTCTGGCTCAAGAGCCAGCGAATCAAGTGCATGCGGTGCGGATATGTGAGGGATACGCGGCACGATGGTGAAGAAATCCTGATGCTTCAAGTTCCGCTCGTGGTGCGTCTATCTTCTGTTCTTACCGGCATGTCGCGGCTGACAGCGTGTCTACACCAGGCTTCGTGCTCGCTGTACGACCTGCTCGCCGAATACACCAAGGCCGATCTCATCACCGAGTACGACTGCCGCCGATGCGCTATGCATGCGACACTCGCCCGCGTGGAAGAGCAGCGCGACCGTCTCGCTTTGGTCGCACCACCAGCATCCGCCTCTCCCGCCTCGCCCCCCGCAGGGCGCAATCCGTACGAACTCCCGCCAGAAACTGCCGCCGGCGATGGCAAGGTCAAGACGATGACGACCTCGCGCAAGGAGCGCCGACGCAAGGCGCAGAAGATTGTGGATCGTGTCAAGGCGGCTGTCGAAGCTGCCGACTGGGAGACGAGCCTGGGCGACGACATCAAGCTCGAAAAAGGCAACTCGCCCGCCGCCAAAATGGTTCGCTTCGCACGGGTAGGCTCCCTGCTTTGACCTCGAACGCGCGTCCGTCCTGACACCAGCACTCGCAGCCACCCGACGTCCTGCTCGTCCACGTTAATCGCTCGACGCACTACAGCTACTCCGGGCCGATCAAAAACTCGTGCCAGGTCACGTTCCCCGAGTACCTCAACGTTGCGCCATTCTGTGACGGGGCGCCGCCGACGAGCGACGCGCCTGGGTCGTCGCAAGCCCAGCCGCGCGACATCTTTCGCCTCGCCTCGCTCGTTGTGCATTACGGCTCGCACTCGTTTGGCCACTATGTCGCCTTCCGACGCCGACCGGACCTCCCCTCTTCCTCGCACGACGCCGATGCGCTCGCCGCACTGCCCGAGTGGTACCGCATCTCAGACGAGACCGTCTCGCCTTCAAGCATCCACGAGGTCCTTCGAGCGAACCCGTTCCTCCTCTTCTACGAGCGCATGCCGGATGAGCGCGCTGCGGATCCAGGCGCCGGTCTTGCGGCGCTCGATGCGCTCGTCAACGGCGCGACGGCACGGGTGGTCGAGAGCTGGCGGACAGTGCGAGGGCCGGCAAAGGCGCCACAGACGGCTTCTGGGGTAGGTGAGACGTGCGTGGAGGGGCAGGACGACGCTCAATCAGCCGTTGACGCTGCATAGACGGAATTCGACCACGAGCGACTTCACTCGGCCGAAGCGGTCGAGATGAGAATTGTCGAGGCGATCGCTCCGACTCCGCCTCTCCACACCCTGACCCCAGACCCTCTAAAAAAGCTTCTCGCGCTCGAGCGCGTTGACTGTCGTGCTTGTGCTGCTCTTGAGTGCTTCAACGCCTGCTGTTCACCCTTTCCTGCGTGACCTTGAGCCAGCCAGACCGCCTCGACCGGACCAGCACTTCTCGCGCCTCGCTTCCGCTTCGCGTCGACAGCGCTCCGCACTTCTCCGAGCGAGCGTCGGCGTCACGGTTCGCCGCTCACAACAACATCACCATGTCTGCCGAAGGGCGACCGGGCTTCGTGAGGAGCTCGAGCGCCATCGTTTCGGAGCGCGCAATGAGCCCGAGCAGGAGCGACAAGCTGGAGCAGAAGGACGGCAAGTATGCGGGACCTGGGCGAGTCGCGGCCGTGAGGGAGGGCGAGGCGCTGCAGAGGCAGATGAAGACGAGGCACGGTGCGCTTGCACTGCTCCTTCGCCCGCGTGAAGCAAAGACGCTTATCCGTATCGCGCCGTTGCTCCGATGGTGCCGCCCCACAGTCACGATGATCTCGCTCGGAGGTGCCATTGGCACAGGACTTTTCCTGAGTGTCGCGACCGCGCTGCAGAATGGAGGACCAGTGCGTACCGAAGCGATGCCACCTCAGGGATGGACGGGAGACTGAGCTTCTCTGCCGATCGTCAACAGCTTGGTCTGCTCCTCGGCTATACCGTCATGGGCACGATCGTCTTCGCCGTGATGGTTGCGCTCGGAGAGATGGCGTCCATCCTGCCGATTGAGGGCGGCTTCATCACCTTTGCGGCCCGATTCGTCAACTCGCCGTTTGGCTTCGTCGTAGGCTGGTGGTATGCGTACGACTGGCTGCTCGCACTAGGTGCGGAGCTGAGTGCATCTGCTGTGCTGATCGGGTGCGTTACTTGCTTTCGGGTTGCGAGTTCAGTCGCTGACCTTCTCAACCTCCTTTGCTCCCGTGCTTTGCCATCAATCCTCCGACGCCTGTCCATCTCGCGCATCACAATTTCACAATCGCACGCAAACTCGCGCCGTTGGTACCGTACAGCTACTGGGACAAGACGACGAATCCGGCAGTGTGGGTCACCGTCACCGGCGTCGTTTCGGCAGCCATCAACTTCTTCGGCGCGCGTGCCTAGTGCGTCGTGGTCCTATTCAGTCTTTTGCATGTGCCTCTTTTCTGACGAGACCTGGCTCTGCACCCACGTCAACAGCGGCGAGGCTGAGGTACGTTGCTAGCACACCTCGTCTGTCTCGTCTTTCGGTACTAACGCCCGCGCGCGCTCAGTTCTGGTTCGCCTCAATCAAGATCATCCTCATTGTCGGCCTCATCATCCTGTCCATCATCCTGACCGCGGGCGGAGGCCCCTCAGGCGAAGTCATCGGCGGAAAGTACTGGGTCGACCCAGGCCCATTCAACCAGTACCTCGGCATCGACGGGTCCCTCGGGCGCTTCTTGGGCTTTTGGGCAGTCCTTACTCAGGTTCGCATTATTTTATCGAAGCGTTGAGACGAATGCCGGACAGCTGACAGGCCATGCTCCCGCTCGCAGGCTGCCTACTCTTTCAGTGCGCTTTCTCGCCGTGCTCGGACTGCTACTCACACAAGAAGCTGACTGTTTGCTCACAGACGGTACCGAGATCGTCGCGCTCGCAGCCGCCGAGGCGAAGAACCCGTCGGTTGCCATCCCTCGCTCGATTCGCAAAGTCTGGATCCGCATCGTCCTGTTTTACATCATCAGCGTGCTCATGGTCGGCCTGCTCGTATCGTCTCAAGACCCGCGACTCAACCTCGACACGGGCGATGCCGCGTCTTCGCCCTATGTTATCGCCATCCAGGACGCTGGGATCGCCGTAAGCGCTTCCCCTCGCCCAGCTCACTACAGAGAGTGCTGATCGACCGATGCATACGCAGGCGCTCCCAAGTATCATCAACGCCGCCCTTCTCACTTCAGCCTGGTCGGCGGCCGCGTCCTGCATGTACACCTCGTCGCGCACCCTCTACGGCCTCGCTCTCCAGTCCAACGCGCCCCGCTTCTTCGCGCGTACAACCTCGTGGGGCTTGCCCTGGATTGCCGCGATTGTCAGCGCCCTCTTCTCTGGACTGGCCTACATGGCCAGTGGAGCCGCGAGCGCAGGTCGGGTGCGTCTTTGACTTTGCTCGGGGCGCATGCCGCCGCCGCTGATCCGCAGCAATTTCTAGGTCTTCAACTGGCTCGTCAACATGACGAGCGTCTGCGGCCTCGTGGTCTGGCTCGGCATCCTCGTCACCTACTTGCGCTGCTACTACGGCGCTCGCGCACAGGGCATTGACCGCCACGGGTGGCCCTACGTCGCGCCCTTCCAGCCGTACCTGAGCATTTATGGCATCGTCATGATGGGCCTCATTCTCTTCTTTGCTCAATTTTCGGTGTTCGTCAACGGACAGTGGGACACGGCAGACTTTGTCACGTCCTACTTGGTGCGCTCTTCACTCGATCTGACGACTTCATTCGCATGCTGACGTACGACACACGCTACAGCCGACGATGGCTGCGCCTGTGACATACGTTGCCGTCTACGTCTACAAACGCTGGATCCGCCGTCTTCCGCCTACCGAGTGCGTCCGTCTTTGAGTGCTTCCATCTCTTGGACGAGCACTGACCTCACGAGTTCCCACAGGTGGGCTACGACGCCGCTGAGCGAGCTCGACTTTGTCTCGGGCACCCGGACGATGGAGGAAGATGTCGACGAGGAAAAGCGTACGAGGGGCAGGTGGGAGCGCGCGCTCGATGTGGTTTTCTAGACCCAGATGCAAATCTTGCAAAGCATAGAGCAGTGTATAGACAATCGTTCGCAGGGACAAGCGAGCTCCGTCTTCTTCGTTTCTTCGTTTCAATCCACGGAGAAAAGGTCAACGTGTCGTCAGCCTCGTTCCGCTTCGTAGCCCGGGACTGCCCATGCGATTGTGTGAACAGATGCTTGCACAAGAAAGCGAACGCTACAGGGTGTGGCGCCGTGACGCCGTCGTCGCCGCACCGCAAGCTCTGGCCAAAGCGGCGGCACCGACTCTGGCTCGCTCCCTCCGCTTCCTCGCGCTGCTGACAACGATGGCTGCTGAACAGGCTCAGGTCCCGACCTTCAAGCTCGTCCTCGGTGCGTCTGACTCGCCTCGCGGTTTAGATGGCGAGGGAAAGGCCTGCCCGTAGGACCAGGACGCTCACCTCGTCTCTCCCCTTTCTCGCCCTTCCCTCGCCTCTTGCGGTTGTTCTGATCCGCCCAATTTTCACAATGCTCCTCTTTGCGCTTGCTCTCGTCCCCGCGCAACCCGGATCGACGATGTCACCTCGTTTCCACCTCGTTCAACCCGCGTCTGCTCACCTGCGACAGTCGGCGACGGTGGCACGGGCAAGACCACCTTCGTCAAGCGCGTGCGTTTCGAACTCTTTCTCGTGTTGTCTGAAGAGCCCAGCTGACGTACTTCTCCCCCGCTGCAGCACTTGACGGTGAGTGGATGACGCGAATTGGGGTCCTCGCTTTCGTGCGCGACGGCATGCTGACCCTGCTGGTCTACAGGGCGAGTTTGAGAAGAAGTACATCGGTGTGTTGCCTCGCCACGCTTCGTCTCTCGCCAGCACTCCAAGCTGACTCGGCACCTCTCGGCTCCACCCGCCTGCAGCCACTCTCGGTGTCGAGGTCCACCCCCTCACCTTCCACACCAACTTCGGCACCATCTGCTTCAACGTCTGGGACACGGCAGGCCAGGAGAAGTTCGGCGGTCTCCGTGACGGCTACTACATCCAGGTCAGCCCCGCGCATCCGCTATCCTTCGCGAGCAACCCGTGCTGACCCTTTTGCTCCGACCTTGCAGGGCCAGTGCGGTATCATCATGTTCGACGTCACGTCGAAGATCACGTATAAGAACGTCCCCAACTGGCACCGTGACCTCGAGCGTGTCTGCGAGAACATCCCCATCGTTCTCTGCGGCAACAAGGTCGACGTCAAGGTGTGTTGCCGCCATGAGGGGCGGTGTGCGCGAGTGTGCAGGGAGTGAGCTGACCCGGCGGTCGCGTTTGCCGAAAACAGGAGCGCAAGGTCAAGACCGGTGCCGTCACCTTCCACCGCAAGAAGAACCTCCAGTACTTCGAGATCTCGGCAAAGAGCAACTACAACTTCGAGCGCCCCTTCCTCTGGCTCGCCCGCAAGCTCGTCGGCAACGCCAACCTCGAGTTTGTCGCCGCGCCCGCGCTTGCGCCGCCCGAGGTCCAGGTCGACGCCGCGCTCATGCAGCAGTACGCCGCCGAGCTCGACAAGGCTGCCGCCGCGCCGCTCCCAGATGAGGACGATGCTGATCTCTAAGCAAAAATCGA